>NW_020173770.1:5247002-5254977 GCF_003031525.2 Neophocaena asiaeorientalis asiaeorientalis | reverse complement strand
GGCCGCCAGGTAGGCGGCCTTCGGGGGCGGAGCCTCCAGGTGAGCCAGCCTGGAGGGGAGGAGCGGAGCCGCCAGGTTCGCGGGGCCCAGGGGTCAGGGGGACCTCACCTTCGGGCCTGGGGTCCTAGAATCCCGGAACCCCAGACGCCAGGAGACCCGTCCTTATAGCAAGGCCCAGCACCCCGGCTGACGGGGCGCGTTCGGGGTAGTGCAGCCACAGACCACGCCCCCTCAGGTAGAGGGCAGCCAGGTAGGGCGGTTGGCCTTCACCCAGGCCCAACTTTGCCCTCCCCGCAGCAGAAGGTCGTGCAGGAGCCCGGAAGTCGCCCTGCAGTCAGTCTGGGCGGAACGTTGGGGTTCCCGGCGCCCGAGGCCCCCAAACTCGAGCTACAGAAACAGGAGGCGGGGCGGAGACCAGCCTCTTTATGACTCGGGGGAGGCAATTCAATATTTCATCCTCGCATAAAATAGGAATTGCTCTATTTACCTAGCCAGCAGGAGCACCGTGAAGATTAACGACTGTGAAATGTTTTTAAGATCAAAAACATTGAGACTTTACTTATAGGCACTTACATGTGCATACTGATAACTGTACAGCAAAATATACTCTTTATTGATTGCCCTCCTGGAGCGACTTCTAGCCCATAAGCAGAAAGCACTGAGAAAAAAGATTCAGGTACACCTCTGTGTCCTCCTGAGATACTAAGGAATATGGGTAGAAACCGTGGCAGCCACGCTGGACCTCCCGCTCCATCCAGGCCTGCAGTGGCAGCTGGAGGAATCAGCCAGCAATGCAGTCCACAGTTGAACGTCTGAAGAAGAGCCGGAAAGAAATTTAAAATATTTGTCACAGCCCCCGGGAAGAAAACGCAGTGTTCCCACCCCTCAGCTCAGCGGGCAGGTGCCCCCACGTGTGGGCCACCATCGGGTCTCTGCTGTTCGGAAAGCTCTGCCCAGTGGTCAGTCAAACTCAGCCAGTGCTAGGAGCCCAGGCAGCCCATCTGGCCTGGCAGCTCCAACAGCAAGGCCTCCGTGGTGTCACCAGCACCCTGTCCCTCCCAGCAAAGCAAGCCCACATGACCGGGCAAGGCTGCTCCACTCCAGTCCCCGCAACCATTCTTGGACAGGGTTTTCAGAGCCCCTGAGAGCCCTCCCAGCTCGCTGCGGCTGCAGTCCAGGTGGGCAGGCCCGGAAGCTGCAACACCCTATGGGCTCCCCACCATCCAAAAGGATGTGCAGGCATGACCCCTACCCATTCCCCAGACCCACCTGGGCCTGATCAAGCAGAAACTTTTTTTTTTTTTTTTTTTTTTTTTTTGCGGTACGCAGGCCTCTCACTGTTGTGGCCTCTCCCGTTGCGGAGCACAGGCTCAGCGGCCATGGCTCACGGGCCCAGCCGCTCCGTGGCATGTGGGATCTTCCCGGACCGGGGCGTGAACCCGTGTCCCCTGCATCGGCAAGCGGACTCTCAACCACTGCGCCACCAGGGAAGCCCTCAAGCAGAAACTTTATTTGCACTTCTAGACCCACCCCACTAAAGACATCCATCAGCAAAAGAATAAAGTCCCAGCCAGAGTTCATTCAGCAGGAAGGGTGCACAAACCGTTTCCCGGCCTCCACCCAGGCCTCCACCCCGTACAGCAAAGGAACTTCACCTGCTGCTCCTCCAACCCCACACATACACACACACCTGGTCAGCTACAATACTATCACTTCCAGGTTGGATTCAGGTCATTTTCACCTAACAAGTGATTCTTTGCTAGCCTCAACAGCTAGGCTTTAGGCTTTTTAAATTGCCATATACCTGGGGCAGGGGCGGGGGGAACAATCCCATCAGGCCAGAGGAGCTGACCTCTACGATCTCGGTCTACAGTTCCTTCCAAAGAAACTTCCTGGGATTCCATGACTCCATAATGAAGTTTTTGTTTGTCCTGTGCTGGAAGCCAGATTTCAGGCATGGCTGGAGCGCAGCAGTGAGTTTACAACCTCTTGGCCAGCCCCAGCGCTGCAGAAAACGACCCACACATCATCCATGTGACGAATTCCTTAAAAAGGCCCTTCCAAGTTTCTGCCACAACCCGGGCTGGGATGAGACACAGAAACGTTGCCACTACTTCCAACCAAGCTTCAAGCCAGTTAATAGTGTCTTTCAAGTCATAATTAAATATTTATTTTAATGTAAAAAGCAGGTTTCTGAGCACTTTTGAGAGGGAGAAAATCAACAATGTAAAGGAAGGTTTTCTTTGTGTTTTCATCTCACAAGCGGGATGAATTTTAAGAACCACGCCGTTTTGTTGAAAAGCACTGCCTTCCCGCCTACCCCGGGACATTTCTGGACTCTCAGTGAACACCAACCAAAGGTGAGGCTGCCCACCAAGTTCAGGAAACAACAGCTATTCGGGATTAACATCCCCTAAACACCACCCGACCTTGGGGAGAATGCAGGCTCTGTTATTACCCAGGATAGAAGTCACAATTCTCCATAAAAGCAAAAGCATCATTTGCTCCAGGAATAAGAAAGAACCCAACCATTTTATCACAATTTTTGTGAATATTAAGCCACCCCTAGGCAACCATCTGTTAAATTTCGTTACAGAAACAGTTAAAGCAGATCATTTCTAAAACATTCACTCAAGGAGGAACTAGGCTAGATACAGATGGAAACATCAACTGGCCCCCAAAGTTCCAGGCAGAAGGGGCATCAGCCCCCAACAATGGGCCAGGGCTACACTGATCCCACCTCCTGGAGAGGCAAAACAGAAAGTTAACACGAGCGCCTGGCACTTTAGCAATAGAGTTTTGGCTCCACTTTGGAACCTCAGCTCCCTTGTGGAAGCAGGAAGCTTTGTGAATGGAGGAGGGAGATGCAATACAGAGGAGTTTTCAGAAATGGCAGCACCTGTGCAACCAAATACGACAATCCAACACTCATTTTAGCCGCACTTTCCCTCACACCACAAACAGACTGAAAACGACTTTAATGTGAGGGGAATAATAAAAATAAACGCAACTGCTTCCTATGACTCCAGATGCCTCAGTTCCTGCTAAGTGTTGAATGTGATTTCTGAAAATTGCATTTCAGGGGCGGGGGGAAAAGTCTGCTTCGTTTACACTTTCTTAGAAGAACCCTACTATCTGCTTTTAGAATCTTTCCTCCAAAAAGCAGATCACTGAGAAGAAGAAGAACACAGAGTTCCCCAGCAGTCCAGAAAAGACCACCTTCTAAGAAAAAGTCTGGAAAGGGAGCAGGCCGGTGGCCCCAATTTCCATGCCAGGCAAAGACAGATGATTGTGACTCCGGTTCCCATCCTGTCTGCAGCTCCTGAAGTTTCTGTGTTCTCCAGCAGTTAGAAGAATGAAGGCGAAACTGCCCCTTGGCTCCCATAGTCAACATTCCACACAAACAATGGCCAGGCTTGCTCCCTATTGTACATTCTGTATTCATTTGTGAATCCCATTTTTTTTTTTTTTTTTGCACAATGTGCAAAGCCCTTCTTTTCACTGGTGCGGTCCTGAAGGTCCAAGTGCAGCCATAATTTAGGCTTGAAATACTAATAATGATGATGGCTAAAAGCAAACGACAGGTGAAGCCCAAACGTTAATTTGTGAAGTTCATCAGAGTCACACTGACGGCTTTTGGATACTATCCATTAAATCACGATCACAAGAAACACTGAACACCTTAAAAACGGTTCTGAAGTTTTTAGCAATTATTAAATGTAATTTTCCAAACCCAGAGATAGGTGTGTTTAAAAAAAAAAAAGAAAAAAATACCCTTTCATAAGTCTTTGATACATATTCCATCAAACACAGACTTGAATAAAAATTAACTTCAAAAGATTGATTGGGGGGGAAGATTTGCATTTTTCCTTCTTTCCCAGGATGCTGTAACTTTAACCGCAGGAGTGTAAATTAGGACATGCTTACCAGCTGTAAGGGAGAAAACTGATACTGCCCAGGCAGTATAGCCTCTGAGAGCAGATCCATTCCAGCATTTTCATGTGCCTACTAAAAGCCTGCAGTAGTGGAAGTCCACACAAGCATTCCTTAGGTAGTGAAACGCAGGAACATTCTTGGGGAATAAGACACCCCGATATTTCAATACATGGTGTTAAGTACAAGAACTTCTATTTGAAGGGTCAAGCAAACTCCACTCCCATTTTTAAATTACTACAGAAATGTGTTCCACCCTCTGTAACTGAACTATCAGCCAGGTGGTGGAAATATTACAGGAGCTGTGCCCTGCTGAAAAGATCAATTTCCTTTCCCAATCACGTACTATATGAATATATATTTGTGGCCTGTATCAGGGACATGAGACACTTGGGCTGCTACTTTTCACTGATAGAAAGATTAGTAACAGAGGGACCCAGGCTTGTACTCACATATGTTATGATGACAGCCCTTCTATATTAAAATGACAGTGGTAAAAAATGACAACTGGGGTGGCCATTCTGCTGTTGCTGTAAACTCTTTAAATTTTTTCCATTTAGGGAAAGTGTTAAGTGCAAAGGGGATAACTTTGCCTTCAAAAATGATTCATGATGGAAGAGAATTGTTGGCAAATGGCGTTCTGGTGCTAGACCTCAGCGGGGCCGCCCTTTTGGTTTTGAGTCTCAAGGATTTCAAACGGTGCGAGTTATCCTGAACTCTCTTTGCTTTGGCATTTTAACAGTTGCCAGCAATAATATCCTTTCCCAATCCAGCGATGTGCTTGCTCGGTACCTATGTTACATACTCATCCTTCATTTACCTTGTCGCTAGCTACTCAGAACACTGAAAAAGTTGCAGGTTGATTTTGCAGCTTTGTTTGTTGTTGTTGTGGCTGTTTGTTTCACTTCGTCTCTCATTAAAACACTTTCAGGGCTTATGAATAGGATTTCTTGAGTTTTACAAGTCAAGAGTAAAGTTATTGATTATTCCCTGAAAGGGTAACTGATGGCTAGTTAATAATTATACGAATAGCAAGTTTTCCTGTTTCGTCTTGTGTACACGACCAGATTAACAATGCCAGGGAAAGCAAACTCGACTCCACAGGAACAGGTGTGCCCTGAGTCTTAAAAGGCCAAAATATCTCACAAAGTATGTCACTGGTGTATTTTTACAATGCTAGTAGTGTTTGTTTTTAAGTAGCCAAACTTTTTTACTTTTTTAACTTTAAAGAGACACACTTTGCAAATATTTCTTCACCCAGTCAATGACTAACTGCCAGGCGTAAGTTGCAATTCAAGCCTGGCAAACAAATACATTTTAGGCACAAAGAGATTTTTTTGCTGCTGTTGTTATTGTTTAAATCACAGTTAAGAAAACGCAATTTGCCCTGCCCCTCCCCCAGGAGAACACCCAGTTCAGGATGTTCAAAGATCCCAAGTGAAATCCTAAATAACAGGGCTCTGAGCTCCAATCTGCAGAGCTACGCAGAGCACCCTCCACCTATAGCTTTATTAATGTACAGTCAGGAAGGAGGGAGAAAACATACCCCTTCGCTTTATCTTCCCAAACAGGAAAAAGAATTAAACCAAAAGGCACCATGTCAGGTCCAAAACAAGCTCCAAGCCCAAGATTTGTAAATTCCCTCTAATAACTGCTTTCTACAGGGACAAACTGGGGTCCCCTACTCCTCAGGCACAGAAAACCAATCAGTGTCATAAATTCCCTTTGCCTTCAACCCTCACTCCCTTGAACAGGGGACAGAGTGGGGGGAGGGGGCGACCCAACATCAACACTTAACACTAAATCCCTCAATGCTCTACAGAAATATGCTGGCTTCTTTCCTTTATTTGGTCCTGTTATACTTGATCAAGTGTGAACGATTAAACTGGTTTCATTAAAGGCAAGTGCATTCACAGCTAGCATCCAACTTCAATGGCAACTGGAAGCATATTTTGCAAGGAGGAGGGCCTGCTTTTTTGCTTGAAATCTACCATCTCATTAACTTTTCTTTGGGGGGGGCAGTAGAAAGGGCACTAGGGGTTTTTACCAGAGAGTGTCAGAGCAGCCCAGAGATCTGATGCTAGACAAAAGGATATTTAGTGTTTCAACTCTGGGATACAGTCCCTCTTACTTAAAAAAGAGAAAAGAAATCCTGTTTCAATATTATATTAAAGCTGCTCTGAAAGTCTTTAATTAGCATTTTGACTATTGACTTATAATTGCCCTAAGAAGTATGCTTTGAAATCAAATGATTATGAAAACAAGACGCTTTAAAGCCCCATTACTTCAAAATGTAGAAAATTTATTTTAAAAAGTCAAAACAGTGGAATTCTCCTAAGCACATGAAAACTAAAGTTCTACTTTGAAAACCCCAGAGGCAGAACAGCAGTCTCAGGTACTGCACACGGGGTAAATTTTAAACTGCCTTTGAGCCCAAGCACCTAGCTAGCAGAGAAGAGTGTCTTCTCTGAAAGAGTAGTACCAGAGTTTGATATATTTCGCCAAAGTCGGGAGGCAGAATCACTTAGTAAACTAACCAAAATAAACGTCCCCTCCAAATTATCCATGTCAGATAAAAATATACCAGTCTCTACAATATCCAACAGAATTGCAAATAAGGCACTTAGCATTTTAAATTCCCAATGCATATTTATAGAATAGAATTCTCTTGTCTACCCTTCAAGCCACTCACGTCTGACTCTCTAAGAACTTAACCCGATCTCCAGTCTTTAAAAAAGAAAAAAGGGGGAAAAATCCAGAAAGATCTGTTTACCCCGGATAGGGCAAGTGAGCCCGGCATGACGACGCAGGCCACTGCCAGCAGACTCCACCGCAAGGACGCAGACCAAGCGGGAATTTCTACGAAAAATTCCTCCTTTCCCTTGTAAAATACTAAACCCGGGTGCCCTTGGAGCCAACTGCCGCTTGGGCCGCCTCCGGAAAAAGTATTTGAGGGCTGGGCGCACCACACACACTCGCGCGCACACGCAGACTCAGTGTCCGTGACCATCCGCGGCGGCGGAAAGCGAGCCACCGAAGGGAGTATGTGCGCGTGTGTGTCTCGCCGTGGCCGGCGGTGACCGCGCAGAGCTCCCCGGCCCGCGGCCTCCCGGCACCGGGGCGCTGCGTGGGCTGCGGACGACCGGCCACGCCGCGGACCTCCGGCTGGTGAAAGACCCTGCGCGCCCCGGCGCCCGCGCGCCTCTGCCCAACTTGCCCCGGGTCGTTGGGAAGAGCGCGAGGTAGAGAAAGAAAGGCGCTTCCCCTCGGCCGCGCGGGTCCGTCCGGCGCCGCGGAGGACAAGGAGGAAGAGGCGATCGCGGCCGCCCGGCTGCCTCTGCGCCGCGCCGAGTCCCCGCCGCCCGGGTCGCGCCCTCGCCAGACCCTCCTGCGAAACTTTTTCTTTTTGGTTCGCCCCACCCGAAAAGTGCGGCCAGGGCTGGGGAGGCGGGCGGGCCGGGTTCGCGGCGGCGGCGCGTGAGGAGGAAGTGGTGCCGGCGGGAGCGCGGCCGGGCAGAGGAAATGCCCAGCCAGCTCGGCCCCCTCGACCGTCTCCAGCCTGGTCCCGGCCCCGCGCCCGGCCGCAGGGAGGGGGCTGCGCTGGGGGTACCCGGCCCGCACACGCCCCGCGCCGCGCTCACCCCCAAGAGGATGCTAATTCCAACTTGGATCGGGGGAGGGAGCGTCCTGGAAGCCGAGCGCCTCCCGGCTATTTGCTCTTCTTTATTTGTTTTCTCCTCCGGGGAAGGAGGAGGAAAACGGAGAGAAAAGGAAAGGGAAAGAAGCGGCGCGGCCGCGTCTCCCGGTGGCCGCCGGCTGCGCAGGAGCGAGGCGGGAGGCGAGGTGAGGGTCGCCGCTCGCTCACTCCTCGCTCCTTTTTTTTTTTTTTTTTTGGGCAAAGGCGGGGTCTCTCTTTACAAACCAATGACACAACCCCACATGGGCCGGCCTCGCCCCCTACAGATACTCTTCACTACAAATCGCCTCTCTCGGGGGATTAGTGGCTCCGCGAAAGTGCACACAGGCGCGGCGGGCGGGCGAG
>NW_020173770.1:5201668-5246833 GCF_003031525.2 Neophocaena asiaeorientalis asiaeorientalis | reverse complement strand
CTCGCGGGCAGGGCTGGGGGTCCAGCTGCAGCGGCTGCGAATCCGGCCCTCCCTTCGCCCTCCTTCCTCCTCCGCCCCTTCCACGTGGGGCCCTGGGCGGCCGGCCACGTGGGGGGACGCGAGTCCGCGCGGGCCTCGGCACGGCGCCCCGGGGTGGCCCTGGCTCAGTGGGGCCCCCGCCAGGCCCGCGGCGCCGACCTGCCCCCTTCCTGGCCCCGCGGCTCCAACTTCCTCCCGGGCCCCTACGCCTGCCTCTTCTGTCTTCTCAGGCCCGTGGGGTCAGGCGCGGGCCGACCACAGGGGGCACTTGCGCTCCCCAAATCCGGATCCGGGAGACAGTGCCCGCGCCTGGCCCGAGGGGCGGAGATGGCCGTGGGTGCGCGCGGAGGGAGCCCTATGTGCTGGAACTTGCAGCGGTAGTGTTCCCTACCAGAAGCAAAACATTTTTTACACATTAAAAAAAAAATGTTCCTTCCTCTTGCCTGAATCTCGTCGGGGCTATTTTTAAAGCCTTGCCTTGGGTGGGAGCTCCGGGCCTCGCGGGACGGAGGCGATCTGCGGCCGGGGGGCCCCCAGAGTCGGGGACCCCCAGAGTCGGGGACCTGGACTTGCGCACAGCTCCGACGCCCCAAGGTTAGTGTCTGGACACCAAACCTGGAATCCAGGCGGAGCGCCGGCCGCAGCTAGACTAACTTCCATGCCCGTGACCCGCGGCGTTGGAACTCGGTCTGCAGAAGGGAGCCAGCGGCTGCGGGCTGGGAGGGCTCTTCTCCCTGCTCCCCAGAAGCCCCCAAACTCTCATCTCACATCCCTGAGATCGGCCGCGCGTCCTCCGAGGGCCCCTGTGTGGGCTGAACCGAGCCCTTAGCCTCGATCTGCTTAAAAACCATATTGAGATGTTACGAACTGGACTGAGGTGTTGAGCAGGAAAGGCGTGGGGAGGAGTGTGAGGTCCGGCCTTTGCAGGCCGCAGGGACTGCCATTCCCAGAGCCGAATCGCTGGGTTTGGCCTCCCACGTACCCGGAGTGCACCACACCCTGTGAATCAGAGGAAACAGGCTGGAGCCTGGGGGCCAGAGAAAGGACCACCACATCTTTGAACCCTTTTCTGCATCCCAAGGAGCGCTGCTCTAGGCCTCTCGGTCTGTTAACATTTTAAAAACTCCTACGCCGGCTCACAGCAGGAAGGAATGCGCACTGCTCGTTTGCTGAAGCGCGCCCAGGTCAGCCTGCGGGACCAGCTTTGCGGGGGCCCTGACTCCGGATGATCGCTTTATCATCCAACAGATTTTAAACCCCTACTGAAGACCTCCTAGAAGTGATGGCAGCACGGGACTAGGCATTTAACACTCGCTAGTTCACAAAATTCGGTTGCTAAAATGTCCGAAGCTGGTTTTCTACTTGGCACTAATAGGCCCCGGCCAGGCCGGCTGAGTGGCTCTTGAGTGGCTCATGCGGTTCAGTTGAAAAACTGCCAAACCCGCACTCTCAGTGACCCCCGTCTTCTGGCGACCCCGCATCTCCAGCTCTCTCCTCTCCCCAGCAGTTTTGCCTCAAAGTCATGGCGCCCGAAACACTTCTCGGTTATACCCTGACCCCGCCCACCCCCAGGCTACTGAGGTACTATTATATGCTTTTCTCTGTTTCTTAGGCATTATGGTAACCATAAAGATTTTCTGCTTCCTTATTTCACAGATGATCTTTGGTTCTGAGTGGTCCTCTTTTCACCCAGAACACACTGAAAGTCAGCTGGCTTTTCCTATCACTTGTTCAACTTTCACGTCTACTATGAATTTGACCTTAGAAAATACTGTGTTCTTTGTTTTGAGAATGTTATTAAAAAAAAACAAAAAGTCATCCTCGGAGCCAAAAATTATTTCTCATTTCAACTTGATACCCTATATATTGCCCCCAACATGTGAGTTATTTCAAACTCCATTTTAAAGTGAGCAAAGACTTGAATAGACATTTCTCAAAGGAAGATATACAAATGACCAACAAGCACAGGAGAAGATTTCCCTAATTATTAGGGAGATGTAAATCAATGCCACAGAAAGATACCACATCATGTCCATCGGGATGGCTATTATCAAAAAACAAAACAAAACAAAACCCCAAAAAACAGAAAAGAATAAGTGTTGGTAAGGATGTCAGAAATCAGAAAGCGTGTGCGTTGCTGGTGTAAATATAAATTGGTGCAGCCACTGTGGAAAACAGTTTGGTAGTTCCTCAAAAAGTAATGTAGAATTTACTATATGATCCAGCAATTCCAATTCTAGGTATATACACAGAATAATGGAAAGCAGAGTCTCAAGCAAGTATTTGTACACCAGTGTTCATAACAACAGCCAAAAGGTGGAAATAACCCAAATATCCATCAAAGGATGAGTGGATAAACAAAATGTGGTCTACACACACAATGGAATATTACTCAGTCTTTAAAAAGGAGAAATCCCAACACATGCTAAACATGGACAAACCTTGAGGACATTATGCTAAGTGAAAGAAAAACAGAACCAAAAGGATAAATATAAGTTTCCACTCATATGAGGTATCTAAAATAAGCAAATTCATGGAGACAAATGAAAGAGATGACTAAGGGCAGGGAGGAGGGGAAAAAGGGAAGTTGTTTAATGGGCACAGAGTTTCTGTTTGGAGTGATGAAAAAGTTCTGGAAATGGATGATGGTGATGGATTGCACAGCAATTGTGAATGTGCTTAATGCCTCAGAACCATACACCTAAAAAGGGTAAATCTTATGCATATTTTACTGCAATATAAAAGAAATGGGGACTTCCCTGGTGGTCCAGTGCGCTCCCAATGCAGGGGGCCCAGGTTCGATCCCTGGTCAGGGAACTAGATCCCACATGCTGCAACTAAAGATCCCGAGTGCCGCAACTAAGACCCGGCACAGCCAAATAAATAAGTAAATGAATATTTTTTAAAAATGTTGCAAAGTAGCTTTCGTCTCACAAACCTCTTAGTTTATACTTTCTACTATATATAAAGGTGGGGGTTTTGTTTGTTGGTTGTTTTGTTTGTTTGTTGGTTGGTTTTGGGGGTTTTTTTTGGCCGAGTTGCGCAGCATCTGGGATGTTAGTTCCCTGACCAGAGCACGGAGTCTTAACCACTGAACAGCCAGGGAAGTCCCTAAAGGTATTTTTCAGTAAGGAAAAAAACATTAAGATAAAGACAAAACATTTTGTTTTAAATTATATTTCAGATAATTTATAGAATAAATACCTTTTACTAATTTTTATCTCTGCCAGTTACCTTTATAGAATATAGTAGTGAAATGCTAATTTTTCAGTACTCTCCATGCTTCCTCCCATCTAATCCTATTTAACTGGTCAGGTTCAATTTCTGGTGTCCCAACATGGATTTGGATAGACACAAAAAAGAAGAGTCACAAAAATAATAATAGCAGCAACAAATATTGGTCCATGACTCACTAGGGTGCCTGGCACTGGGCTAAGCCCTTGACATGCATCTTTAATCCTCATAGCAGCCGCTTAAGAGAGATGCTAGTATTATCCCCATTTTACAAATGAGAGAAAGTGAGGTTCAAAGACTTCATGTGACTTCCCCAAGGTCACACTACTGGTGAGTGAGGAGCTGGGGTTGGACCCCTATCTGCCTGATTCTGTTTACATACACATATCTTCATTAGTATAGATTCAGAAAAAGCGAAATTAGTTATTTTTAAAATGTATTTTTAGCTTCTCCTTATTTGAACGTTTTTTCTTTCTTCGTTTGTTTAATAATAAGCCTTCAATCTAATCTTTAAAGGAAAAAAGTAAGGAAAGCCCCCCAAATAAATGTGCTGTCAGACACTGGTTAAAAAAATAACAACAAAGATGGGTCTATGGCATGGTGGATTTTAAGGCTCTGAGGATCAATTTCAGAACAACAATCAAAAGCTGTGATGACGAAAGTAGAAAATAAATGGTTGCTGGGAATACGGGTTCCACATACTACTTTCATATCAAGGAAGAAGAAGTAATATAAAGAGTTCAAAAATGTTGCATCTAACACTGCTTTTGGGGGGGTTTTGTTTTTGTTTTTGCCTTGTAAAAGATCTGTAGTCACTTTTTCCCTGATAATCTTGGTTAAATAGAAAAATCCAATCACCCAGAATACTTCATTTGTTCAGGTAATCTTGTTAATCAAGCTTCTGAAGTGGGAGGAGTTTGAAGTGTACACACTGCCCTGGGATGTACTGTAGAAGAGGCTTTTCCTTGATTCTGGGAACTCAGCTTACTTGCCTGGGAGCCTCCAGTCCGGCTTGACGTTGCCAATGAAAGGCAACTTTGTGTCTTCGGGCTTGATTCTGTTTCTTCTGGGTTAACAGGTCTCCTTTGGCACCTAAAGTTCAAACTCTTTAGCAGAGTGATTTCTCCCCTTGTTCAAGGAGTCTCTCTCCTTTCTGGGTACCTGAATTTGGGATTCGGATTAGGGGCATTTTCCCCCAACGCTGTGGGGGGAGGGGTCCTCTCTCCAGTGGCGGGGCCTGGCCCAGAGGAGCCCCATTACTGCAGTATGGGAGCAAGTGTATAGCTCTCAGCACAGACAGGGCAGAGGCATTTTTCCTGTGGACTCAGCTGTTCCCTGCTGACCAAGCCTGGCGCAGCTGACCCTTTGAGATGCTGCCTTGTCCTCCATAGCACACACGACCCGCCCCAGCCCCTCCCACAGGGCCACCTTCCCCCATGGATGCAGTGTACTTCTTAGCTTTCAGGTACTTTCCGTGTCCACCAAGAAGCCACGGGTTCCACCCAGGTCACACAGTGCGGCAGGAGCACCCCTCCCACAGGCCTTCAGTCCAGGCACTTGCCTCAGCACCACCTCCTCCCTCTACACACATGAGGGGAGGGGACAGGCAACAAGAGCTGGTCCAGATTCTTCCTCAGGGCGTGGGAATTTCTGTCATTTCTGCTCTGTTCTGTTTATAAATACACACATACGTACATGGCATCTTTCCTGAGGATCTGAGGGTTTGCTTTTTAACAGATAATTAAAAAGTGTAAACCACCATGATTCCTTGTCGCCTGGCTCATAGGAAGCTCAAAGTCAAATGTTAAGTCCAAGGATGCCAACCAGCCTATTGTCGTGTTCCAGGAAGCAACTTTTTCCTTCCTCCGTGAAAAGTGATTGTGAACTTGCTCCGAGAGAGGACTGGTTTGTGTTGTTTGAGAAGGCATATTAAATATTTTCAAACAATTTTATATCTGGACAGCAAAATACCAGTTGTTTGATAGTATTTTCCATGATAGATATGATGGAAAATGGAGCTCAATAAAATTTTTTTTGCTTGATGATGATGTGCTGATGACACAGGATCGCTTCCTGGATTTGGAGAAACCGGTCTGAGAAACTGTTGGAAGAAGTTTCTGATTCCCATGTTGACTTTTTGATTAACTGTAGGGTTGTATATATGTTTTTACTATAACCACCTAAAATATTTTTTTGGAAGTTGGTGGGAAATTATTAATAAATACCACAAAAGCCCCAACGATATCAACGTCCCTGACTTGGGGCAAGGGACTTTTTCTTTGGTGAGAATTGCACGAATTGCCCTCAATAGCAGTTATCACATTTTGTAACACGAAATTACCTGACGGTTTGATCCATTTTGTAGGCCCTGGACTGTAAGAGGTGCTTGGTTAAATACTTCTTGGATGAATGAATGAATCACTCCATGAATATATTTCAAGAGATCTGAGCTGGGGCTTCCCTGGTGGCGCAGTGGTTAAGAATCCGCCTGCCAATGCAGGGGAGAGGGGTTCAAGCCCTGGTCGGGGAAGATCCCACATGCTTTGGAGCAACTAAGCCCATGCACCACAACTCCTGAGCCTGCGTGCCACAAGTACTGAAGCCCGCGCTCTAGAGCCCGTGCTCTGCAACAAGAGAAGCCACTTGCAATGAGAAGTCCGAGCACCACGACGAAGAGTAGCCCCCGCTCGCCACAACTAGAGAAAGCCCGCGCGCAGCAACAAAGACCCAACGCAGCCAAAAATAAATTAATTAATTAATTTTAAAAAAAAGAGAGAGAGATCCGAGCTGTGCAAAAGTCATATATGTAAACTGGCAAAGAGAATAAAGTAATTTTAAATTGAACATAGTATTAGTATAAGGGAGGTAGGATTGGGGGTTATCTTCAAAGGTTTTTTATCTTCATTCTGTTATATGATTTTTATAACTTAAAAAAGTAAAGGGGAGTGGGGGGGAGGCTCAAGAGGGAGGGGATATATGTATACATATAGCTGATTCACTTGGTTGTACAGCTGAAACGAACACAACATTGTAAACCAATTATACTCCAATAAAGATGTAAAAAAAAAAAAAAGGAAAGGGGCAAAAGGAAATGATATATGCAACAAATAGTTCAGAAAAAATAATATGTAGGTAAAGCAAATGTGCCAAATGTTAAAAACTGGTGAATCAGGGCGATGGTTGTATGCACTTATCTGTGCATTTAAGAATTATTTCAAAATAAAAAGTTTTTTAAAAAGAAGTGGAAAAAATGGAATCCATAGCTGCAGTGTGAAGTGCTGAGTCTGAAAGGCACTTATTTTCTCCCGTTTAGCAGCCTTTCAACAGGAAGGCATAACTCCTTCCCTGCTTCGTACCTCCCTGAGAGCAGCTTTGATGTCTCTGGAACCCGGGGCCTATAAAAGGCCCCCAGGACTGACCCACTGCTGGAGGGCGGCAGCTTCCGCCCTGCCTTAATCAAAGACTTCTAACTAAGGGCCTTACTTCTCCCCTCCCTATCTCTCTCCTGTTTCATTTCTAGGAACCCAGGAACCAACGGTTGTAGAAAAAAAGATAGTGGCCCTAGATGATAGTGGGTTCTTTTATTGTAACTGTTTTGTGCAATAACATGGACTAGTCGTGCGCACGTGTTTCAGGGTCTGTGCAGCGAGTTGCTGGGAGTTGCACTTGACTGCATTGTCACTCGCCTGTCTCTGTCGCTCAGAGCTCAGCTCGCTTCAGAACCACATTATCTGAAGCTCTCAGTCGCTGTCCTGAATGGAGGTGCGAATTTTGCCGTGCTATTTGGTGGAAGAGCTGTGCTCGTTGTGGCTATAATATAATCATGATGTGATTCGTAATTAATTCTGATCAGCAAGTACACTTTTGCCTTTGCAGATGCTGTGGCCTTTTTCAAACACGTGTTAAAACTCCTATGCTCACGCCCTGTGCAGTGAGGGGTACCAATCGAAGTGATTGAAGCTCTCAGTTTCAGGATTTAATTGGCATTTGGGTTTAAGCCCATCACTTTTATTTTTTAGTTAAACACACACGCACACACTGCCTGAATCCTTTGAAAAACAGTGACGCCAGTCCTAGGAAAACAAAAACAAGCGTGCTGATCATGCAAGTGAGTGAATCTGTAGTGTAACATACGGAGGAAATAAACAAACATACTGAGGTACTACTACTCAACAAACATTGAAGGACGGCCTGCTCTGTGCCTGGTCTGGGCTGAACCCTTGGTACGAGATTAGCCTGAGCTGGTTGCTACCTCCCAGGAGAGAGGATCACAGGGAAACTGCACTGGCACATGTATTAGGTCATTCAATCCTCACCATAATTCGAGGTAGGGAGTAAACCCCCCAGTTGTCTGTGAGACAATGAAGGGGGATTAGGTGCAGAGCCAGCTCCACAGGCTGCAAGCCCTGTAGTCACACAGGCCCCACAACCAGAAGGGCCCCATGCTTGGTTTCATGCTCTGCAGTTGCTGTCTTGAAATTCTGAACAATTTGAACAAGGACCTTGCATCTTCATTTTGCACTGGGCCTGACAGATTAGCAGCTGGCCCTATTTAAGAGTCGCTCAGCCAGCAAGTGGCAGACCTAGAATGCAGGGCAGTTCTTCAAACCTCCAAGTTCACCGTACTTCAGTTACTTTGGGAAAATGATTAAAATACTAGATAAAACATGCCCAATCCTGTGTAGTGGAACACAGAATGGGGAAGCCTAGAATTCTCTATTAGTGGTCCATGGAGTCAAACTGAGTCAACATGAGTCTAAAAAGTCCCCTGGCCTCTTATGAGGACACCTCCTCACATGTCCAGCCCGGGGACCTACCCTTGGAATGTTAATTTTAATGTTAGTTTTCCTGTAGCGGGGCAGGCCTGTGACCTGCGGTCCTCCAGATGTGTTAGCAATCATGACCAACACCAGAGTCATACAGGCCACTGACGTTACTCAGCCCACAGTCCACAGTGGGGCACGGTGAAGCAGCTGCTGAGAGTGGCCAAGAGGGGATGGAGACTGGGGGTGGCCAGCCCCCTGGAATTGTTGCACGCAGGGAAAGGAGTGCCATCATCAAAGGGTGCATTACTCAGCTCCAACTAGGACTGGGTTTACGGTCTAAAGCTTGTCATGCAGCCTGCAGTTCCATCACCTGCAAAATATCCTAAAAATGGAACTGATTTCAGTGAGTTCCTCCTTCCTGGGGAACTCTGTACTTACAAAAAAAAAAAATCATGCATCCCTGAAAATCTACAAATAAGGCCCATATTCATCAGGTCAGCCGGCCAGGGGAGCCCAGGTTTGCCAGTACTCACCATTCATGGCGCACTCACTTGTCCCAGGAAAGCATCATTATTTCACGTTAGCTAGGGCGGCCCTTGCATTTCAGACGAGGATGCTGAGGCTGCAAATTAGGGTCACTTGCCAAAGACTTTCAGCAGACAGGCCGGGGAGCCCAGGATGAAACTGCAGGTCTGAGGGCCTCCCAGGCTCTCCCTAGCTCTGCTGTCTGCCCGCCCAGTGCTCACCAGGATGTGGACAGGTGAGTGCATCTGGCCCCCAGGTCTGTGCATCTCTGGAGACTCGCCCTCACATTTAATTTGTGCCAGGAAGAAACAAAGCAGTGGTCTGCTAGTTTTTCTCCCCAGCTCCAACTTTTCATTTCAAGATTGTTCAAATCTATAGAAAAGTTGATTTAATAGTACAATGAAGGGGACTTCCCTGGTGGTCCAGTGGTAGAGAATCTGCCTTCCAATGCAGGTGATGTGGGTTCGATCCCTCGTCAGGGAAATAAGATCCCACATGCCACAGGGCAACTAAGCCTGTGCGCCACAACTACCGAGCTCGTGCACCTCAACTGGAGAGCCTGCGTGCCACAACTACAGAGCCCACGTGCCACATGTACAGAGCCCACGCGCCCTGGGGGCCCACACACCGCAACTAGAGAGAAGCCCGTGCACCGCAACAAAAGACCCAATGCAGCCAAAAAAATAATAATAAAAAAAAATAAATAAAACAAATAAAATAGGACAGTGAGGGACTTCCCTGGCGGTCCAGTGGTTAAGACTTCGCACTTCCAGTGCAAGGGGTGTGGGTTTGATCCCTGGTCAGGGAGTTAAGATCCCACACGCCTCGCAGCGTGGCCAAGAAAAAAAGCTTAGTACAACAAATATACACAGGCCCACCACCTGTAATATTAGTACAATTTGTTCACATTTTGTCACATTTGCTTTCGCTCTCTTCTTCTATCGTAGATACTTTTTTTTCTTGAACCATTTGAGAGTCAGCTGCAGACATCCTGATGTTTCCTCCCTAAATACTTCAGCATGTGTCTCCCTAGAAGAAAGATCTTCTACTACAAAACCCTAATATCTTATCACACCTATGAATATTAACCATATCTCAATACAAGGGCTGCCAGTTCAGTGCTGTTCAGTGTGTGGTCAGTCCACTGGGGTCAACCTGCAGACTGTTTGTTATAGGTCAGGAACAAGCTACATACCAAAAGTGAGAGCAAGCTTTTAGAAACTTTCATAGTAATGTGACAGGGTCATTTTAGATCTCTTAAGTTGAATAATCAAAAACCTGGGCTTACATTTTTGTATATTTTAATTTTATTTTGCAAGAAATTCACTTTTAGGGCTCCCCTGGTGGCGCAGTGGTTAAGAATCCGCCTGCCAATGCAGGGGACACGGGTTTGTGCACTGGTCCGGGAAGATCCCACATGCCGCGGAGCAACTAAGCCCGTGCTCCGCAACAAGAGAAGCCACCACAATGAGAAGCCCGCACACCGCAAGGAAGAGTAGCCCCTGCTCACCGCAACTAGAGAAAGCCACGCGCAGCAACGAAGACCCAAAGCAGCCAAAAATAATAAATAAATAAAATTTAAAATATATTTTAAAAAAAGAAACTCACTTTTATTATATTTTACAAAAGCATCTGTGGTACACCGAAAAAACAAACAAACAACTGGTTCTTCACCACAGGTGGTTTGAGAAGCACTGTTTAATTCCCAGATCGTTTTCAAATTTCCCCAATTGTTCAAAAAGGCTTTTAGTAGATTTTTTGAGGGGGATCCTGGACCCTCCTGAGGCTCCCCGTCTCCATCCGGCTGCTGTGGGCTCTGCCGGCCTCTCTGAGCAGACATTAAGCCATCGTCCTGCTCTTCTTTGGAACTTGAAGCCTGCTCAGTTAGAGTAACTTCAGTATTTGGGGGGGCCTGGATCAGGCAGGTCTGTAGCTCTCTGAGGCCCCCAGAAATTACTGTTCATAAAGCTATGAAAGGGTAAGCCCAGTGACCTGATAAATCATTTTCAAATTTCCTATGAATGTCTTCGTGATGACAGGCAAAAAATTCTAACATATTTGTGACATTCTGGCAGAGTTACACTGGGTAAGGCAGGAAAAGCTGTGTTTGTGTTAAATATCAGCTAAACAAGAAATCTGTGATGTTCTGATGTCGGAGGTGGTCATCAGGAAACCCGTAACAGCATGTATCCGCAGCGCCCAGGCTTCGGCTAAACTCCTTTGCACGTGAGTTGGAAGTTGTCAGGTTTGGGTTCAAGGCTGTCAGCTAGCAGGTGGTAGACCTAGTGGGCTTAGGGACTCCTCGGCTGGGAAGGGATGTGCATTTGTCTCAATTGATTTCCACTGAAGAGAAAGATTTAACGTGATTGATATCAGGCACGATACAAATAAACGCCGCTTACTGCATCTGCGAAGCAGTCCACATGGTGCCTGGGACGTAGTAGATCTTAGAGCAAATGCTGCTGGGCTCTCCACCACCCTCTCCACCACTGGCCAGCATCATGGCTGCAAAATGGGCAGTTACACAGGTCCTGGGCTTAGAAGGGCCCTGTGCTTGGTTTAATGCTCTGTGGCAGCTCTCTGCAAATTCTTAATAATTTTTAACAAGACACCCTGTATTTTCATTTTGCGCTGGGTCCTGCAAATTATGTAGCTGGTCCCACCATCCGCCTCTGATTTCTTTTCTTTTCTTTCTTTTTTTTGGCCACACGGCTTGCAGGATCTCAGTTCCCCGACCCAGGGGAACTTGAACCCAGGATCCCAGCAGTGAAAGCATGGAGTCCTAACCACTGGACCGCCAGGGAATTCCCCCACCTCTGATTTCAATAGCAGATGAGCTGAATGGATGGTTGAGTGCAAGCGTGGCTCCCCTACGCTGACAGTAAACACACACACACACACACACACACACACACACACACACACACATACACACACACACGGCACAACTTTCCGTGTTCTGCCCTGAGCCTTCTCCAACACCAAGAATTGCCTTCACCTGCACTGTGGTACAGCCTGGAAGGTCAGGAGAAATAAAGTGTGTGTGGGGTAAGGGTGGATTTCCACGAGTGACTGTCATAGGTGGGGGCCGGAGCAGGGGGCAAATGCTCCGAACTCCAGCTCCTTGGAGAGAGTTCTGCAGCATGCTCTGTATACTCCTCAGGGCTCCCAGGCTGACTGAGTTCCTGCTGCCCTATTCCCACTCCCTACATGCTCCCTCCTGCTTCCTGGGATCACCTCCCAAATAAACCTCCTGCACCCAAGACCTTGTTTGAGGTTCTGCTTCTGGGGAAACTCATGCTAAGACAGTCTCAGTAGTAGGTGTTCTATAAACATGTGTTGAACAAATAAGTGAGCACTTAGCTCATAGGGTTAGTGACAGGAGTCAATGAGAAAAATTGTGGAAGCATCTGGTTCAGAGCCTGGCTCATAACAGGAGGTCACTAAGTGGTGGCTGTTAGTATAACTTCCTCTCTTACCCATCCAGAGCTTCCCATTCAGTAGAAATAGACAGGAAATGTAAGAGCAAGTGTGACAGGGATGGTCCACAAACCAGGTGGCTTAAAACATCAGGGAAATACCCTCTCACAGTTCTGGAGGCCAGAGATCTGAAATCAAGGTATTGGCAGGGCCATGCCCTTTCGGAGGGTTCTAGGGGAGGATCCTTCCTTGCCTCTTCCAGCTTCTAGTGGTTGCTGGCAATCCTTGGCTTGTAGATACATCACTCCAATCTCTGCCTCAGTCTCCCTATGTGTCTGTATCTGTATCTCTGTTTTCTTATAAGGATATCAGTCATGGGGTCAGGGCCCACCCTAATCCAATATGACCTTATCTTAACTTGGCTACATATGCAAACACCCCATTTCCAAGCAAAGTCACATTCATTGGTACCAGGGGTTAGAATTTAACGTATCACTTGGACATATACAACGCTACCCACTAGAGATGGAGAGATGCATTTTATTTAAAATAAATGCATAACACTTTGGCCTGGGGGCTTGTTTTTTTTTCCTTGGATCAACTGGCAGAATGAGTAAGCTCAGGCCAGAGGATAGTTTGTACCTGTGGGGTCGGTTCACGTGTCACCTTAAATGGCATTTTCACTTTTATGTCGTTATGAGGAAGCCAGTCTTCCTGGGTGGACTGCAGCCGTGTTTTGACATGGCTCTTTGTAAGTGGGCTGAGAAAATTTAACCTCTGATACAGGCCATAATCCCAACTGGGCTTTTCCCACATAACTGTTTATAAATAGTCTCAGATGTTAATAATTAATACATGTAAAATATTTATTAAGCACTTAATTTATGCCAGACTCCTATGTCAGGTTCCACGGAGACAAGGAAGGTTTGGGCACAGACCCTGCCCTCAAAGAGTTCATAGGAGCATTTACTACACGCACAGCACAACCTGGGTTCTGAGGTTTTTGCTTTCTCTAGTCCAAATGGGCTGCCCAGAGACTGTTCCCAAGCAAAATACAAACACAGGAGCCACTGCTGTGAATGACCGTGGCGCGGGGAGATAGGAAGCTGGGTTCTTTTTCTGACTTTGTCTTTTTTCTGATCATGTGATTTTGGATAGATCATGTCCCTCTGGGCCTCCTTTTCCTTTTCTATGAAAATAAGCAAATGAGATAGTGGTGCAGGGCTTGTCAACTCATATCATCCTTAGAGTCAAGAGTCAACCTAGACACGTATTAAGCCCTTACTGTGTGTCATGCAAGATTTCATTTACTTTTTACAACAACCCTATGCAGTGTGGATTTTAATTATTCCCATTTTAGAGGCTAAGAAACTAAGGCATAGGGTGATTAAGTCCATTTCTACAGGTCATAGAATATTAACTGTTAGAACAGGGGTTTATACTCAAGTGGTCTGACCCCAGGACCGAGCCCAGGACAGTGCACTGGACCGTCTTCTAGTGCAGCATGGCATTCTGTGATTTTGTGGCGTTGAGAAGACTTCTAAAGGGAGCAGCAACTGACCAGCTGAGTGTAGGGAGGGAAGTCTTTATGACTCTTGAGCTGGAAAAGAAGAGCAGCAAATTCTTTGCCCACTTCCCTTTGGCATCTTCCCCACACTGTCACAGCAACCTAGTAAACAGAGAGCATACATGGTGCCCATCCTTCAGTGGAATGTCTTCCTCTTGAGCTTCTTTTTACCTGATAATGGACACCCCACATCTCCTTTCTGGTAGATTTCCCCTTCTGTGCTAGCTGCTGGGAAACTCATACCCCAGGTCTGTACTAACTCTAGCAATGAGGGAGTATCTTACAGGACATATTTTATATACTCTCATTAGTCCTAGCCTCATTTCATTTACAGATTCTTATTTTCCTCTTACTCTGGTGTTCCAGAGGACTCCCATTTGCCCTCCAGATCCACCCTGCATCCTTTCCCCCCCAGCTGTCTGTCTTGGAGGCTGACCACTATGGACTACGCCAATATTTGCTCACTCACTGACTTCTAGTTGGGTTTGGCCAATGGGGAGCCATAGTCAACCAGAGGCAGGGAGGAAAGGGGGGTCAGTGTATTTGTCCCCTTGTCTCCCTTCCCTCCCCTCCTTCCTCCCTTCACCCTTACTCAGTTGCCTTAGGCTGACTGCCTTTCACCTAAGGCCACACTCCTGCCCTGCTTTTAAATATTTATTGAGACATAATTCACATACCATAAATGTCACCATCTGTAAAAAGTACCATTTCAGTGGCTTATAGCATATTTGTAAGGTTGTGCAATGATCATCCCTATCTAATTGCAGGACACTTTCATCACCCCAAAAAAGAAACCTGGAACCCATTAGCAGTCACTCTTTATTCCTCCCTTCCAGCCCTAGGCAGCCATTAATCTACTTTTTGTGTCTATGGATTTGCCTGTTCTGGACATTTCCTATAAATGGAGTAATATAACAAGTGGCCTTTGGTCTGGCTTCTTTCACTTGGCATAAGGTTTTCAAGGTTCCTCCTTGTAGTAGCATGTATCAGTACTTCATTCCTTTCAAGGTTCCCTGTGACACTCCACACATCTTTCTTTCTGTGTTCTAGTAACTTCTTCCTTTCCCCACCCTTTGGGCCTAGAGGTGATAACAGCTCTGCTTCTGCTAGCCCCAGGTTGCTGCACTAGCTGGTGGGGCTTCCCTGCACCCACATTTTAAAAAATTAACCCTCCTCAGATGATCCCATTTGGAGTGTGCCTTTGCCTTCTGGTGGGACTCTGATACCCACAGTCCTTGTGCAGTGTTTATATTTTGTATGAATTTCCATAATATGACTCACGTATTTTTTCATGATGAGCTGGGACAAATAAATACATGATAGGTTTGCTGATAACATGGAAACTGGTGATTGGCTTTTCCTTACAGCCCTTGCCTGTTACCAAGTCACTGAGTGATTTTAAGAACTCTTGGGGGGGTCTTACACCCTCCAACCCTGCCATTTCTGGAAATACCCATCAGGGAAAGCCTGGTACTTGGCCACATTCTGGAAGTAGCTTCGCTCACTTGGCTCAAGTGGGTATGGACAGAGCTCCTAGTGAATGGCCAGACTGAAAAGTGGTTGTAACTTCTACGTTCACATGAAGATGCACTTGGGAAATGTTCAAAACTCTAGTTTGCAAAAGAGGGTTCCTTGGGAGGAACAGTAGTAACCAACAGAGAGCCATTTTCTTTTTCATCTTGTCACCACTGGTGGCTGGGAACAGACTCTCCAGCCTCTGCTACTCATGAGGATTCTCTAAAGAGTTTTCAATAAATTTCATTTATTAACAAGGAACCGCTCTACTTAAAAAAAAAAAAAAAAGACTACTATTTGTAAATAACCTCCTATTACTTAAGGCTTTGATTTTTACTGTATTATGGAGGAGTTGGCAGGAATAAGAGAGAGAGACAATGGGCCCTGGGGTGGAGGACCAAGAATAACAAGGCAAAATTTGCTTAAGCTTGTCACTCAAACCTGAGGGCCTCTTTCTGGAGCAATCTTTGGTGTGAATGCTCAAAATGCCCCAAATCCAAGGGCCATTTAAATCTTAATGATAAAACTCAGGAGCAATGCAACTGTTTAGAACAAGAAAACGATTCTGAAAAAGCCCTACAAAACAAAGACGGATCCCAGTGTTACTGGTAGCAGAAAATTGAGGTCAGCATTGCCCAGATCAAGGAAATTTTATCTTCAAAGATAGCATTTGGTTGCTACCATCACAAGGCAAATGCGAACGGCTTGCTTAGCATTTCACCTACATCATTTGGGGAATGTTTAAAACCTGAGGGGCACAGAACGTTATCTAGAAGCAAGGAAAATTGCTCTCACGTTGCTGGTGGGAGTTTCAACTGGCCTCACTTTCTGGAGGAAGTTTTAGTAATATGTATTAAAAGTCTCAAAAAATGACCAACCAGCATACGAAAAGATTCTCAGCAACTCAACGTTAGAAAAATGCAAATCAAAACCACAATGACCTACTGCCTGATGCTCGTTAGGATGGGCACTTCTGAAAGAACAGAAAACAAGTATTGGTGAGGATGTCAGGAAATTGGAACCCCTGTGCTTTGCTTTGTTGGTGGGAATGTAAATGATGCAGCCACTATGGAACACGGTATGGAGGTTCCTCAAAAAAATTTAAAAATTATGATCCAGCAATTCCACTTCTTGGTATTTAACACAAAAGAATTGAAAGCAGGTGTATAAAATTGATGACTAATAAGAACCTGCTGTATAAAAATAAAATAAGATAAAATTTAAAAATTAGAAAAAAAAGAATTGAAAGCAGGTGTATAAAATTGATGACTAATAAGAACCTGCTGTATAAAAATAAAATAAGATAAAATTTAAAAATTAGAAAAAAAAGAATTGAAAGCAGGACCTTGAGGATATATCTGTACACCCATTTCATAGCAGCATTGCTCACAGTAGCCAAGAGGTGGAAACAACCCAAGTGTCCACTGATGGATGATGGATGAATGGATAAACAAAATGTGGTATATACTCACAATGGAATATTATTCAGCCTTAAAAAGGAAGGAAATTTTGACACACGCTGCAACATGGATGAACCTTGAGGACATTATGCTCTGTGAGACAAACTAGTCATGAAAGGACAAATGTCGTATGGTTCCACTCATTTGAAATCTCTAAGGTAGTCAAAATCATAAAACACTAAGTCAAAAGAGGGTTGCCAAGGGCTGGGGGGCAGGGGGAGGGGAAGGAGGAAATAGTGTTTAGTGGATACAGAGTTTTCAGTTCTGCCAGATGAAAATGTTCTAGAGATTTGTTGCACAACAATGTGAATATACGTTCCTGAACTGGACACAAAAATGTTTGAGATGATTAATTTAAACCATGTAAATTAAATGTTATGTGTTTGGGACTTCCCTGGTGGTGCAGTGGATAAGAATCTGCCTGCCAATGCAGGCGACGCGACTTTGATCCCTGGTCCAGGAAGATCCCACATGCCACGGAGCAACTAAGCCCGTGCGCCACAACTACTGAGCCTGCGCTCTAGAGCCCATGAGCCACAACTACTGAGCCCTCGTGCCACAACTACTGAAGCCTGTGCGCCTAGACCCCATGCTCTGCAAGAAGAGAAGCCACCGCAAAGAGAAGCCCCTGCTCACTGCAAATAGAGAAAGCCCACATGCAGCAACGAAGACCCAGCGCAACCAAAAAACAAACAAACAAACAAAAGAAATCAATGTTATGTGTTTGTAAGTACAAGAAGAAATAAAATAAAACAGATTTAAAAGTCTCCAAAATGTTTCTAGCCTCCTCCAAAGAATTCCACTTCTGGAAATGTATCCTGAGAAGCTCCCGAGGACTTTTGCACACATAGTTTGTCACAGTGTGATGTACAACATGAAAAAATAGAAGCAATTTAAATATTCCGCGATAGGGGACTGGATGAACAAATGATCATAAATCACCCAATGGAATACTCTGTAGCCAACAAGAATTTTGTCAAAAAAGAATAGTTAGTGGCATCGGACAGTGGTCATGACATATTAAGTTAAAAATTCGCCTTAGAACTATAGTGTGATCCCAATTTTGCAATAATTTAGGCATATATACATAGAATAAAGACTAGAAGATACATATGAAAATGTGAACAGGGGTCATCTTTGGGGCATCAAGATTTGAGTTGACTTTTACGTATTTCTGTGTGTTTCTCTCTATTCCCTGAGGTGGACATGCACCACTTTTTTTTTTTTTTTGCGGTACGTGGGCCTCTCACCGCTGTGGCCTCTCCCACTGCGGAGCACAGGCTCCGGACGCGCAGTCCCAGTGGCCGTGGCCCACGGGCCCAGCCGCTCCGCGGCACACGGGACCCTCCCGGACCGGGCACAAACCCGCGTCCCCTGCATCGTCAGGCGGACTCCCAACCACTGCGCCACCAGGGGGAAGCCCCATGCACCACTTTTATAATCAGAAATAAGCAATTTTTATAAAGAAGAGTAAGAATGAATTCCCAAAAGGATTATGTCACACTCTGGAGCTGAGACTGGGCGGGTGGAGAAGTGGCTTTCATTGTCTACTCACGGGCCCAGACGCTCCGTGGCATGTGGGATCTTCCCGGACCGGGGAACCAACCCGCGTCCCCTGCATCGGCAGGTGGACTCTCAACCACTGTGCCACCAGGGAAGCCCCTACTTTATGTACTTTTTATACTTTTCTCTATAAAAAATGTACACATTAGTTTCATAATTAAAAAGAAGAATGAAGGCAAAGCAGAGCGTAGTCAGTATCTTCTTCTTTTCCAATCCAAACCCTCCAGATGTCTTTTCAGAGTCATAGCTTCAAAGAGAGTAAATATAAGAAGCAACGGCCGGGACCTCCCTGGCGGTCCAGGGGTTAAGACTTCACCTTCCACTGCAGGGGACGTGGGTTCGATCCCTGGTGGGGGAACTAAGATCCCGCATGCCGAGGGGCAACTAACTAAGTCTGCGCACCACAGCTACTGAGCTCGCGCGCCTCAACGAGAGAGCCCGCATGCCACACACTACAGAGTCCACGTGCCCTGGAGCCTGTGCGCCACAACTAGAGAGAGAAGGCCACGCGTCGCAACGAAAAATCCCCCATACCTCAACTAAGACCCGATGCAGCCAAAAATAAATTAAATGAATAAATAGTAAATAAATCTTAAAAAAAAAAAAAAGCCACTGCCAACAGTGCAGGTTTAGAAACTCCCATGGCTGGCACTGTCCGTTCTGTAAGCGCCAGCATGTGCGGTGGTGCCTCCCACGCACAGAGGCATAGAAGTGAGGTGACAGCCCAAGTGGGCAGGGATTGGACAGTGGCACCTCCTCAAGGGCCTGTCCTCAGAGGAGTGGGGACCAGAGGGAAGGACCTGACCCCCCGAGTGAATTAAGCTGCAAGTCTCCCACTGAAGAGGGCACCCAGTGGGAGCATTCTCCTATGATTGGGTGCAACTGTCCATTTCCAGAATCTAGACTTTGTTCAGCAGCAAAAAACTCAGGGTGATGTTTCTGTTTTGACAAAGAAGGCGTTTGGGGTTTGGAGTGCTGCCCAAGTGCACAGAGAAGCGTTTTGTGCTGTTCACTAACAACGGCATTGTCAGCACGCTTGAGAGACCGCTCACTGTACCAACACAGGGTCCCCCGGCTTTACCTGTAAAGGAGCAATCACGAGCCCATTAAAGACATCACAAGAATCTCAGGCTCTGGCAACATTTGTTGTGATCATTTTGAAGGAAATCTGAGACAGGCAGGGGTCTGTGTTCAACTTGTCTAGGGATTTAATTTGCTTTATCAAGTTGATTTTGCATTTTTCTAAATGGTTCTTCATTCTTAGGGCAAATTTGGTTATCTTCATCTTGCTTTTCACTTACTATTATGACATAAGCATATTTCTCATGTTAATACAAAGTCCTCAAAAATCTCCAAAATTGTATAAAAACATCCCATTCTGTGACTGTGCCATAAATTATTCCCTTGGTTGCCGTTGAGATTGTTGGCAATTCTACTAATATTAATACTGCTGCAGTTAATATTTCTGCGCCATTCAGCTTTGTGTGCGCTTCAGATTATTTCCTTAGGACTGATTCCAAAAGTGAAACCACTAGGTCAAAGGCATGCACATTCTTCAGCTTTTTGGAGGGGGGCGGTCAAATTTTATTTCATGTTGTTTGTATATTTTTCCTTTCTTTTTTCAAGATAAAACGGCTTTTTTCATAATCATAAAAGATATACTCACTCAATGTAAATGATTTAGTTTAAAAAAAGATATAAAGAAATGAAAATTACCAGGGACATTCATCACAAATAACTACTGTTAACATTCCTTCCAGATCTTTCCTTATGTGCATATATATGAGTATATATGTAATAACTATACATGTTCATCTCTAACTTATTTTCCCTTAACATAGCATGAACATCTTTCTAATAATTTAATAGAGGACTATATAATTTTTTTTGGCTGCACGGCATGCCACTGTACAGAGATATACTTTATCAAACCAAGCTTAGACATTTTTAAGGCTCGGACTCCTATTACCAAAACACTTTCCAAATGGCTTATACCAATAATACCCACTCCCGCTGTCAGTGTGTGGCAATCCGTCTCATGACCAATGAAAACCATTTGCAATGTCCTACTTTTTTTCACTGAGCCGTTTCTAGCCAGGAGTAGTGCCAAGAATCTTGATGGACATGTTTGGTGGTTTGGGCTATTTTCTGAGAAAGAACGCGAAGGAATCTCCGTGGCTTACCTGCCACGGCAGCTGCTGATTTCTGAAGAGAGTGGACAGGGTGCTGGAGAAGGAAGCCAAGAGGACCCTGGCTTTCCGTAAACGTAATTAGGTATTTATCAAACCTCCGGTCACGTCTCTGAATTCACATGGGAAGTTTATTTACTGTCATGTAAAGTATCTTGGGGGAATACTGCATACAGATATTAGCAATTAATTCAATCTAAGAATCACAATTTTTGCAGTTAACAGAGTGCCACGTCAATACTCTAATTGCGAATTCTGCCCAAAAGGCCAGTATCACAGGAAGCAGGAAGCGTCGTAATGAGGCAGGACTTCCAACAGAGACTAAAAACTGAGATGCTGAGGGTCAGACAGGGGGAGGCATGGATCTGAGCTGTGTCACGCAGGCTAGGGCTTTGCCACACACAAGTGGCGTCCACCCGTGACAGGGAGGCCTCCTTTGCTCTGCCCATGTGAACAATGGGCCATCTGGGCTCCTGGGCTCACACCTCTGCAGGGCCCCCTTCATTGGGCTGGACGGGGCCTCTGATAACCTGCTGTCACTGGCCCTCGGGGCCAGGTGTGACTTACCCTCCTAAGTGCAACCTCTGTCCATGTAACCCTGGTACACTGAGCTGTCCCAGAAGGGGAGCTGGGGGTGCACTGGGAGGGATGGTGGGGGGCTTGGGAGCTCTGGAGGAGCCTTCCCACAGTCTCACTTGAAGGCCTAGGAGGCTGGGTTTGATTTGTGAACTGTTCTGATCCGACTCCCTTTCCAAGGTGTGTGCACAGAAGCAAACCTTGTCTTGCAGACAGAGTGCTCTGGGCCTTGGGTTTGTTCTTAATCCTCCCAGTTAAGGTCCTGGTGGCAACACGGGGAGTTAGAAGCATCAGCAAATTGTGGTTTTCTCTTATTCATGGACCAAAGGTTTCTTGTGGGCTCTCCTTTACTCTGTTTTGTGGGAAAGCAGACAGCAACTGAGGAAAGAACGTTCTATAGACCAGCAGCCAACCATGGTGCTGTTGGCAAAGAGAAGGAGGGTCGGCAAAACCACTGATTCCTGTTTTGATTCATGAGCTCAGACCTCTCTCTGACTCTCTGTCTCTGTCTCTGACACACACACACACACACACACGCGCACACACACACACACCACTGTGTCTCATCTCATGGAACCCGTTTCAGAGAGCATCTCCCCCGAGAAGCTTGCCTGCCTCCTTGGGCAGAAGTGGGTGCTTCCTGCCTGGAGCTTCCCGGCCTCCCAACAGCACTGCTCCCATTGCTTTGGAATTCTCCCCTCAAGCCTGGAAGCCTCTGGGGAGAGATTCTGTCTTACCCGCCTCTGTATCTAGAGCATTCTGTCCAGGGCCTGCCATCTCAAAGGTGTGTCCTGTGTGTCTGGTGAATGGCAGGACATCACAGAACATCAGGCTTTTGTAAGTGGCTGACCCCATTTTGCACTTGAACCCATACCCAGGATTCATTAAGCCTTCCCAGTGCCCTGAAACTGCAAACAAGAAACACGGCAGATGGTTCCCTCAGTGGCTAGTTTCCAGGGGCTTCTAGATGATCGGCAGCCCTCGGGACCCCACAGTAGCCCTGGAAGACAATGGTGCAGCATACTGAGGGATTGTAAGAAGGAAATCTAATAAAGGAATGTAAATCTCTTTAACCAGAGACCCCGGGCACAAAATGTTTGTGCCCTCAAAGGGGGTTCATTTTCCAGAAATAATATGCAAATAGCCTGGATAAAGCATTCGACTTTGTAAAACTTGTTCTGCCCTTGCAGCTGGGCTGCAGGCAGTGAGAGGAATGCCACCCTCCTTGACTGCACTCTTTTCCACATTTGCTATCAGAAATGTCTGAGCCTCACCAAGCACTGGTTGGCCCGGGGGATAGAAAGTGAGGAAGGGATTCCTTCCTCCCAAGGAGCCAGCGTCTGGAGGCGAAAACACAGGAGAGCAGTGCGATAATCCAAAGGCTCTGAGCCACTCCTAGAGGGGCACTCCCTCGTTCTGGAAGGGCAAAAGGCTTCTCAGGGGCTGTGGCATCTGAGCGGAATTTGGAAGGACTGATAGGGTTTCAAGGTGGAATACAGCACAAACAGAATGCCAAGCGTCCGCTTATCCCTAACTATCAAAGTCAGTCCAAATTCCTCTGCTAGCATTGAAGCCCTCCAGCGCGGGTTGCTCTCTTCCTCTGGATTCTTCAGTGACTTCCCCAGTTCAGTACCACCAAGCTCAGTACAAGTTCCTCACACACATTCCAGGCCACGTACAGTGTACCAACTTCTGGCCTCACCGGTCATCTCTTCCCTCCTCCAAGCCTGTGCCCCTGCCTTCTGTCTGGATGCTGTCCTCCTCCATCTACACCTTCTGAGGTTCTTCCTGCTTCCTCTCCCCCAGGAGATTGTGGGTCCATCCTAGCCGCCATGGCAGCCCCTTTAGCACCCAGCACAGTGGGAGCTCAGGGAAGTTTGGATTGCTTGCAGAAATCTCTCCTGCGGGGATGAGCGCCCCCCAGGGGTGAGGGCACTGCCTTCCCCTTTGCTGGGGATACAAAGAGCACCCCCTGGACCCCACACTGGAGGAAGGAACTTGTGGCTCTCTGACTGCTCTTTCCTCCTACTCGTCGGAACAACCCCTGGCAGTGACTCCTGCTTCTGTGTCCCCACAGGTGTGTTCTAAGGGAGATTTGCAGATGGACTCTTATGCAAGTGCGAGGACCCAAACTCCTTCCTTGCTCATCTTGTCATTCATTTGTTCATGCCCCAAACACGGATGGAATGTGTGCCATGTGTCAGGGGTGCAGAAAGGACTGTCACCAGCCCTGTTTCTGAGGGGGTTCCAGCCCAGGCGGGCAGTCAGAGCTGGTCACAGGCAGAGAGCCCAAGGAGGCAAGAGCTTGGCTCGGGGAGGAAGGAAGGGGCCACAAAGGCAAAGCAGCCAAGGTGGCACCAGAGCCGAGGCTAGGAAACGGGTAAAGGGAGGGCATGTGGCCGTCTGTGTGCGTGGCTGTGTACGTGCCTGCATGTGTGCCTTTTCTGGTGAATGTGCATGTGTGTGTCTAAGGGTGTACACGTGTGTATGTGTATACATGTGTGAGTGTATCCAAGTGTGTATATGTGTATGAGCAGGGCATGTGTGTGTTTATATACATCTGTGTATATATACGTGTGCATGTATGTGTGAGTGCGTATATAGGTGTGTGTGCTTTGTGTATGTACATGGATGTGTGTACAGGTGTTTATATGTGTATGAGCATATCAGCATGCATGAGTGTATTCGTCTTGTGTATGTGTGCACGTATGCATGTGTGTGCGTGTAAACTGAAGGGCATATTAGGCAAAGGGGGTGGCACTTGGTGAGGGGCCATAAGGATGGGAATGAGTCGCTGTGAGCTGGTCATTTTCGGGGGGTCCTGTGTTAGGGAATAGTGTGAGGTTTGGGAGAAGATGCCGGGCAGTCTCTGCGTTCCTTTGTTCCTTGGAAATCACCTGAGGAGCCAGGACTGAACCTCCGGGCCCTGGGGAGTCACTGAAGCTGTAATTAGGAGAGTGACATGGCCAGAGCAGGTCTGACACCAACTCCAAGCCCCGCATTTGAGGGCTGCTCCGAGAGCTGGCCACGGGGCAAGACCCAGAAGACTGGTAATCTCCTCCAGTTAGGGACGACTTTGACTGAGAAGTTGGAAGGAGACAAAGGAGGCAGGCTTGTTGTGCCTCAAGTCTTGGTTCATTCTTCCTGCTCTTCCATGCCCATGACTCTGTACTACATAGTGAACTATCTGAGTCACTAGCCAATGCCCTGCTCTGTGGAGTGGTGCCTGGGGGTTCCCACAGCAGTGGAGCCTCTGAGCTGGGGTGACTCTCGTGTGGCGGGAAAGACGGCCTCCCACGGAGACCTTGGCACATCTGGATCGCACTAGGGAGCCCACGACAGGGCTCTTTACAAAATAAGGGCCTGGATTTTGAACAAACTCTTTTTGTGGGCATAAGTTTTGCGTTCCCGAGTATTTGTGGTTCAGTTTTGCACACCGTTAGCTGTACTTACAAATGCCTCCTTGAGGGCGCAATTAGTCACTGGCAACTCATTCTAAAGGTGCCAGCGGCTAATTGTACCCCCAGGTGAGAAGTTTCAGGTGTAATTAATTATTCTTTAATTATTAAATGTATTATTCCCTGGTTGGATGCACAGAGTTGTGCTCGGGTGAACTTGCTGGCACGAGGACGGCTGGAATGAAGGGGTCTGTGCCACCCTCTGTGCCAGCCTCTGCCAATAAAGGAGCTGTGGGAAAGAAAGACAGGCCTTTCTGGCTGCCTGGCTCAGCGTGGGAAATTCCTCAAGTGACAGTCAAGAGCCTGCTGTGTTGGGCGGATAGCGGGAGGGCCGGCCAGAAAGCCCGTGGCCTTGGGCCCCCTTGGTCAGGCAGAGGAAAGGGCCGGGGTCTGAAGTCGTCCAAGCTGGCCCTGCAGCCATGTGACCTGGCAGATGACAACTCCTCTCTGAGCCTCGCCTGCAGAGCGGGCTGACAGTGCTGACCAGTGTGCCCTGCTGTGCAGAGGGAGGAGCTGGGGCCACACGCAGGGATGCTCAGCAGCTTCCCTGGGGGGCGTCGGGACTGTGGGGTGATCACAGGAAGGTCCTCAGGAGCCTGATTTTCCAGTTTTGAAACCCGGATATAACATTAGCCTTGTAACCTGGGACAGGCTGTGTCATCCCCCTGAGCCTCACTTTTCTCATCTGTAAAATGGGAATTCATAATAGCAACCTACTTCTTGGGATTGGGAGGACTGAGTGAGTTAGCATATGTAAAGCATTTAGAACATTGCCCCTCTGAACGTAAATTGGTTCAGCCACTATGGAAAACAATACGGAGGTTCTTCAAAAAACCAAAAACAGAGTTGCCATATGATCCAGCAATCACACTCCTGGGCGTATACCCGGACAAAACTATAACTCAAAAAGATACATGCACCCCTATGTTCATAGCGGCACTATTCACAATAGCCAAGATCTGGAAATAACCTAAGTGTCCTTCGACAGAGGAACGGATAAAGAAGATGTGGTACATAGATACGATGGAGTACTTCTTGGCCATAAAAAAGAACGAAATAATGCCATTTGCAGCAACATGGATGGGCCTAGAGATTATTGTACTAAGTGAAGTAAGTCAGAAAGAGAAAGACAAATACCATATGATATCACTTATATGTGGAATCTAAAACATGACACAAATGAACTTATCTATGAAACAGAAACAGACTCCCAGACAGAGAGAACAGACTTGTGGTTGCGGGGGGTGAGGGGTGGGGGAGGGATGGACTGGGAGTTTGGGATTAGCAGATGCAAACTAGTGTATACAGGATGGATAGACAACAAGGTCCTACTTCATAGCACAGGGAACTATATTCAGTATCCTGTGATAAACCCTAATGGAAAAGAATATGGGCAAGAATATATATGTATAACTGAGTCACTTTGCTGTACAGCAGAAATTAAACACAACATTGTTAGAAAAAAAAGAACAGTGCCCCTCCATCGTAAATATTATGATTATTTACTACTGTCCCCTCCATGGCCATAAACCAGTTTCCAAGGGAAAAGCCACTGCACAAATGGTGACCCGCGAACTTTGCTTAAAATGCTATTTATGCTACGTCCTGACTCAGGGACAAAATCCATCTTTTTGTAGCCAAGACAGCAGGAGTCTCATTAAAATGTTCAAAGTGGTTATTTATGTCTGTGTGATGAGATTATGGGTGGTCATTTTCTTCTTTGTCTTTTTCACATATTTTAGTTTTCCTTGGTTTTACTTTAAAAAATGCAATGTTAAAACAAAGACAAGAGAATAATGTGTATTCTTCTGAGTATTTATGTGTATTCTTCTGCAAACCGATCTGCACGTCCAGACCTTAGGTGTCCTTCAGACTGTGATCCTGCTGTCCAGGGGACTTGTCCTAGCCCCTTCCCTTAACTCACTGTTCCCACCCTCCGGTGATGAATGGTCACCTCTCCCCGGCTCCGCCACGTTCTCTGCCCTCCTGGATGACACGCACACACCCTGTCTCTTGGTTTGCTCTGGCCTGACTGTCAGTGCCTGTGCTGTGAACTGCCAGGGACCAGGGTCTCCCTCTGCATCCACCAGGCTCCCCTCAACAGGGCCCAGCCAGGATCTCAGCCCACCACTCCCTGCACCTGAGAGCTGGGAGGCCCTTCGTTTAATTTTATATTTCATTAGGACACAGATTCGGAGAAGCAGCTCCCCAGCACCTTTCCCTCTCTTCCCCTCCCCAGAGGTAACCATGGACATGAATTTGGCATGCATCTTTCCCATTCCGTTTTAGTGATTTTACTACATATGTATGCATTTGTAAACAATTTACAGTGTTTTGTGTGTTTTGAAACTGTACATCAATGATATCATGCTGCAACATGGTTTTTTCAATCAGCTGTCTGTCTTTCAGCTCTGCCCACAGTGATGCCTGCGGATCCAGGGCTGCAGATGGACCAGGTGACTAAGGCCCTGGGGTCCCTGCAGCCTGAGACGGCAGTGAAAGAGCCCTGGAGCCAAGGGACTGTCCTCACTGACCGCCTCTATGTTATACCAGGCAGCTCTAGTTGCAAACAACAGAAGCCGACACCCAGCTAACTTAAGTAGAAAATGAACTTATTGACAGGCTCTCAGGTAGCATAAATTATTGAAGGGAGGCTAGAGAACCAGGTTTAAGAACAGACACAAACAGACAGTAATGGCAGTTCCAGGAATCTGGGGAGCAGGCAGAAACTAACCCGTAACCTTGTCATGAAGCCACTGGAATGAAAGCCCTCTAGCTGACCTTTTTTGTTCTCTGTCATTTCACTCAAGATTCAAGGTCCCTGAGAGAAAACTTCACTCAAACTGGCTTAAGCAAAGACCGACTATACGGCTCACGTAACTAAAGAGTCCCGTGTTCAGAAGTAGGGCTGGCCTCAGGTATGGCTTGATTCAGGGCCCTAATTGATATCACCAGGACTCTGTCTCTCCCATCTCTCACTTGGGCATTCCCCGTGGTTCTTGGTTGTTCTCCCTTGTGCTGGCTTGAGGGCTCCCACAGCTCCAGCCTTTCACTCTCTCAACCTTCACGATGATGGAGAGGAAAAGTGTCAGCTTCTGTACCTGCCTTTTGAGGAAAAGACTCACGCCGTGGCCCTGGCCCTGAGGAGGTCATGTGTCCATTCTGAGGCAATCACCGTGGCCAGAGGAATGCAGTTGTCTCGTTGGCTAACACCTGGTCACACGCTCGCCCCAAGGAGTCCCAACTGAGGCTCAGAGCCCACAGCTTCTCAAAGGGAAATTGGCCATCTTACCCAACTTAGGGGAAATAGATGCCCAGTTGGCAAAACAAAACAAAACAAAAACAATAAATGCCCCCTCTGACAAGCAAACATAAATAAACAAGAGAAGAGATATGAATAAAATAAAACAGGGCAGCAGGCTGGCCACCAGAGGACTCACCGAAACCCCTGCTGGGTACAGGGAGGACCCGAGAAGCAAGTCTTGATAGACTATGTGTGGGCTGAATGAACAGCTCTCTGAACACCCAGGTGACAGTTCCCACAGTTTGCTGGCACCCCAGCAACGCAGGGGGTCAGGCGGTGAAGTGCTGTCACGTGCTTCCCTCCATCTCCCTTCCCTCCGATTACTTCAAATGATGAACTTCAACCACATGCCACATTTTCTTGGGATCATCCCCTCAAATGAATTATATGAATAATAAAGTTTCGATATTTTTCATTCAGCAATTAATCTTGGTGAGCACGAAACTTCACTTAAAGTGCTGGTACCGTGGCTGCTGGAATGCATTCATCAGAGTGGTGGAGGAGCCAGCCAGGCGCAGGATCAGCCTGGGCGATGAAATATAGGCATTTCTCAAAAACCGGGGGGTCCTCGCCAGTTGTGCGTCACATTTGAGGCACAGCTGTCCCCAGACAGTGGAGCCTGCCCCGCCTGCAGGGCCTTTCATTTCCAATCCTACATGGGAAAACCTCCGATTGGACTTAACATTTACGAGTGGTGGTCATGAGAGGAAAAAGATGATCAAAAAAATAGTTCATAAACCCAAACCAGTCATTATTAGAGTAGCAAAAACACATTGCTTACGCACAGAACAGTTTACGTTAAATTAAAAACCATAACTTATCTCCGAGACACTCCATTTAGTACATCTGAGGTTAAATATGGTTCATAGCAGCTCTTTCAATTAAATTGTTCTTCCTTTGCTCTAGTAAAGTATATTAAACATAATTTCCTGAAAAGTAACAGAGATCATTACTCTGTTTGCAAATTGATACCATGTTATTAAAAATAGGAAATATTTGCAGGGATATTTCAGATCACTGTGCTTGTACAGAGAATCCAATACTGGCAGTGAGGATACATCTGAAATCCAGAATTCTAGTTTCCTGATCAAGGAGAGGGGGAGGCCGGTGTTGGGGGATGGGAGGGGCTGTGGAAACATCAGGACAAGTGGGCTGGGCACAATGGGAGTCCCCGGGCTAGTCCTGGGGACCCAGGAGAGAAGTTCCCCAGAGCCCTGCGTCTTTCCATTCTGTACCCCAATGTCCTCATAACTGGAGAGCTTCAGCCTGTTAAGCTTCAGGTTGATTCTGAGTTGTTTATTCATGTTTGACTTTATGGGTTGCCATTCCCCTCACATAAATGGACTTGACGGCCTTAGCTGGCCTTTATCTTCGCCCAGCCTACTGGGAAGGCCTGTAACACTTACAGGCAGTAATGCTTCTACCTCTGCTCCCTGAGTCACTGTCACAGAATGACCTTAAGTTCATAAATGAAGCCCCTAAACAGCTTTTCTAAGGTTTGATGTGGCTCAAGGGGAACACTGGGTTTGTAAGACTGTCGCATGGGCCCCAGGCTGGACTGCCATCCTCCAGTGCCTTGGCAAGGGGAGGACCGGAAGCGAATTATCTGGTAGCAAAGCCCAGGCTCAAGTTCTCTGCAAGAGGACAGAGTCTCTGGGAGCCTGGTGGGGCGTTAAGTCAAAGCCATCTGTCCATGGAGGTAGGGTGTGATGTCAGGCCTGTCACGGGAATGCATCACGCCACCCCCCAGTAGACTGCCCGGGGACTGCGAGAGGATCGCACACATGGAGGAGCCGGGAGCCCTGCTCTGTCTGGGGTGTAGACTTACTACTCGCTGCTCTGGCCACAGTCCAGCCGTTTGTGCAGGACCACAGCGTTCCAGGTCCAGCCGAGAACGCACAAGAAAGATCATCGTGTGTGAGGGCTCTTCGGAGCCTAACCCACCCCTAGGAAACGTCTCTCCCGTCCCCTCACGTCACTGCCCCTGCTTTTGCTCAAAGGTCTAGGGACTGCAGTGCAGGGACGGTGGAGGAGCCCTGGAGTCACGGTCACCCGCCTGTCCCACCAAGCACGCAGCTCCTGCCAGCTCTGTTCCAGGCCCTTCCAGGCCTGACTTTGACCTGGGCGGCCGGCTTGTGTGTGTGCAACTAGGACAAACCAGCAAAAGCTGCCAACACTCTTGTTCTGTACGGTAAACTCAAGAAGGGAAGTCACGGGACTGGTGGGCAGGCACATTTGAAAGTGTAAAAGGGACTTCCCTGGTGGCACAGTGGTTAAAAATCCGCCTGCCAATGCAGGGGACATGGGTTCGATCCCTGGTTCGGAAAGATCCCACGTGCCGCGGAGCAACTAACCCCATACGCCACAATGACTGAAGCCCCTGCGCCTAGAGCCTGTGCTCCGCAACAAGAGAAGCCACCGCAATGAGAAGGCTGCATACCACAACAAAGAGTAGCCCCCGCTCACCACAACTAGGGAAAGCCCGCGCGCAGCAACAAAAACCCAATGCAGCCAAAAAGAAAAAAAAAAAAGAAAAAGAAAAGGAAAGTGTAAAAGATGCCTCTAAACCATCCTCCAAAAGGACAGGCTCAATCTGCACCCTGGCAGCATGTGATGGTACCATCTCCCCAAACTCTTGCCAATGACTGACGTTACTCAACTGAAAATTCGGGCTAATCTGGTGAGTGAAAAGGTGTTTTATGGTTGCTTTAACGTGCTGTTTCCCGATTACCAGTGAGGTACGCAACTTTCCTTAATGCATGCTGGCTGTTTGCATTTCTTCTACAAATTGCCTCTTTGTATCCTTTGCCCATTTTCTATTGGGTTGTTTGTCTTTTTATTATTAAGCTGAAGCATTTCTTCATATAATCTGATTATTAATACTTTTCTGTATATGTTGCAAATATTTTCTCCCCATCGACTTGTCTTTTAACTTATTTTATGGTTTCTTTTTTTCTACAGAAATACTCTCTTTTTTTCTCCAGAGAAATACTCATTTGAGTGTAAGAAGCCGAGACAGAATGCCCATTGCAGCACTGTTTTTAATAGTGAGATGTTGGAAAAAACCCGTATGTCCATCAATAAGGGACTAGTTAAACCACAACGCATCCATACTAAGTACTGGACAACCAAGCTGCAGAAAAAAGACAAATGAGGCCAATATGTGCATACTGATTTAGAACATTCTGTAAAGCAAGTTGCAGAAGAATGTGTATGGGGCATGACACCATTTAAATTAATTAAATCCTAGCAGATAAAAAACCCTCAACTACATATTTCTTTATATAACATTTTTATATGCATATATCCATAAATGTATACAAATAGATCTGGAAGGATCCACACTACACAAATGCCAGTAGTAACTTTGGGCAGGAGGCTTTGGAACTGAAGGCAATGTCCTCAGGGGACTTGATTTGAATTTTTTGTATTATTTATTATTCTGATGATTTGTATTATTTTGTCCATATTATTTGAATGTGTCATAATGAGACCACGTTATGGAGTGAATGTGTGCATCTCTCCAAAATTCATATATTGAAACCCAACCCCCAATGCGATGATGGTATTAGAAGGTAGAGACTTTGGGAGGTGATTAAGTCATGAAGGTGGAGCCCTCATGAATGGCATTAGTGCCCGTATAAGAAGAGAGCTCAGGACTTCCCTGGTGGCACAGTGTTTAAGAATCCACCTGCCAATGCAGGGGACATGGGTTCGATCCCTGGTCCAGGAAGATCCCACATGCCATGGAGCAACTAAGCCCGTGCACCGCAACTACTGAGCCTGTGCTCTAGAGCCCTCGAGCCACAACTACTGAGCCCACGCACCACAACTACTGAGCCCGTGTGCTGCAACTATGGAAGCCTGCGTGCCTAGAGCCCGTGCACCGCAACAAAGAGTAGCCCCCGCTGCAACTAGAGAAAGCCTGCGTGCAGCAACAAGGCCCAACACAGCCAAAGATAAATAAAATTTAAAAAAATAATAAAAAAAGAAGAGAGCTTGTTTTTGCTCTGTTTTTTCCACCATGTGAGAATACAACAAGAAGTTGGCATCTGAGACCCGGAAGAGGGCTCTCAGGGGAACTGGACCATAAGGGCACCTTGGTATTGGACTGCTAGCCTCTGGATTTGTGAGCAATACATTTCTGTTGTTTATAGGCCACCCAGTCTATGGTACTTTGTTATAGCCCGAGCTGATGGAGACAGACTGTATTCCTATTTTATATGGGTTATTGAAAAAGAAAAGCTGTGAGACTGGCGAGGAGGCTGGACACAGCCTCATTCATCTTCCTGAGTCCATAGAGGCAACCCAGAGCCGTGGGAAGGCGGATGAGAGGAAGCGGGAAGAGGTGGTATGTGTGGGGTGTCTCCTGTGTGTCAGACTCCATGTTAGGATCTGTCTTCGTGTGGGCATTTCACTCAGAATCCTCAGCGCTGACTTCAAGTGCTGACTGTCTCATTTATTCCCTGTGTGATTCTGGGTGAGACATGTAACCACTTGGCCTGTTTGGGCCTCAGGTTCTTCATCTGTAAAATGGGAATGCCATCACCTGCACTAACTGTGCTAGGCAGGGTGCAAGGTGCGAACAGACCAGAACAGCCTCAAGGAAGAGAGAATGCTTGAAAGGGCTACAGGAATCAAGGAGGCTACAAGTGTTCTCTGACCATGTGCACGCAGAGGAAGTGTTCAATGACTATGTCTTGCAGACACTTGTCTTCAATAAGTTGTTGGTTATTCTCAGTGGAGGACTGAGCCTCCCCTGGCAAAGGCCTGGAGGTTTCCCAGGGCTTCCACCTGAGCCTTTGAACCTTCGATCCATAAGAAGCCTTGGGACAAGAGGAATAGAGTTGGTGGCATCCCTGGCATGGCATTTGTAGAGTTAAATCCACAAAGGGTAACAAGGAAGACTCCAAAAAGAGAAGACCCTGGTGGACGGAGGGGTGGAAATTAAGATGAGACGAGCCGTCTATTAGGGGCACATCTTCCTTTCTGAGACCACCTCTGAGGTGATTCGTCATTGTCAAGGCCGATGAGAAAGACCTGCAAAGATCAATTCCTCCGTGCAAGATAAATAGTTTTAAGTAATTGTATATATGTAAGAGGTCTGCTCTCTTATAATTGAAGAGAACAGAGGGAGACAAGAACATTCCGGGGAGAATGTCTCTGCTCCATGGCATGGTCTGTGGCATCGTACAGACTGGTTAACAGTTGGCAAAAAGCCAAGGAGCTTAATCAATCTCCTAAGTTTATTATGAATATCCCCTGGAGCTAACGGATCGTTCTTAGCAAGAACATCATCCTGGTTATTTCCTCAGTTTTATCAGTTGATCTATAACTTTGAATCCTGGTCCTAGAGAGAGCGGCAAGGGATATTAGAAACCAGCAAATCCAGCAGAATTCTGTTATTTCCATAAAGATCAAGTAAGACTGTTTTTGTTAGCTTGGGAGCAGGATTCCACCTGCTCAGACCCCACCTCCCTGACCCCATAGTGGACACACAGTGGCCCCTAAGGCACCTCCTTGACACCCAAGAGCTCTTGAGAATACAGAAACTACTGGTCTCACCAAACTCCCCCATTTTTCAGATGAGGAAACTGAGGCCCAGAGAGAGGAAGTGACTTGACCACAGTCACACTCCAGGTAAATGTGGTGGACATGGCTGGTTGCTCACTCCGTAGCCATTGCCCAACTCTCTTTTTTCTGCTTGATGAGGCCATTTCATATTGTAAGGGTTAAAAATGCTGGATTACTCACTTTTCTAATCTCTCCTCCAGCTAGAGTATTGGCATTGACTCAATTCTGCCCAATTCTGGGAAGGGTTTACCTCCCTGGCAAAAAGCAAGCAAGGAGAAATTGTCTTTCTTCTTGACTTTGAATTTCAGTGTGGTTGTAGTGAGGACGTAATGACTGGAGCTGCAGCAGCTATTTTGTAACCATGCAAGTAAAGCTTGAGGAAGACCATTGTGTTAGCTGGGATCCAGCCAGGAAACATGAGTCACTCTAAGTTATTAAAAGAGAGGAAACCAATGCAAGTATTGTTTACATAGATGATGGAAGAGCTGACAAGCCAAAGGGAATGATGTGGCACCCGGCCCTCACCCTCCTGCTCCAGAAGTTAGCAATCATGGGACACTGTTAACACTCCTAGGACTGGAGGGACAGAGGAGTAAGGAGTGTTATGAGAGCCCAGAAGTGATCTAGAATCATGGCAAGAGCGTCTTGGAAGGAGCTGGGGGTGAGAAGGCAGAGAGGGACGTTGTCTGGTGGGAGCTTAAGCCACAACAGAGACTCAATCAGTGTCAGGGGCGCCCTGGGACACATACACACACACACAGAAATGCCCAACTCTCTCCCTCCACCTGCCCTCCAGGGCTCCATCAGTGCCTCCCATTGCCCAAGCTGCCCCAGAATCCTGGGAACTGTAGTTCCCCGAAATGCAAGCAGTGCAGGTAATGGGATCAAATGGCAGTGACCCTGTCACCACTGAGGACGGCAGGCCAGAAGATGGTGCCTTTGATGACCTCGTTGAGCCATGGATCCATCTGCACTTCACCTGCTGCTGAATTTCTTATCCTTAAGGTCACCTGGACTTGGACAGATCTGATTTTCGCAACTGAAGCAGCCTCACTGTTGCGGCTGAGCCTGAGCCTGAAGCCGCGTCTTCCAACTCGCAGTCCGAAGTTCAGACTCTGCCCTCGGAAGACAACAGCAGAGGCCAGAGACCTGAATCTGCTGTTCACGTGTAGGTGGAGGTGTCCACAGCTCTGGCAGAGCAGAGAAAGTGGGAATGTCACAGCAGAACTCTGGTCTTGATTCAGCAGCAGGGCCACACGCCCCTGTTCTTGAAGAGAAACCTGCTCTGAGTAACCCACAGCAGAGAGGAAAAGGAAGGGGAAGGGAGTTTGGTGGCCCCAAATAGAACCACTGATGGAAGGTGCCCATGGGGCTAAATCTCAGGTTTTTCTTGGGGTCAATTTGTGAAAACAGGAAGGATATCAACTGGATGATTTGGGGCCAGTAGTTTTCATCGTTTGTTGCGACGCAGTATCAAACTAGACTTTGTCTGGAAGCTCAAAGTGGGGTTGGGAGCCCCAAGTACCCCCTCTCCATCCTACACTACAGCCCTGCTGGTCTTCCCAGCGCTCTGGGGACAGTTTGAAAACAACTAATCTAGTCCACCCTGGTCCACTTACAGCCAAGGACACTGAGGCATAGCTTCTTCTTAGCTGGCTGCAGGGACAGCAAGCCTACTCAGCCCCCAGCAGCCTACATGGTGGGGGACTGGTTTATTGGGTCACCTTATAAACCTGGCACGGGCAGGACAGAGTGGGTCTCAGGGGTGTCTGGATCAGGGCATCCTTGGGTTGCCACCAGGCCTCTCTTTCTTTCTCTCTTCCCCACAGCCCACCTGTATCTGTTGGCCTGCCTGGTGGCTCCATCAAATCTTATCGTATTCTCTCTCATGGTCAAGAATGTGGCTGCGGTTTTCTCCGGGCTGGCCTCTCCAGCTTAGTCAAAGGTCAGAATTCCAAATGCTTCTTTCTCAGTTCCAGAATGGAGTCTCTTGGGGTCACCCTTGGATCCTATGCCCATGGCTGGTACCACTTGAAGCATCAGGGGACTGGATCTGATGGCCCAGCCTTAGTCACAAACTCAGTTCAGGTCCCGGGGGCTTGATACCAGAACATTTGCAGGCAGCACAGTGATGACCCTGGGAAAGCATGAAGAATGGGACAGTACCCCAGTCCCCCTGTCCTAGGGTCTGTGATGCAGGGAGAGGAGTCAGCTTCAGAAGCCCTGGCCGGGGCCCCCACTGGACCATGTGCTGCCCTTTGATCTTGGCAGTCCTGTAATCTCTCCGCCTCTTGGTGTCCCCAGCTACAAAACAAGGAGACCACTTCCCATCACACAGACTTCCTGTGATCATCAAGCAAGATAAGAAGTTAAGAAATGCTGAATAACTAAACCAGGGAATTCCCTGGCGGTCCAGTGATTAAGGCTCCGAGCTTCCACTGCAGGGGGCACGGGTTTGATCCCTGGTAGGGGAACTAAAGATCCTGCATGGGGACTTCCCTGGTGGTGCAGTGGTTAAGAATCCGTCTGCTAATGCCGGGGAACGTGTTGGATCCCTGGTCCGGGAAGATCCCACATGCCGCGGAGCAACTAAGCCCATGCACCACAACTACTGAGCCTGCACTTTAGAGCCTGTGAGCCACAACTACTCAGCACACGTGCCACAAGTACTGAAGCCCACTCGCCTAGAGCCTGTGCTCCGCAACGAGAAGCCACTGCAATGAGAAGCCCATGCACCGCAACGAAGAGCAGTCCCCACTTGCCGCAACTAGAGAAAGCCCACGCACAGCAATGAAGACACAACGCGGCCAAAGAAAAAATGATTCTGCATCCCACACGCCACTTGGTGCGGCCAAACACACACACACACACGCACACACACACAAACCCTAAACCACAATGAGGAGCATATACAGCTATTGGTTGGGTTTTGGAACGGAGCCCCCTGACACCCAGTTTCATGACCTGGCCTTTCTACCAGGTCCCTGGATTCCCTTGCTGGTTCCTTCCAGAGCTCCTTAGGGCATGGGTTGGGGAAGAGTGCCCAGCTCAGCCTGGTCCCCTCTAGGTGAGCCTCTGACTCAGGACCCCAATTGACAGGCCTCCTGGAAGCACCTCTTCCCTGGGACTCGAGTGCTGGTTCCAAGCATCTTTATTTCTGGGGGCTGTGATTCTTATTTGGTTAAATAACACATTTTTAAAAATTGTTGTGATTCCATACTGAAGCTTCCCATATGGTTAATTGGAAGTGTTCTCACTAATATTGCAGGCTGTAAAAACTAATGAGGTAAATGGAAAATTTATCAAGTGCCACAGTTAGAAATTAACTTATTGCTTGATGCCACGCTCATGACTAATGAAGTGAGAGGAGCTCTTCATTTAAAGTGAGAATGGAGCCCTTGATGTTGGGGAAAATCCTTCTATTTGCCCCGCTCCATCTCTCTCTCCACCTCTCCTATGTCATATATCAGATGAATATAACAAATGACCAGGCTAAGTCTAGATCATTTGAACACAGTATATGCCTTCAATTATGTACTATATCACCAATAATAACAATCGTTAGCATTTATTGATGCTCGGTGCCTGGTACTTTGTAAACATTATCTCATGCGCTTCTCACATCAGGGCTGTAAGGGAGGTACTAGTATTATCCATAATTCACAGACGAGGAAACTGAGGCTGAGACATGAGGTCGCACAGTCTTAAGTGGTGAAGCTTCAAAACCAGGTCTGATTCCAGTATCCATGTGCATGCCAGTCAGTGATTCATTCATTCATTCATCCATTCAATCAATCAAAATGACAAAGGGGCACGGAGAGCCTATGAAGTGCCAGATACCACACTTTCTTGGAGATGCTAGGATTGAACAGGACAGGGATGAAGGATCCTGATGTAAATCTGGACCCCTCTGCCACTTGCTAGCTGTGGGAGGGCACTGGACCTCCCAGCTGGCTCTCCAGATTTACTCCATCCTTCTGCACTCAGCTCCGTGCCCTCGGAGCACACATTCATGGGCTCCCTTGCCCTCGGGCTTCTGATGGACTTTAGCTTATGGGAGGCACTGACCAGAGGTGACATGGGAGGAGAGTCAGGGGGGTGGGTGTTTCTTCAGCTCCCTCCTCACTGGTTGCCAGGGGCTGGCTTTGCATCTTCCCGCACCTCCTCCCCGCTCTGAAGATCAAAGTTCCTTTCCAGAGGCTCCTGAATATACATACTCTCTGTGGGTCCCCATGGCCCTCACCCCTTGCTCCTTCAGGCCCAGTGGTGTCAGGGCTCCCTGCTGTCACTAGCCTGAGAGACAGTTTCCTTAAATCTTGCCTCCACTTGGGTGAATTGCTCCTTTAATAAACTCCCCTGAAATGACCACTTTTTTGTTTTTGGCTGCACCACATGGCTCATGAGATCTTATTTCCCCGACCATGGATTGAACCTGGGCCCTTGGCAATGAAAGCAAGGAGTCCTAACCACTGGACTGCCAGGGAATTCCCTTAAATGACCACTTTAAGTGGTATCTCTTCCCAGCCACAATGTGACACAATGATTTCACTCAAGCTATTGGCTTGAGCCTCAGTTCCCTCACCTGTAAATTGGGGTAATAAAACGCAGGAACTAATATGTGAAAAGTGCTCAGCACGGTGCTCAGGAGATAGTAGATACTCAATAGATGCCAGCTTTTCTTATTGTTAAGACAGGATCCTGCCTTTAAGGGCAAACTGCACTGATTCTCAAACTTCAGCTTCCTATGAAATCAGCTGAGTAGCTGGTTAAAGGTGTAGAGTCTGGACGCAGCCCATGGGCCCAGGATGAGCTTTGCAGGTGACTGGTGAGACCCTTGTGGATGGACTGCTTCGGTGGGAGGGCCGCACTCAGGGAAGAAGCACGGAGCAGGGTCTTCATCGGACTGAAGGCTGGTCTGGGAGGCTTTCTGGAGGAGCTGCGCTGAACTGAGACCTACACGGAAGCTGGTGGAGCAGGGCTGCTCCAGGTCTAGGACATGCCCGGAGGTGACAGGCAGGGGTGGCAGGAGGTGGTGAGAGATGGAGCTGTGGCTGGCCGTCCACTGCGGCTCAGACATCATCTCTCAGTGAGTGGAGTCCCTGTGGGGTTTCCTCTGGAGAAGTGACCCAATGCGGGAGACCAGGAAGGTGCTACTCTGAGTGTATGTCACCTGCCTTATTAAAAAGGGCAGACTCCTGACTGCGGTCAGTGGCAGGCAGCAATCGGAACTTTGCCCAGAATTGAGGTCATTCTGGCCCATATTAGAATTTCACGTCCCCAGCACATCCCATGTCCCTCCTGAACCTGAATCCACTGGAGAACTGCTTGCTCCTCTTCCCTTTTCTTCTCTGCAGCTCATCCCCTCTCCCACCTTCTCTTTCTCCTTCTGCGTCAGCCTTCCTCCATTCTGCTTGCTGCCATCACCCCCGCTGTTCAGGGCCCTTTGCATGACCACCTGCATCTAGGACAGTTAGTGGACCCCTTTGGCCACTAAATACCAAACTACACCCTCTGCTCTCAAATCTCCATGAGTCACAGCCTTTCTCTGACCTTGGCTCTGTCCCAGAGAAAGAACGTATCAAGGGCTGATGACCAGAGTCACCATTAAAAGGGTCCTGCCAGTCAAATCACGCCCCAACTCTCTGCTCTTCCCTGTGCCTGTCGTGAGCTCATGGTAGAAAGAGTGAGAAGCAGACTTACAGGCCTTGCGATGCCATCTCCCCTGCAGGCTCCTGGGGCACAGGCTTTGTCTGTGTCCTCAGATGTCCGGGTACGGTGTCTGGCTCGTTTGGTGTTTCTTCCGTGTCCGCTGAGTAAATGAAAGCAGACGGAGTGATCATTTTCAATTCGGTGAGGATGTGCTGCATCCTGCGCGTGAGCTAGGAACTCTGTAAAAGAGAGTGAGACCTGGTCCCTGACCTTAGGGAGCTAACAGCTTTGTGGTGGAGAGAAAACATCACACATGGATCCACCACTGTGTCGGCACGCACAGACACTAAGGCTCCCGGTCCTTGTCCATCCCTGCAGGCTTGGTTGTCATCACCTCCTCCCTGGACCACTCAGAACGGGTCTCCGTGCTGTTGGCTCCTCTCCTCCCCGGTCCCCCAGCACTTATGGCCAGATGAGAGTTCTCCTGGATGAAGTGCAGTTCACAGCATGACCCCTCAAGTTTCGTGTTGCCCATTATTTGTGATAAACTGCAAATTGCCCACTTAAACTGGCATTCGAGGTCCTTTTTGGGGGGGAGCTGTGCCTCGTGGCTTGTGGGATCTTTGTTCCCCTACCAGGGATCGAACCCGGGCAGTGAAAGCGTGCAGTCCTAACCATTGGACTGCCAGGGAACTCCTTCAAGGCCCTTCTTACTTGTCCAGCTTTTCTTTCCAGTCCATCCTGCATCCCTTCCTCAACACAGCCAAACACAACTGCTCACCATTCTTGGAATTCTGATGCTCATTCCCACTCTCGACACTTTGCTCAGTGTTTCTTCTGCCGGGAGCATCATTCCTCCATTCTCTCCTCCACCAGGATTTCCTCCCCACTCTTTAGGCCCCACTGCACATCCTACATTCTCCAGAAAAACTCCTGATTAAGCATATTAGGAAGGACCTCTTCTACTTTAAAAGTTTTAGGACTTCCCTGGTGGCACAATGGTTAAGAATCCACCTGTTAATACAGGGGCCATGGGTTCGATCCCTGGTCTGGGAAGATCCCACATGCTGCAGAGCAACTAAGCCCATGTGCCACAACTACTGAGCCCGCGAGCTGCAACTACTGAGCCCACGTGCCACAACAACTGAAGCCCGTGTGCCTAGAGCCCATGCTGTGCAACAAGAGAAGCCACCACAATGAGAAGCCCGTGCACCACAACGAAGAGTAGCCCCTGCTCGCCACAACTAGAGAAAGCCCGTGTGCAGCTACAAAGACCCAGCAGAAGAAGCAAGAAGAACTACAATTCTGCAGCCTGTGGAACAAAAACCACATTCACAGAAAGATAGACAAGATGAAAAGGCAGAGGGCTATGTACCAGATGAAGAAACAAGATAAAACCACAGGAAAACAACAAAATGAAAGGGAGATAGGCAATCTTCCAGAAAGAGAATTCAGAATAATGATAGTGAAGATGATCCAGGACCTTGGAAAAAGAATGGAGGCAAAGATTGAGAAGATGCAAGAAATGTGTGAAAAAGATCTAGAAAGAACAAACAAACAGAGATGAACAATACAATAAATGAAATGAAAAATACACTAGAAGGAATGAATAACAGAATAAGTGAGGCAGAAGAATGGATAAGTGACCTGGAAGACAGAATGGCGGAATTCACTGCTGCGGAACAGCATAAAGAATGAAAAGAAATGAAGACAGCCTAAGAGACCTATGAGGCAACATTAAACCCAACAACATTAGCATTATAGGGGTCCCAGAAGGAGAAGAGAGAGAGAAAGGACCTGAGAAAATATTTGAAGAGAGTCGAAAACTTCCCTAACATGGGAAAGGAAATAGCCACCCAAGTCCAGGAAGCGCAGAGAGTCCCATACAGGATAAACCCAAGGAGAAATACGCCGAGACATATAGCAATCAAATTGGCAAAAATTAAAGACAAAGAAAAATTATTGAAAGCACCAAGGGAAAAACAACAAATAACATACAAGGGAACTCCCATAAGGTTAACAGCTGATTTCTCAGCAGAAAGTCTACAAACCAGAAGGGAGTGGCATGATATACTTAAAGTGATGAAAGGGAAAAACCTACAACCAAGATTACTCTACCCAGAAAGGATCTCATTCAGATTCAATGGAGAAATCAAAAGCTTTACAGACAAGCAAAAGCTAAGAGAATTCAGCACCACCAAACCAGCTCTACAACAAATGCTAAAGGAACTTCTCTAAGTGGGAAACACAAGAGAAGAAAAGGACCTACAAAAACAAACCCAAAACAATTAAGAAAATGGTCATAGGAACATACATATTGATAATTACCTTAAATGTGAATGGATTAAATGCTGCAACCAAAAGACACAGGCTTGCTGAATAGATACAAAAACAAGACCCATATATATACTGTCTACAAGAGACCCAATTCAGACCTAGGGACACATACAGACTGAAAGTGAGGGGATGGAAAAAGATATTCCATGCAAATGGAAATCAAAAGAAAGCTGGAGTAGCAATACTCATATCAGATAAAATAGACTTTAGGGGGCTTCCCTGGTGGCGCAGGGGTTGAGAGTCTGCCTGCTGATGCAGGGGACATGGGTTCGTGTCCCGGTCTGGGAGGATCCCACGTGCCATGGAGCGACTGGGCCCGTGACCAATGGCCACTGGGCCTCTGCGTCCGGAGCCTGTGCTCTGCAACGGGAGAGGCTGCAGCAGTGAGAGGCCCATGTAGGAAGGAAACTGCATAATGATCAAGGGATCAATCCAAGAAGAAGATAAAACAATTATAAATATATATGCACCCAACATAGGAGCACCTCGATACATAAGGCAACTGCTAACAGCTCTAAAATAGGAAATCAACAGTAACACAATAACACTGGGAGACTTGAACACCTCACTTAAACCAATGGACAGATCATCCAAACAGAAAATTAATAAGGAAACACAAGCTTTCAATGACACAATAGACCAAATAGATTTAATTGATATTTATACAAAATTCCATCCAAAAACAGCAGATTATACTTTCTTCTCAAGTGTACATGAACATTCTCCAGGATAGATCACATCTTTGGTCACAAATCAAGCCTCAGTAAATTTAAGAAAACTGAAATCGTATCAAGCATCTTTTCTGACCACAATGCTGTGAGATTAGAAATCAGTAACATATCAATGAATTTGGAAAAGTTGCAGGATACAAAATTAGTGCACAGAAATCTCTTGCATTCCTATACAATAATGATGAAAAATCTGAAAGCGAAATTAAAGAAATGTACCCATTTACCACTGCAACAAAAAGAATAAAATACCTAGGAATAAACCTACCTAGGGAGACAAAAGACCTGTATGCAGAAAACTATAAGACACTGATGAAAGAAACCAAAGATGATACCAACAGATGGAGAGATATACAATGTTCTTGGATTGGTAGAATCAATATTGTGAAAATGACTACACTACCCAAAGCGATCTACAGATTCAATGCAATCCCTATCAAGTTACCAATGGGACTTTTTACAAAACTAGAACAAAAAAATCTTAAAATTTGTATGGAGACACAAAAGATCCCAAATAGCCAAAGCAGTCTTGAGGGTGCTACATGTAAAAGAATGAAATTAGAACACTCCCTAACACCATACACAAAAATAAACTCAAAGTGGATTAGAGACCTAAATGTAAGACCAGGCACTGTAAAACTCTCAGAGGAAAATATAGGAAGAACACTCTTTGACATAAATCACAGCAAGATATTTTTTGACCCACCTCCAAAGTAATGCAAATAAAAACAAAAATAAACAAATGGGACCTAATGAAACTTCAAAGCTTTTGTGCAGCAAAGGAAACCATAAACAAGAGGAAAGGACAACCCTCAGAATGGGAGAAAATATTTGTAAATGAATCATTGGACAAAGGATTAATCTCCAAAATATATAAACAGCTCATGCAGCTCAATATTAAAGAAACAAACAACCCAATCCAAAAATGGGCAGAAGACCTAAATAGACATTTCTCCAAAGGAGACAAACAGATGGCCAAGAAGCACATGAAAAGCTGCTCGATAACATCACTAATTATTAGAGAAATGCAAATCAAAAGTACAATGAGGTATCACCTCACACCAGTTAGAATGGGCATCATCAGAAAATCTACAAACAACAAATGCTGGAGAGGGTGTGGAGAAAAGGGAACCCTCTTGCACTGTCGGTGGGAATGTAAATGATACAGCCACTATGGAGAACAGTATGGAGGTTCCCTAAAAAACTAAAAATAGAATTACCACATGACCCAGCAATCCCACTACTGGACATATACCCAGAGAAAACCATAATTCAAAAAGACACACGCACCCCATTGTTCACTGCAGCACTATTTACAATAGCCAGGTCATGGAAGCAACCTAAATGCCCGTCGACAGACGAATGGATGAAGAAGATGTGGTACATATATACAATGGACTATTACTCAGCCATAAAAAGGAATGAAATCGGGTCATTTGTAGAGACGTGGATGCATCTAGAGACTGTCATACATAGTGGTAAATCAGAAAGAGAAAAACAAATATCATATATTAATGCATATATGTGGAACCCAGAAAATGGTACAGATGAACCGGTTTGCAGGGCAGAAATTGAGACACAGAAGTAGAGAACAAACGTATGGCCACCAAGTGGGGAAAGAGGTGGGGTGGTGGTGGTGGTGGTGTGATGAATTGTGAGATTGGGATTGACATGTATACACTGATGTTTATAAAATGCATGACTAATAAGAAAAAAAAAAGAAATAAAAAAAAACATAAAAAACACCCAGTACAGCCCAAAATAAATAAATGAATAAAAAATTAAAAAATTTTTATAGTATAGGATTTGTAAAAAATTGGCCACTCCAAGTTGGCCAGCAGTCAGGAAGCAGACAATCTCTTACATTGCCTGTTGAGTCTAACTTGATACAATCATTCAGAAATCCAATTTAGCAAATGTATCAGAAGATTTTAGAATTCTCTCCTTAAACCCAGTAAGTCCAGTTGTAAGAATCTATATTATGGAACAAATCAGAAATGCTATCAGAGGTTCCTCTATAAGGAGATTTTCTGCAATATTACTTACACGTTCCCTAGAATCTAGACTTTAGAAGCTAGTGGAGTCATGGCTCCAGCACAGCCACGTGGTGAAATATGCATCGCTTACAAACTGCATTTTCCAAGAGTGTCCATTGGCACGGGAAACTGCTTGTGATATAATATCTGAATAATGTAGGCAATTTATAAAACATAAATATTTTATGTATGTACAAAGTCTGGAAGGAGACAGTTCAAAAGGTGGACGGTGATTATCTCTAGTTGGTGGTTTATAGATTTAAAATTTCTTCTTCATGTTCTTCTGTATTTTCCTAGCTTTCTATTTCTATTGCCTATATGATGGAAGATAAACTCCTTTCTCTTCCAAAAAAAGCAGAGCTTTGTATATCTCTTATGGAGGAATTCTCCTGCTGTGATTTACAATTTGGGGAGTACTTGTCCCCACTTTCTTACTAGATAATAAACCCCCAAAGTACATGCACTGGCTTAGTTAGCTTACTTTTGGGGCCTCTGAAAGCTGAGTTCATGTTTGGACATGGTAGGACTTTGCTAACTAGTTGAAAGAACGCGGTTGACTTTGTTTGAAATCAGCCCAGTGCCCTGGGGTGCCTGTGTCTTTCGGGAGGACATAGGCAGGATGGCTTGGTGTCGAGGAGGCGCTGACTGAGCCCAAGTGTCCAGGGAAGGGGCCAGCAGCCCTCGGCGGCACCTCAATTCTGGCCATTCCATTTACTCGTCTAGAAACGGTAACACAAATTGAGTAGATGCTTGCTGTAAAAAATCTTCTTGTTCTTTAAGAACTTACTCTTGTTTTTGCTATTTTTATGTCTTGCTGATCTTTGGGGTCCATTTATAGACTGCTCTGGAGATTAAACTTCTGCCTTTTTGCCTTTTTTTTGGTTAAAACCCTCAAACTATGTCCCTCTTCCCTTTCTCTTTCATTTTTGTATTTTTGCTAACCTGATGGATCTGGTTGTATCGCCTCAGAATCTGGTGAAGTCGGAAATGGAACATGCATAGGCAAGCCTCACTTTATGGTGAAGCATTTTAAATAGATTTGCTACAAAGAAAATGAAGATTCCCCATGGACTTGAGTAGTTCTCTGCCCTCTGCTCTCTTGGCGTTCCACTCACGAGACGGAGTCGTTGCTTCTAGTCACTCACTGTTCTGGATCCCAGGAGCAACCAAGTGTGTGTTTTTATTTTGTTCATTCTTTGAAATTCTGAAGAAAACGAGCCTTTCA
>NW_020173770.1:4940156-5201603 GCF_003031525.2 Neophocaena asiaeorientalis asiaeorientalis | reverse complement strand
GGCCTTACAGCTCATGCATTCACAGAGGCTGGGAAAACACAGAGATCACTGATTTCTGGATATGTGGTCCTCCCCACAGTGGGAGAAGCAAGACTTACCCTGCCTTTTTGGGGAGGTAGAAGGAAATTGGATCCTGAGTGTTCTGGTTGGGGCCACTTGTGAGATTTCTGTCCTGTGAGTCAGTTACTCACTGTAACCACACCATGGCAGTTGCTCAATTAGACCATTTGTGCCTGTGTGCATGCATTCACTCATTCATTCAATAAATGTTTACTGAGCGCTTACGAGGTGCCAGGTGCTGCCATGGGTTACGGGGAGAAGTGACACATGAAGGTAAACTGGCTTCTGGCCTCATGGAATGGGACATGGGGACATGCACAGTCCCTCGGGGATGGGGGCATTCACCACAAATCACACAAATCATATTTTGGACGATGGAAGCACCGCCACAGGATCATGTGGACCTGAGATCAAGGGCCTGTGTTCTGAATCCAGCTCTGGGAGTGGGTGGGTTCCTCCCTGGTAAAACAGGGATGATGCCAGCTGCTTTCTGAGGCACACAGCGTGCTCCGAGGATGCAGAAGGAGGTTCACACCAACAGAGGCATTTTCATAAAGCCTTTGCCCTTTCCATGCCCCTCCCACTGCACTCTGAAGATGTCTGCCTTGCCTTCCTGGATGGGATCCATATGCGTGGGCTGCGGGCAGGCTGAGAAGGGCCCAGGCTTGGAGCCCCGGCGCAGCGGGAGTGTGGCAGGGGACCCGTCTGCTTGAGGCAGAGCTCGGCCACCCTGAGACTAGGAGCCAGGGCCAGGAAGAACAACGGGCTGCAGAGACTCCCTGTCACAGACGCCTCTGGAAGACGCAGCAGCTGGAAGGTCATCCACCCAAGGCCATGCTCAGGCCTCATGGGAAGGAGGCCTGGGGGTGGCAGGCCAGAGAGAGAGAAGGGAAGAGAGACAGAGTGCCTGCGTCCATGCTCACGGCCACACAGTGGTCAGAGCCAGATCTAAGATTAGAACGAGTAGGTTTCTGACTCCCAGACACATAGCCAAGCCCCAGACCCATGCTGATTCTTGGCAAAGCTCCTTCCACATTCCTCTCACTCAGATCCACCCTAGTCTGTCTCTGGGAATATTGTAGCTGTCATAATCGTTGTTCTAATGAGATACCCATCTGACGATCTATTAGTAAGGCATGTTGTTGACAGGAAATGTGCACTTGCCGTATTTCCCATTATATTGTCTATTTCCTGCCTCCTTTTTCTTGGGAGGGCAGGAGTCATGGGAGATAATAGCATATTGACAGAAAGAGAAAGCAACGGAGAGAGATAGCTGAAAGTGGGGGGGGAATGTAGCTCTATTTGGCTGCAAAGGTTTCCAGCAGGAAATCCACACTCATTTCCCGTCGGCCTATTTGAAACAGCATCTGCCCCTTCCGCCTTCTGCCCTCAAACAAATCGTCTCCTGGTCCTGGGAGGCCAAGCCTCTGGTCGCCTGATGGAGGCCCAGCCTGCTGTGTTCTGGGGACCGTGGTCGGGGGAGACTACGAATCCAGAAGAGGACGTGCAATGAACTCTTTTCCTCACGCCACCATCAACAGGACTTCGTGGAGGCTGGTGGAACACGAAGCCAGAAAGAACCTCGTCTTCTAGAAACTCCTTGCCCACTACCTTTCCTCTTTCGATTTCGAAGTGCAAATAGTGTATCATCAGGAAAAAGACCACTTACTGCTTGTGCGGATGCGGTGGTAGGCCTGGAAACTGCCATGAGGGGCTCTTCCTGGATCGCCCGCACCTGTGGGAGGGAACGGTTCTGGTTTGGCATTCCTTTCGGGGACCCTGCCAAGGTTTGACCACACCCTGCACACATGTGCGAGGCTCTGGTTTTGCAGGGTCCTGGACCTTGCCAGTGTGGGTCCCTGGGATGGAGCGGGCTCAGAACTGGGCATGGATTTAGTGTCTTCGGCAGCAAAGATAAGGGATGGGGCCCCGACTCTGGCTTCCTCTCAGCCTTCCCCATTTCCCACTCCTTTTGAATCAGAAACGCGGTGTAGCCACAGCTGGGAATGGCGCGAGACGGAGAGAAAGGAGTAAATCTAGTTTGCCTGGAACTGTCCCGGTTTTAGCAATGAAGCTCAGGGAAACCGGGATGGCTGGTTACCTTACAAACGTGAACGATTGTTTGAACACACACACCCAAGCTAGTTCCCAGGGGTGTAGAAACAGGATGGAGAGGGAAGAGACACAGATATTGACGCAAGTTACGGAAACTCTATTTAAACAGCCTTAGGCAAAAGGGAGGGTTGGCTGGCTCAGGTAACCCAAAGCAGAGGTATCTTGCTTCTTTCAGGCAGGGCTGGATGAATGGGGACAGACAGCTGCCCGCAGCTCCGGGCTTGCATTCCTGTGAGGACAGCGCCCCCTGTGGAAGGAGACCCTCCATAACCTCACAGGCCTGGCGAGGCTTCAGAAATCCAGTCTCTCTGCTTAACTGTCCAGGCTTGGGTCATGCATCCGGGGGTGCAGTCAGCTCCACGTGGATGAGGGTGGGTCCCCAGGGACTGCTGGGGTGCTCTTCCTGGAGGTGAGGATGCTGGGTGGGTCCAGACAACAGGGGAGCTGGCTCATCTGTCAGGACCCTGCCCTCCCTGGCCCCCACCCCCATCCAAACCAGGCCGGGCTGGGCCCACTCCTCTGTCCCCTCTTGGCACCCCCGTTTCCCCTTGAAACATTTTCCCTTGAAATTTAATTGCTCCTTCTGCCCTGTGAGCCCTCGAGGGCCTGGTGGACGGCAGTGATGGGCCTTTCAGTTCTCTCTCCTCCCAGGAGATTCTGAGTTCTGAGCTAGGAGGGTTGTTCGCGCTGGATGCCACGTGTCCTTGTATATTTATGTGTTTACCTGGCTTTTCCTTCCAAAGCTCTAACTTGAAGATTTAAATCGTGCTTTTAAGGAATGCCACAAACTCAAGATCTCTGTAAGGCCGACGGAGAAGGAAACAGAGAGATGAACACTTCAGAACACCCACTGTTTACATGGTGCTGGGCCGGGGCTGGGGACACAGGGCTGGGAAGGACACCTGGCCTCTCTGCCTCAGAACCTGTGACACGTACACATGTGAACCCAAACTGGAGGCTGTGGAGCTCTCGCCTGTCTGCAGCAGGCTCCCCCGTGACCACATGCTGACGTCTCAGCAGGAGCCATCCAGACCTGAGGCTGAGTTAGGGGCTTCCCAACCCTACCAGCTGCCTCTTTTTGAGGAGGTCACATGACTGTGGTCAGTTTACTGACTGGGCCCCCCCTGCCCCGCACTGTGAAGTGGGGAGAATCTCTGTCTGGTTCGTCATTGTATCCCCAAAACTCAGCATGGTGCCAGGTATGTAGTAGGCCCTTCATGCACACAATAATTACCACTTGTCAAGAGCTTTAATTATGCTCTGTGCTAAGCACTTTACATACATTATTTGATATAATATTCACATGAACCCCATAAGGTCAGGCTCTTAAAAAAAATTGTGGTAGAATATATGTAACATAAAACTTACCATTTCAACCCTTTTTGAGTATACAATTCACTACCATTCATCTCAGAACTCTTTTCACTTTCTTAAATAGAAACTCTGTACCTATTAAATAATAACTCCCCTTTCCCCCTCCCCACACCCTGGCAACCTCTATTATTTTCTATCTCTATGTACTTGAGGATTCAACGTACTTCATATAAGTGGAATCACACAATATTAGTCCTTTTGTATCTGGCTTATCTCACTGAGCATAATGTCCTCAAGGTTCATCCATGGTGTAGCATGTTTCTGAATTTCATTCCTTCTTATGGCTGCATAATATTCCACTGTAAGAACGCACCATATCTTGTTCTTCCATCATCTGCTGATGGAACCTTGAGTGCTTCCGTTTTGTGGCTATTGTGAATAAAGATCAGGATTTAAAAAAAAAATTTATTAACATTTATTAAACAATATAAAAGGAAAACATAAAAGCAGAGACTGAGAACAATACAACTAGATGAGAAAATGGGATATAGAAAATAAAATGAAAAGAACATGGAAGTAGTAAGAATTATGGATACATCCAGCAAAAGAATTGCAACCAGAGAACTAACAGATGAAATAGTTAAAATAATAAAACAGGCTGATGAAAAGGAATGAAATAATGCCACTTGCAGCAAGATGGATGGACCTAGAGATTACCATACTAAGTGAAGTAGGTCAGAAAGAGAAAGACGAATACTGTATGATATCACTTACATGTGGAATCTAAAATATGACACAAATGAACTTATCTATGAAACAGACTCACAGACATAGAGAACAGACTTGTGATTGCTAAGGGGGAGTAGAGTGGTGGGGATGGAGTGGGAGTTTGGGGTTAGCAGATGCAAACTACTATATATAGAATGGATAAACAACAAGGTCCTACTGTATAGCACAGGGAACTATATTCAATAACCTGTGATAAAACATAATGGAAAAGAATATGAAAAGTATGTGTGTATATGTATAACTGAATCACTTTGCTGTACGGCACAAATTAATGCAACATTGTAAATCAACTTTACTTCAATAAAAAATAAAATAAAACAGGCTGAAATGGTATGAATGTACCACCAATGTGTGATTTTGGGTAGAGCTGATAAAAAAAATAAAAACCACGTAAGTCAAAAAGGGGATAATAAATTAGCACTACCACTTAAGATAATAGAAGGTTTCAAGTAAAAGTAGATATAATGTCTAGAAAATCTCACCTACTTTTGTCTTCCTAAGTTTTCCTCCAAGGTTCCTTAGGCTACTACCCTCAGAACACAGACCAATATTCCCTGACTCTGTTTTATGCCTTAAGCTTTCTAAACTACAGCCATCAACGCATGTTCCTCCAAATTCTTTCTTCCAAAACAGCAAAAGTCATGTGGTTTCCCTTGCTTAGGGTCAGAATTTTTAAAGTCTTCATTTCACAATAAAGGACATAGAAGCTGAGAGAAAGCAATTTTCCCAAGTTACCTCAAGTCACAAAACTGGTCAGTGCCAAAGCAGGTCATAACTCCAGGCCTATAGGGGGCTGCTGGACCCTACTTCCTCCCGTTCATTGAATGAATGAGGGACAACTGAATGAATTAGACCTTTAGGAAGGTACTAAATTGTATTAGTAAGGATCACACTAGCTGCTGTAACAAACAAACCACTAAATTTCCATTGGCTTGGCAGTGAAATAGAAGTTCACTTCTCATTTATGTCAAGGGCAGTGTGGGTGGTCCCAGGTTGGTGGGGCTCTTTCTCCTCAGGGTTCTTAGGTGTTGTAATTCCACCATCCCCACAGGGCCTGGGACTCCTCTGCCTCCAGGCATGGGAAGGGGAGAGAGACTGTGGAAGAAGCCCAGCTGCTTCTAAAAAACTGTGGCCTGGAAGCGACCACAGTTCCACTCACATTTCACTGGCGTAAACCATCCCCGTAGCCATGCCTGAAGCAAGGGGGCTGAGAAATGTGGTTTCCAGCTGGGCCGTTGTCCCAGCCACCTCTCTACCTCTGGAAGCAGTGGGGCTGAGGGTGGGGATGAACTTTTTGTCGGATCACTTCTGAATCTGTCACACCGAGTGCTGTAAAATTCAAGTGGGAAATGCATAAAGACGCTCGAAAAACACCTGTGTGTTCAGGAGGTTGAGGCATCAGGGGAGCAGACACATAATTGGGATGCAGATCTGTCTCTGACGGTTAGTCTCACTTTACAGCTCCTCCAATGTCATGGGTTATCTGGAAGGTTATTTCATATACCCGCCTCAGTGTGGAAGCACATTTCCATAGACGGTAGATAAAGATCTCTTAACCTTGTACTTTCCCTCACATCACGTAAATAGCTTACGCAACGCCATCTCAGTGAGCCTGACAGTTTCTACAATGCGATCTGGATGCAGCGGCATATCTTCCTGTTATATATAAGAAAGAGTGACAGCACTCATCCTTCACGGTGACATCAATGAAGTCTGCTTGCAGAGGTTCCCAATCCACCCATTCATAATACCTTTTATGACTTTAGGCTTTTAAACACGACACTCTGGTCTATTTTTCAAATGCACTACCATTATCAGCTCAGGGAGCCATTCTTCAATATTTCATTTTCCTAGAATATCTAGAATATCTTAATTTTTATGAGGTTTCTCTATGGGGTAAGCTGTCAGGTGTGACTATATTGTGAAAAAGGGGTTGGGGGGACTGCTGCCGGATCATCCGCTCGCCTGTGATGCCTGAGGGCGTGTTTCCCACTTTCTTCCTTCCTGGAATACTCCCCAAATAAAGGCCCCATAAGAGATGTGGTTCCCAAGCACAGCTGTCCACTCTGAATGGCGAAATTAGAATGGTTAGAAAGAGAGCAGTTAGAACAGAGACTGGGGGGGACATCCCTGGTGGTCCAGTGGTTACGACTCCATGCTTCTACTGCAGGGGGCACAGGCTCCCTCCCTGGTCGGGGAACTAAGATTCCACATGCAGCCAAGAAAAAAAAAGGAACACAGATCGGGTCTTATTGACGGTTAGCCTCAACCTTGAGACGCAGTAGCTCTTCCAAGTCCATGAGTTTGACACCTGGAGAACGGGGCCTCCGTCCAAGGCGAAGCAGAGTTCTCGTGTCAACCAGGGTTCAAGGCAATGAAAGTCCTCTCTGCTACTCAAGAGACCCAACTGTGATTAGAAGAGCCCTCTGGGTTCCCAAGGAGGAGACCATTTGGATACATCTGGCCTTGCTTCTTAATGTTGCATCGCTTTCCTGGTGCCACCAAATCTCCCTTGGTCACCAGTTCCTGGCTTCTTTCTTGCAGGTAGATCTTCTACTAGGGTTGGCAAGATCCATTTTAGATTTCATGCTGGTGGATTGGGAACAATCTCTTTCCACCTGTGATCCCTCAGACAGGCTGTGGGCAGTGGAGACCCTTCCTGACGTGACACAGGAAAACTAATGTCGGATATTGATTTAGGGAAGGAAGGGGTGAGCAGCCTGAGACCGCCCACAGCCAGCAACCCGGGCATGCTACAAACATGCCAGTCAGTCCAAGGATGAGAATACCTGACCTAATTTAGCAACAAAAAATCCTCTCCCTCACACGCACTTCTCTAATTACAAATGAGATCCTGATAGGCTCAGCAAGGGTAAATAAAATTGATTCTCTCCGCATTGTATTGGAGATGATAAATGTGTTCAAGAAAGGGCTTCAGAAGCCTGCTTGCTGATTAGGAAAGGCAAAATCATTGTGAGATAGTGACTAATAGATGCAAGGAATCAGGGCAGAATGGGTCTCCTTGCAGAAATGTCACAGGTCTGATCTTTCTGAGATAATTACCATCAGATGTCTGTGAGTTTCATGTCTGCCCTTCAGTTGATGGGGGCATGGCAGGGCTCCACACATCGACTCTGCTCTGGGTGGTTCTGGCTTTCTCTCTGTTTGAAGCCTGTCGTAGAGCTCCTCTGGTTTCTTAATAGCAGTGACTGTGCCCCATTCATTTATTCCCTGGTGCCCAGCAAGATTCCTTGCACAGAGGAGGCGTGCTGTGTGGGATGTTACATGTAATGAACAGGATAAAGTACTTAGTTTGACCCATAGGAAATTGCTGATATTTAGCTATTTTTAAAATTAAAAAATAGCAATTTCATATGGTTCCACCATCTATGTATTTGTTATTTATTACTGCATAATAAATTACCCCCAAATTTAGCAACCAACATTTATAACCTCATAGTTTCTGTGGGTCAGGGATCCAGGTGCCTCTCTCTTAAGGTCTCCAACAAGACTGCAGTTAAACTGTTGCCAGGGCTTCGGTTTCATCTGAAGACTTGACTGCGAGGGGATCCACGGCTCAGCTGCAATGTCAGCTACTCACATAGCTCTTGGTAGGAGCTGATGGAGTGAGGGCCCCAATTCCTTGCTGGCTGTTGGCTGGAGGCCGCTGCCAGTTCCCCAGCATGTTGACCTCTCCACAGGGCTGCCTCATGACATGGGACTTGGCTTCCCCCATAAGTGAGCAGTGGGGGAGAGAGAGCCCAAGACGGAAGCCACATCTCTTAAAAAGTCTCTTTATAACCTAACCTTGGTTAAGTGACATTTCATCACCCTTGCCAAGTTCTGTCTGTTCGAAGCAAGCTTTCCAGCCCAGGCCACACTCAAGGGGAGGGTATTACACAAGGGTGTGAAAAGCAGGAGTTGCGGGGCTTGGGGGCTCCTCCATCTGAGGAGCTTCCTACTACAGCGTGTGACACCCCGCACAGAGTCTGGCACACAGATCTTGAGATAGTAGTTAAAGAAGATTAATAAAGAGAAAGAGGAAGAGCACTAAAATTGTTTCCATCTGCATCTTAATTCAATTGGAATAGAATTTTTTTCTCTTGAGAAATGGTGTGGATAGAATAATCTGGAATAAATGCCCAGCAGCAACAGTCCCAGAGAATCCCTTTCCTATAGAATGCCTTTGGCCTGCTCTACCTCATACTCTGGGATCTGTTGTTGTCAGCAGGTTCTGAGCATCTGGCTTCTGGGAACACAAACTTGTTGCTTGAGGAGGCTTTCAATGCCTGAGGCCAAAGCCTGAGACACGGGGGCTGCAAAGTGCAAATGAGGACAAGGATTGGCCCAGCCGCTCTGCGGCATGTGGGATCTTCCCGGACCGGGGCACGAACCCGTGTCCCTTTGCATCGGCAGGCGGACGCTCAACCACTGCGCCACCAGGGAAGCCCAAGGATGGGGACTTCTAAAGAGAGAAACGAGGGCTGAGTTGCCTGATCTTGTAACAGGGGAAGGCGGGTAGGCAGTACTACCTTTAATCAGAAGTTGCAGTTCAGGGACAGGCCTTTCTGGGAGAAGATGCTGGAGGGTGGAGGGAAGAAAGGGAAGGAGCTTGGCACCTCTGAAAGCACCTGCTTTGCCCTTGACCCTGGTTCATATCAAGGAAGAACCGTCTGGGGTGGAGCTGGTTGGAGTAAATGAGTTAGAAAAACCATTGTGGTTGATGGTTCAGCATCTTTTAAGCCACTATTTATTGAGCACTTACTATGTGCCAGGCTCTATGCCAAGTTCTTTAGAGCAAGAACTCTCTTTTATGCTCTCAACAGTGATAGGAAGTCAGAGCTGTTATTTCCCTTTTCCAGGTGAGGCTCAGAGTAACGAAGTAAATGGCCCAAGGTCACCCAGAGTGAGACTGCAAACCCAAGTTCATCTGAGATGTTCCGGGAAGGCAGAACTTCCCACAGACTTTCTTTTTCTTTTTTCTCCTTAGCTGCATTGGGTGTTTGTTGTCGCGTGTGGATTTCCTCTAGTTGTGGCGAGCAGGGGCTACTCTTCACTGGGGTGCGCGGGCTTCTCATTGCGGTGGCTTCTCTTGTTGCAGAGCACAGGCTCTAGGCGTGCAGGCTTCAGTAGTTGTGGCACACGGGCTTAGCTGCTCCGCGGCATGTAGGATCTTCCCACACCAGGGATCGAACCCGTGTCCCCTGCAATGGCAGGTGATTCTTAACCACTGCTCCACCAGGGAAGTCCCTTCCTGCAGACTTTCAGCACTGGTGTCCCTGAAGAGATCATGGGGGTGTCCTGTGGGTGCCTGGACTGTCCCTCCTGGAAGCATTATCTTCTCCGGCCTCTTAATTTGAGTTATCTTGTTGCTGATACCTTCAATCACAACTGACTGAATTCCTACTCAAGAGCACGCACCAGGTGGAGCCATGTAAACAGTGGGGGCGTGAGGTGCTCTGGGAAGCCATGGAAGATCAGCAAAGGAGAACTGGGCTGGAAATGACTTCTCTTACCAACTGGGTGACTCAGGTGGGCCCCTAACCTTCCTGAGATGATAGTTTCTCATTTTTCTAATGGCAACAATCATACCCATCCTAAGGCCGATACCAACAGGTTTCCTTGCCTGTGGTATCACCCTTAGGATGATACCACAGGCAATGAACAGGACCCTTGTGGATGGAGGCAGCCTCCTGGAGTCTTGGGTTGGAAAGGACTCGGAGTTTGATTCCACGCTCCACTGGAAGGAGTTCTGGCATTGACTAGTCATGTCTGCCACAGGTGAGGGAAGGTAGTAAGGTTATGTACACTTTGGCTTTTTTCAACACTGCTTGAAGGTTTCCTGTGAGGTTTAAATGTGATGATGCAGGTGAAAGTTCCTCATACATAGTTGGTACTCAATAAACATCTAATATTTTTCTTTTGATTCATTCTGATGCAATTGATGATCAAGCTGGCATCTCAATTGGAAAGTGCTGACTGGCTTATAGTAGATGCTCAATAAGTACCCCTGGAGTGTTGACAGGATTAGAGGCCCACCCACCTCTTCCTGAGTCCACACTGACCCCCATCGTGGATCCCTGTACCCACACAGCTGGCAAAGGTAACAAATCCAGGAGTCTGGGGCTGCCCAAGCAAAGAGATGGAAATGGCATCAAAACAGCAGAAGTATTAACTTGGTGTATTTACACCCGTAAGTGCTTCGCTGTCATCAGGAGCAGCCTCTTCATGAGATATAAGTAATTTGTGCAGGCTGATCCCGGTTTTCTCATTAATATGCAAATGAGGCATGCCAGTTGTTAGGTTAGAAGAAAGCTGTCATGTTTATTGTGACAGATTTAATGGATGTGTTTGGATTGTGCATTCAATGTGTTTTCAAGAGCATGTCTTATCTTTGTTTAGGCAGTAAATCAAAAATGTAAACAACAATTCATTAGCATCTGTCAGAAGCTCAAAGCCACATTGTTTCATTTGACAATCTTCCCAGAGGTGGGAAAAAAATCCTATATCTGACTTATTCAAGATTAGTTAGAAATCGCACTGGCTTTGCCCCTTTTTGCTCAGCAATGTGGAAACAGTAATTGAAGAATATCGGCTCAGCTCGGAGAGCTTTGAGGGTTGTGGGGACACAAGCAGACACAGACAGCTCCATCCCAAACACCTTGGCACCTTGCGGTGACCTGGGAAAACTCGGGGCCTCAGGGCACTACAGAGACTAGGGTCCGGTTGGAAACAAAATCACTTAGAGGCACATTGCCTCATTCCACAGGACATCTGAAGCACCCTGCTAGAAGAAAACAATGGTACATAGACAGATATTTAAAAATGAAAAATAGAATTTGGGAATCACAGAAAATGCAGGCAGAGGAATGGGAAAAGACTAAGGGGAGAAAATCATTCAGATCTGCAAGTCCCATTCTTCCATATAATTTTAAAATTTGGTCGGCAGACTTAGCTCTGCGCTTCCTGGGGGCCAAAGCAAAAAGAGGGACATTTTATGGGACTTCCCTGGTGGTCCAGTGGGTAAGACTCTGCACTCCCAATGCAGGGGACCTGGGTTCGATCCCTGGTCAGGGAACTAGATCCCGCATGCGTGCTGCAACTAAGAGTCCGCATGCTGCAACTAAGAAGTCCACACGCTGCAACTAAGGAGCCCGTGTGCCGCGATGAAGATCCCGTGTGCCACAACTAAGACCTAGTGCAGCCAAAATAAATAAATAAATATTTTAAAAGGGGGGACATTAAAAATTTTTTTAATGTATTTAACTTTGTTCTAATGTATTATTTATTTTGAAGAAGTAATATATACACATAGTACCAAGTTTTAGAAGTACAAAATGGAATGCATTCAAAAGCAATTCTCCCTCTCGCCTGTTTTCAGCATACTAATCCCCCTTCGGACTACACCTTATGCCAGTTTCTTGTATACTTTCAGAAAGAGCCTATGAGTTTATAAACATAAATGTATGAGTGTTCTTTTTTCTCTATCACATAACTTGTAGCATACTCTAATATTCTTTTATATGACTTAAATTTATTAATACATTTCAGACATCTATTCAATACATATAGAGTTGCTATATTTTTAAAATTGCAAAACATACTTTTGAAGGAATATGCCCAAACTGAGCTAGTTCCTTATTGCTTGGTCGCATTAGTATCAAATAGCATTACTGACAATGTTGTTTTGATACACTGTGCAGTCTTCACTAGTTGTACCCTGTATCTGGGTACAACTAGTGAAGCAACTGTATCTGGAAGCTAATATCTAGCAATGGTACTTGAGAGAAGTGGGTTTTTATTTTTTAATTAAAAAAATTTTTTAAAACATCTTTACTGGAGTATAATTGCTTTACAATGGTGCGTTAGTTTCTGCTGTATAACAACGTAAATCAGCTATATATACATATATCTCCATATCCCCTCCGTCTTGCATCTCCCTCCCACCCTCCCCATCCCACCCCTCTAGGCGGTCACAAAGCACCGAGCTGATCTCCCTGTGCTATGTGGCTGCTTCCCACTAGCTATCTATTTTACATTTGGTAGTGTATATATGTCCATGCCACTCTCTCACTTCGTCCCAGCTTCCCCTTCCCCTTCCCCGTGTCCTCAAGTCCATTACTTACGTCTGCGTCTTTATTCCCGTCCTGCCCCTAGGTTCTTCAGAACCATTTTTTTCTTTTTAGATTCCATATATACGTGTTAGCATATGGTATTTGTTTTAAGAGGGACATTTTAAATTTTAAAATTCACTCTGTTTCAAAAAAGGGGGAAAAAAAGGGAGAGCATACTACTTAGGAGAAATGCATCTTTCCATGAGACTCGTCTCTCTAGCTTCACAGCAGTTCTACCAAGCCGAGCAGCCCAGGGCCAGGCGCAGTGGTGCGTTGCTTTAACATCCTCTGGCCTAAGCTGAGGATCTAACATCCAAGTACAACTCACCCTTCACCTAATTTCTTCTTTCTCTCCTGGCTTTACACCTGTCCTTCAACTTTCTTTTCTTTCACAGGCAAGCTTCTGGGAAGAGCTGTGTGTCCTGCCTGTCCTGATTCCATCCCTCACCTTCCTCTGAAGACCTCACTGACACCCCCGCCCCCAGCCTCCTGGGTGCTGGCACAGTGGACACCTTGTCTGTTTTTGCGGGGCATGGGCTTCCCCCTCCTTCCTCTGGCAAAGCTCTCTTTCTCTGACATCACGTTTCTGGTTTTCCTTCATTCTCTGAGGGCTGCTCTTGGTTGCCGGCCCCTCTTCTTGGCCCCCTTGCCTCTTTCCCCATCTGCAACTTGGCTGGGTCTCTCTCGCTTGTTCTCTCTTCTGGGTTTCTGCCCCGCATGCCCAGGTGTGCACTGGGACCCCTAAGCTGGCATCGCCGCTGCTCCAGCACCTCAGCTGGAGCCTGGAGGCATCTGGTCTCCTCACTCCCTGAGGTGCCCACACCTGTCTAGCACAGAGCTCCTCTGCAGTCCCACGGCCCTTGCTCACCTGGACTGGGGCACAGCCTTTCCTGCACCCCGACCAGAGCCCCCTCAGTTTCTTCTCTGCTCTAGAAGGAGATCTTCCCAAGATGCCCATCTGAGCAGGCCCCTTTACAATAGGGCAGTGGTCCCTTCAGCCTTCAGGAGGCTCTGGGTCCCCATCTTGCTCTGTGAGCTCTGCAGAGCCAGTCACCTTCTCATGAGTCCCTGGCACTCCAGTTGTGACCTCCAGCTTACTCTGCACCTGGATGCAAACTGTCCCTTCTCCCTGGTCACCTCCTGGACCTTGTACTGTCCTCGTTGACCTTGAAGCTCTGTCTGAGTCTCTCCTCCTCTGAGAAGCCTTCCTGGGCACCTCCTTGGGGCCCACTCCATCTGTCCCAGGATGGCAGCTTCATCGCCTCTTCTCCCCCAGAGAGGCCAGGACTTTCTCACATCTTTAACTGCCCATGCTCTAAGCCAGCGGCCCGCTGCCCGTTTTTGCGCGAGCGGAGAAGTGTTTTTACAGATGGATATTAGCAATCAATATGACGACAAGGAACAGTAACTCTGAACCTCAGTTAAGCAAAATGCTATCCTCCCAAAAAAGAATCCCTTTCTTCTCAGTAGTAACCTGTGTTACAAAAATATGCTAAAAATTCATCAATAAAAAATGTGGAACTTTGTTTTTTCTCCTGTTATATATGTCCCTATATAATATCCTTGATTTTGCCTCTTGGCCCATAAAGCCTAAAATATTGACTAGCTGGTCCTTCACAGAAAAAGTGTGCTGCCCCCTGGTCTAAGAGACACTTGAAGAATGTGACACTGATGGTGTCTGTCACTTTGCATCTTAAAACCCTTAGCTGGTTCCACATCTTCTAAGGACAAAATCCAGCACTTTGCTCTCTGCCCCAGCCTCACGGCTCCTGCTACCTTTCTCCCGCCTTCTGCCTTCAGGAACATCTCCCAGGACATCAAAACACTGCACATTTCTCATACCCGTCCCCACAACCCCTCCTGGCTAACTTGCACTCATCTCAGCTCACACACCTGGTCTTCTGGGAGCTTCCTCTGAGTCCCTCGGGTTGGAGCTGGGTGCCCTGCCCGTTAATCCATTGCCTCTGTCTCCATCACAGCACCCGGATCTCTCTACGGTCCTGTTTACTTGACTTTCATGCCCACCTGCACCCCCATAGCCTGTGGGTTCTGTGCAGGAAGCAACTGCGTCTGTCCCATTCCTTGCTGCCCTGCACATAGACGAAAATGACCTGTTGAGTGAATGAATGAGTGAAGGCAGAGTTCTGAGGCTGAGGCTGACCCAGGCCAGTCAGAGGACCGGAGGGCAGCCCATCTTTCAGGCAAACTGTAGGTCAAGTTGCCTGCGGTTCGCTGATTGGTGACCAGGCAGGTGGTCCGAAGGTCAGTTCTCCAGTAATGCTGGCAGGATGACTACCTTTGGAAACAACTTGAATTGTTTCTGGACTTGAAGTACCACCAGCACCTTAAGGGAGAGGACCCAAGTTCCAGCGAAAGCTCTTTGTATCTTCTGCAATTTGCCCAGCACATTTCTATCCACTGGGATGTCTCATTCTGGTCAAGGCTCTCCGGCAGGAGTCAGGGTGGACATGTTAAGTCCAGCTTGCAGCAGAGGAAGCCGAGGCTTGGAGGGGTGCAGCAGCCTAGCTGGGCTGACAGGCTTCTTACAACTGAGGCCAGAAACCAGCTTCCTGGACCTCTGGCCTAGCACCCCTTCCCTCCTCAGGCCCTGCTAAATGCTGCTGGAGAAAAATCTCCCCACAGTTACGAGAACTAGAAACGGCACTCAAGGTGGTTTCTGGTTCACACAGTTTGCTTTCCTCCTTTGCTGAGGTTCTCCCAAACTGAGCTCACATGGCTCCCCTGACATTGTGACAGAGGCCTCGCCACTCACTTCACAGCAGAAGTGGGGTCCACAGGTAGGGACCCCTTTAATGCTTGATCACCTTTCTCTCTACTGCCTTAACTGGTCCTTGAAGAGCATTTTCCAAATCTGCAGTCTACAGAACGCTAGACTCCAGCAACAGCAAGACCATCCTTAGTTCAACCAGTTTGGAAAATGGTGCATACCCCCAGCCCCTCCTAGACATAAACACACGCATTAGCCTGTGAGAGGGACCCACACCTCAGCGGGACCACCTGTAAACCACTGTCCTAGCCCCGCACCCCTCCCTGCCACCGTCTAAGGAAAAGTCTGCTGATCTGCCCATCTCCCCTGCTCTGCTGTCACGCAACCCTGCGGTGAGAACTGAGAAGCGCTGGGAAGCAGCTGGGCGGGTGAGGTTAGGAGGGGCTCAGAGACACTCCTGCAGAGGGAAAGAGATCAGAGAGCCCACTGGGGATGGAATGTGGGGAAGCGAGTGTAGGGCGACAGAGGAAGAGGAGCAAGGAGAGCAAAAGAGATTTTTTTTTTTTTTTGCAGTACGCGGGCCTCCCACTGCTGTGGCCTCTCCCGTTGCAGAGCACAGGCTCCGGACGCGCAGGCTCAGCGGCCACGGCTCATGGGCCCAGCCGCTCCGCGGCATGTGGGATCTTCCCGGACCGGGGCACGAACCCGCGTCCCCTGCATCGGCAGGCGGACTCTCAACCACTGCGCCACCAGGGAAGCCCGCAAAAGAGACTTTGAGGGAGAGGCTGCAGCGGGAGAGGGCAAGAGGGAGGCTCGGCAGAGCACGTGCCACACGTGTCCTGCAGGTACCCCGCCCCTTCCAGACTTCCAGTAGAGAGTTAAACTCCTCCCTCCCTCTCTCCCTTCCTTCCGTCTTTCCCTCCTCCCCTTGTCAGACCACTGTTGCCCTTTGAGTGTGACTGGTCCCAAAGTGGCCTGACTTCGGTCCTGAGCAGTTCTGCTACAGAGAAGCCTGGTTGGCTTTTGTATCCTGGCATCGTTTCCACTTGGTTGATAACTGAACACCTGCTGACACCTCACAGGACCAAGGGCCACGGTCTGGGAGGTGGTCCTCTGCAATCACCCTCCCGTTTTTCTAGCCGCAGCTGCTGCCGCCCCGCCCCTCGCTCAGCCAGCCTTTCCCTCCCCCCGGGGTCCCTCCACCTCTGTATCTTCCCTCCTCTCTCCTGGCTGCTTCCTGTCAGTCACACGATGCCCACTTCCCTCCTGCTCACAGCACTGTCTACACTCACCACGTGCATACCCTCCTTCCCCACTTCCCCTCCAAGTCCCTGGAGTCTGGCTTTTGCTGTCCGGCTTCATTCAAACAACCCAGCATAGGCTGTGATTAACTGCTGAGCCCAGGGCTCTCCCCAGCTCTTCGCTCCCGTGACGAACTGCCATCTCAAACCTGCCTTCTTTTTTTTTTTAGTTTTATAAGGAACCTCCATGCTGTTCTCCATAGTGACTATCAATTTACATTCCCACCAACAGCGCAAGACGGTTCCCTTCTCTCCACACCCTCTCCAGCATTTATTGTTTGTAGATTTTTTGATGATGGCCATTCTGACCAGTGTGAGGTGATACCTCATTGTGGTTTTGATATACCCCGAGAAAACCATAATTCAAAAAGAGACAGGTACCACAATGTTCATTGCAGCACTGTTTACAACAGCCAGGACATGGAAGCAACCTAAGTGTCCATCGACAGATGAATGGATAAAGGAGATGTGGCACATATATACAGTGGAATATTACTCAGCCATAAAAAGAAACGAAATTGAGCTATTTGTAGTGAGGTGGATGGATCTAGAGTCTGTCATACAGAGTGAAGTAAGTCAGAAAGAGAAAAACGAATACCATATGCTACCACATATATATGGAATCTAAAAAAAAAAAAAGGTTCTGAAGAACCTAGGGGCAGGACAGGAATAAAGATGCAGATGTAGAGAATGGACTTGAGGACATGGGGAGGGGGAAGGGTAAGCTGGGACGAAGTGAGAGAGTGGCATGGACATATATACACTACCAAATGTAAAATAGGTAGCTAGTGGGAAGCAGCCACATAGCACAAGGAGATCAGCTCGGTGTTTTGTGACCACCTAGAGGGGTGGGATAGGGAGGGTGGGAGGGAGACGCAACAGGGAGGAGATTGGGGATATATGTATATGTGTAGCTGATTCACTTTGTTATACAGCAGAAACTAACACACCATTGTAAAGCAACTGTACTCCAATAAAGACTTTAAAACACCCTGCCTTCTTCTAGGAGTCCCTCCTCCTGGCTGCAGTGGATCCTCCCTCCCAGGCGCCTGTCCCACAGCTGGCTCTTTGTGCCTCTGACCCAGACCCTCCTCCTGATGCCCTCCGTTTAGTCTCCTGGGGGAGCCTCTTCCTCACAGATGAGCCCAATCTAGGATCCCGCCATGTCTTCTGAGACCAGCTTGTCTGCTGAGCCCCCCACCCCGCACTCCTCAGACAGCACCCTCCTATCTCAGTCCTCACCCCACTGGCAGCATCTAAGAGGCTTTGATGCAACCCACCCCTCCCTCGTCCTGTTCTCAACCTTGAGCTCAGGGTCACCATCTCCAGAAGACTCCCTGAACTGCATGTTGGTGCCTGTGTTCCCCACTACCTGAGCACTGGTCCTACTCTCGGGGGTCCTGTGACCGTCTCCCCGGAGGCTGGGGCCGTGCTCTCATCTCGTCCCCGCAGCCTGGCACGTGGTCCACACCCAGTGGCTCCCAGCCCCCTGCTCCCCTTCTTCAACTCTGAACAATCTTCCCTTCATGTCCAGCTGCCTGAGGTTTCTGGGTCTCAGCCTGATGGACAGAGGTGCAGGTGGGCAGAGGAAGTTGTCAGGTGGGCTCTGGAGAGCCGAGGCTGGGTGCGGGGGTAGGGCACAGGTTGGAAGACCGTGGACACTATTTGCAAAACTGCTGCACAACCTGAAACCCCAGGCAGTGGCTGAAGCTGAATGAGATGCCCCAAAGGTAAAGTGGTTCCACAGCGCTGACTTCTCCCTGACTGTACCTGAGTCGAACCCTGCCCTCTCCGAAGGATTAGGGAGCCACACTGGCTTGGGGCCTGGGCCTGGCGATGGGCTAAAGGAGAGGAAGGTTAAGAAACTTCACTTCCTACCCTCATCAAGATTTAAAACGAAGCTAAAAGGGTACATTAACCTTCCAGCACCACTCGAAATCTGGCTTCACATTTAGTGGGAATTAAAGTAATTGATGAACTTGTACTCGAGACGTAGGTTCCTGTAAATAAAAAGCTATGAGCTCTAAAAATAACACAGGTTTTTTTGTTTTTTTTTAAATAAGGTAAAGATCAACAGGCAACACACCCCAGGAGGCTCCACGTCAAGCAATTAGGAAGCTGGAGAGGACGGATAAATGAAAATGTTTATTCAAAAATCAATATATTTATCCTAAAAGGCATCAGAGAACCACGTCAGTAAAATCTGGTCCTGCTGCAGTCCCCGGAGTCACTCTGGGGCAAAGTAGTTTCTAGGCAGTAAGCAGTTAACATACGGGTTTCATCTCCAAAGTTGAAGGATGACCCTTGGGTGAGCTTTTCATTGTGTCGACTAAAAAATGTTTTAAAAATCAATATAACAGTGTAAAAAGGACCTTCTAAAGATCGAGTTGGTCCCATCCACAGCCAAGCGGGCTGTGACGAGTGATGCAGGAGGAGGATGTGTAATCCTCCAAGGCTTGCAGCTAATGAGGCGGGAGTATTTGGGTGATTCTTGATGCAAGCGGAAAAACTGTTTCTAAAGAGTTCTAATTGCTTCTGCAGGAACAGATAATAAAGACCCAGACCTTCCCATCAGCTGAGACAGTAATTGCACACTTTCCCTGACCCCAAACGGGTCCAACGTATAAATTTTGCAGTAATACGGTAACTGTAATAACAAAGATTCATTCAACAAACATGTGTGGGGCTCGTGCTGTGACTCAGGGGCTGGGCTCCCTGCCACCGGGATGGAGATAAAGCTCACGCGGCATACTCTTTGCCCTCAGGGAGCTCCATTCTGATGTCGTGGCTTTCAAACTCTTTTTTTTTTTTTTTTTTTTGGTACGCGGGCCTCTCACTGTCGTGGCCTCTCCCGTTGCGGAGCACAGGCTCCGGACGCGCAGGCTTTCAGCGGCCATGGCTCACGGGCCCAGCCGCTCCGCGGCATGTGGGATCTTCCTGGACCGGGGCACGAACCCGCGTCCCCCGCATCGGCAGGCGGACCCTCAACCACTGCGCCACCAGGGAAGCCCCCAAACTCTTTAACTGTGACCCATCAGAAGAGTATATATTACATCGTGGTCCAGTGCACTGTCCAGAAAAAAATGAAACAATATTCATTTTTACTTTGCGTAAAAACGTTTTCTGTTCTAGCCTATTTTACTGAAAAAGAAAATGTGTTAGTTGCCACCTTCGAAATGGATCTCATGACCCGCTACTAATGGACAGTGACCAGAAGTTTGGAAACGCTGATCTAGTGGGGGGAGGAAGTGACAAGTGATCTGAGAGGAAGAAAGCACTACGTGTGGAGTAGAGAGGAAGGCAGACCCTCTGGCTAGGACTCAGGGAGGGCCTCACAGAGGAGGCGGCATTCCAGCTGGGCTCTGAATGATGGCATGATGCCTGCAATTTAGACAGGCTGAGCTGGGAAGAGTGATTATATTTGTAATAGTGTCTACATTATTATATTGTTGTTATTAATACAATAAACCCTTCTAACCCTTCTCAAGGGTCTTTCCCACCCATAGCTTTATTGGATCGTCCTGGCAAATTTGTGACTGAGCTAGAGGAGGTATTAGCTGCATTTTATCAATGGGGAAACTGAGGGTCAGAGAGGTAAAGGATTTTGCTCAAGGACACACAGCGCCTAGACTTTGGCAGAGCCAAGTCTGAGCTCTCGTGGAGCCCCCCGCAGCTGAGCTCTGCTTTCCTTCTGGTGATGGGAGGCTGGGGGCTGCGTCTGGGAGCGAGCACCGGGCTCCTCCCCTCTGTTCCTTTCTCTGCAGTTCTCCCTTCCCTTCCCCAGTGCTCCTGCTGCTGCCTTTCTAGCCGATGCCCTGGGTACCTTGGAGGGCACGAGGGGACTCTGACCCCCTCCAAGAGACCTTAGCTGGGTCTCCTGAGTCACAACCAGATGACCCCTCTTCTGGGGGTCTCAACTGGGAGGAAAGAACTTGGGAACCTCAAGCATCCCACCCAGACTCATGGATAACTGTCCCCACATCCACTCCTCCTAGCCCCTACCCGAAACTTCCCTTGCTCTCTGTGAATCTAATCTCCAGTCTGGAGGCCAAGGTTAAAGCCACGTCTTTCTGTTCTCCAAGTACAAGACCTGCTCTCTCCCGACCAGCAGGCTGAATCCCCAGCTTCGTGTGTTTGACCTCCTTTCTCTCAAGGAACTTACAATTTAATCAGGAGTCCCTAATAGTACACGCATTCTAAATTGCAATCATTTATTGCATCTAGCCTTGGGGCTTTTCTGTCTGTTAGAAATATCAGGGTTATTTCCTTCTTTTCAGAGTTTACGTTAAAAAAAAAAAAAAAACTTTACAAATAATGTTTGCTGTTTAATGTTCTCCCCTGAAATATCAATCTGCAAAAATAGAAATCCTTTTTTACAATTCATCTTAAGGACAGAGTTCCAGTTTCTTATATGTAATGAATGTACTGCAGATAATGGTCCAATAGTGCAAATGAAAGGCGCATATAATCAAAATGATAATGGAGCATATTGTACTGCTTGTGTAATAAGATCCATACCAATATGGAAATCATACCTCAAGGCAACATTCCTCTCTCTGATTTCTGTAATAATTGTACATGTAAGAGCAGGGCAGCGAGAAGTGGGGAGAACAAAGGCCTTTATTGCTTCATTAGGCAGCTGGCGTTCTGATGGTCCAGCCTGTCAACAGCCGTCCCTGAATTTCCTAGGGAAGCTTCTCCCCTTCCCTCAGAAATGATTTCCCGTTCACGTCAGCTCCCTGCTCAGCCCTCTCTGTGAAGATTCACATCGGGCTAAGTGAGCTGCGATGGCAGTTTTGATCAGCACTGTCTGCTTCCTGGGCCGGCTCAGTGTTTGGGTTCGATGGGAGCCAGGCCCCCAGAAGCTTTGGTGCGAAGAGAGAAGAGGCCTCGGTGGGGCCTGATAGAGCCTCAGAGCTGGGTCCCTTTCTGCCCCACCCCCAAATTCTGGCACAAGTCGCCCCGCCTCAGTTTACCAAGCCTTTGGCGAGACGTTCTATGCGACAGGCACAGTGCAAAGGAAACCAAAAGGAAGGGACAGAGGCCCTGGCCACACAGCCTCACAGTCTAGACGGGTTAGTGCGTGCCAGTGAGCCTGCACGGCGTGGTGTGCAGTTAATGGGAAGATGTCCACTCTGGAGTCAGGCTGGGGTGGATCTTGGTTTAGGCAACAACTTGAGTATGACTTTGGCCTTGGCCTTGAGTTCTGCCAGGTCCTCAGTGGCCATGTTCACTGCTCTTTCTACTATACGTGGGGCTTGGTCTGTGTGTGCCCAATCTGGGTGGGGAGATGTAGGGCTGAGGGGTCGGGATGAAGGCCTGAATGGCAGCCTTCAGAGGCTGGGCACCGGCAGGGTCTCAGTGACCGGTGGGCCTCCCTCAGTGTCTGTTCTGGCACAACCTTGCTTCAGGCTCTCCTCACTGGTCCCTCTTCTGTGTCTCCTGACCTCAGGCTGCCCTGGACTGACCATCTGGGCTTCTGACCCTTTGTTCAGGCCTCCTCCCCTCCCAGGCTTTGGGCATGGATGTGACCCTTCAGGCGGCAACCCTGCCCTACGGGACGTGTATGGGTTGGTTAACATCGGCTTCCTCCTGGCCTGTGTGGGGTGAGGTTAATAGCAGTCATAGCCAATTGCAGAGCACAAGTTGGCATTATTCCAGTGGGTTCTTCAACAGACGTTTCAGGTGGGTGCTTTGTTATCCCTGTTTTATGAATGAAGTTGCCATAGACATCACGTGCAGGCTTTTGTGTGGACGTAAACTTTCAACTCCTTTAGGTAAACATCAAGGAGCATGATTGCTGGATCATGTGATAAGAGTAGGTTTAGTTTCGTAAGAAACTGGCAAACTGTCTTCCATAGCATCTGTACCATTTTGCATTCCCTCCAGCAATGAATGAAAGTTCTTGTTGCTCTATATCCTCATCAGCATTTGGTGTTGTCAGGATTACAGATCTGGCCATTCTAATAGGTGTGTAGTGGTATCTCATCATTGTTTTAATTTGTGTTCCCTGATGACATATGATGTGGAGCATCTCTTCACAAGCTTATTTGCCATCTGTTTATCTTCTTTGGTGAGGCGTCTCTTAAGATTTTTGGCCTAGTTTTAAATTGGGTTGTTTGTTTTCTTGTTGTTTAGTTTTAAGAACTCTTTGCATATTTTGGATAACTGTCCTTTATCACGTGTTTTTTGCAAAAATTTTCTCCCAGTTCTGTGGCTTGTCTTTTTATTCTCTTGACAGTGTCTTTCCCAGAGAAAAATTATAGAATTTTGATGACACCCCTTTTATCAATTCTTTATTTCATAGATTGTGCTTTTGGAGTCATGTCTAAAAACTCATTGTCCAACCCAAGGTCATCTAGATTTCCTCCTATGTTATCTTCTAGGAGTTTTATAGTTTTGCATTTTACATTTAGATCTGTGATCCATTTTGAGTTAATTTTTGTGAAGGGCATAAGATCTGTGTTCAGACTTTTTTTTTGGATGCCCAGTTGTTCCAACACTATCTGTTGAAAAGGCTATCTTTTCTCGCATGTATTACCTCTGCTTCTTCATTAAAGATTAGTTGACTATATTTATGTGGTTCTATTTCTCTCTGTTTTCTGTTTTATTGGTCTATTTCCTATTCTTTCACCAATACCACACTGTCTTGATTACTAGCTTTATAGTAAGTCTTGAAGTCAATAGTGTCAGTCCTCTGACTTTGTTTTTATTCTTCAATACTGTGTTCGTTATTCTGGGTATTACGCTTTTCTATATAAACTTTAGAATCAGTTTGTCAATACCCACAAAATAACTTGCTGGGATTTTGATTGACATTGCGTTGAATCTCTAGATCAAATTGGGAAGAACTGACGTCTTGACAATATTGGGTCTTCCTACCCATGAGCATGAAATATCTCTCCATTTATTTAGTTCTTCTTTGATTTTGTTCATTGGAGTTTTATAATTTTCCTCGTATAAATCTTGAACGTATTTTGTTAGATGTATACCTAAGTATTTCATTATTTAGGTATTAAATAGTACTGTGTTTTTAATTTCAAAGTCCACTTGTTCATTGCCATTAAAAAGAAGGAGCAATCAACTTTTGTATGTTGATCTTGTATCTGCGACCTAGCTATAACTGTTTACTAGTTCCAGAAGCTTTTGTTGTTGTTGTTGAGTTTTTCTGCATTTTCTACGATAATCATGTCATCTGCAAACATATATTTCTTGCTCCCCAATAAGTACACCTTTTATTTCCTTATGGCATTAGCTAGGACTTCCAGTATGATGCTGAAAAGGAGTGATGAGAGGGGACATCCTTGCCTTGTTCTTAATCTTAGTGGAAAATCTTCAAATTTCTCACCATTAAGTATGATCTTAGCTGTGGGTTTTTGTAGATATTCTTCATCAAGCTGAAGAAGTTTCCTTCTATTCCTAGTTTACTGAGTTTTTATCATGAATGGGTGTTGGGTTTCGTCAAATGGTTTTTCTGCATCTGTTGATATGATCATGTGATTTTTCTTCTTTAGCCTATTGATATGATGGATTACATTAATTGACTTTTGGATGTTGAACCAGCCTTGCATACCTGGGATAAAAACCACTTGGTCATGGTGTATAATTCTTTTCATATATTGTTTGATTCAACTTACTAATTTTTTTTTTTTTTTGAGGATCTTGGCATCCATGTTCATGAGCGATATTGATCTGTAGTTTTCTTTTCATGTAATATCTTTGTCTCTTTTGGTATGAGGGTGATACTGGCCTCATAGAATGAGTTACAAAGTGTTCCTTCCATTTATATCTTCTGAAAGAGATAGTAGAAAATTGGTTAATTTTTTTCCTTAAATGTTTGATAGATTTCACCAGTGAACACATCTGGGCCTGGTGCTTTCTGTTTTTTTTTAATTAAAAAAATTATTTGTTTATTTATTTATTGGCTGTGTTGGGTCTTTGTTGCTGCGTGCGGGCTTTCTCTAGTTGCGGTGAGTGGCGGCTACTCTTTGTTGCAGTGCATGGGCTTCTCATTGCAGTGGCTTCTCTTGTTGCGGAGCATGGGCTCTAGGCACACGGGTTTCAGTAGTTTCAGCATGTGGGCTCAGTAGTTGTGGCACGCAGGCTCTAGAGCGCAGGCTCAGTAGTTGTGGCACACGAGCTTTGTTGCTCCGTGGCATGTGGGATCTTCCCGGACCAGGGCTTGAACCTGTGTCCCCTGCATTGGCAGACGGATTCTCTTTTTTTTTTAACACCTTTATTGGAGTATAATTGCTTTACAATGGTGTGTTAGTTTCTGCTGTGTAACAAAGTGAATCAGCTATACATACACATGAGTATAATTGCTTTACAATGGTGTGTTAGTTTCTGCTGTTTAACAAAGTGAATCAGCTATACATACACATATATCCCCATATCTCCTCCCTCTTGTGTCTCCCTCCCACCCTCCTTATCCCACCCCTCTAGGTGGACAAAAAGCACCAAGCTGATCTCCTTGTGCTATGCAGCTGCTTCCCACTAGCTACCTATTTTACATTTGGTAGTGTATATATGTTCATGCCACTCTCTCACTTCGTCCCAGCTTACCCTTCCCCCTGCCCATGTCCTCAAGTCCATTCTCCACGTCTGCATCTTTATTCCTGTCGGCAGGCAGATTCTTAAACACTGCACCACCAGGGAAGTCCCTGATTTCTTGTTTTCAATTTCACTGACTTCTGCTCTAATTTTTATTATTTCTTTTCTTCTGCTTATTTTGGATTTAATTTGCTCTTCCTTTTCTAGTTTCCCAAGGCAGAAGCTTAGATAATTGACATTAGTTCTTTCTTCTCGTCTAAGTATATACATTTGATGCTATAAACTTTCCTCTATGCATTACTTTCACTATATCTCATAAATTTTGACTGGTTGTGTTTTCATTTCTATCTAGTCCAAAATACTTTTAATCTCTCTTGAGATTTCTTTGACCCATGTTTTATTTCTTTCTTGACCAATATGCTGTTTGCTCTCCACATATGTTGAGATTTTTCCAGTTATATTTCTTTTTATTGATTTCTAGTTTAACTCAATTGTGGCCTGTGAGCAGATATTATATGATTTAAATTCATTTAAATTTGTTAAAGTGTTTCATGGTCCATAATGTGGTCTATCTTGATAAATGATCCATGTAAAATTGGGAAGAATGTGGATGAAGAAGTCAATAGATGTCTGTTATATCCAGTTGATTGATGGTGTTCAACCATGTCCTTACTAATTTTCTGCCTGGTGGATCTGTTCATTTCTGATAGAGGGTTGTTGAAGTCTCCAGCTATAATGTGGATTCATCTGTTTCTTCTTGCAGTTCTATCAGTTCTTGCCTCATATATTTTGATGCTCTGTTGTTAGGAGCATACACATTAAAGATTGTTATGCCTTCTTGGAGAATTGACCCCTTTTCTTTATGTAATGCCCTGTTTATCCCTGATAACTTTCATTGCTCTGTCTGAAATTACTATACCTACTCTGGTTTTCTTTTAAGTGGTATTAACATGGTATATCTTTCTCCAACCACTTACTTTCAATCTATATGTGTTTTTATAAAGTGGGTTCCTTATAGATGAAATGTAGTTGGGTCTTGTTTTCTGATTCACTCTGATAATCTCTGTCTTTTATTTGGTGCATTTAGACTATTGACATTCAACGTGATTATTCATATAGCTGAATTAATATCTACCATATTCATTACTTTTTTTCTATTTTTTTCCTTTGTTCTTTTTCCTATTTTTGTCTCTCACTCTTTTTTCTGCCTTTTGTGGTCAAGAATGTTACATGATTTCATTTTCCCTCCTTTCTTATCAGATCAGTTACACTTTGGGGGGAGCGTTTTTTTTTTTTAATTTTTACACCACTTTGCAATATACATTTATTTACTGTTAATCCCAGCCTACTTTCATGTAACACTGCTTCATGGGTAGTGCGGGTACTACATAATACCAAAATAATTCTAATTCAAATATATATTTAAATTAGGATGAGAGCTGTCATCATTTCTACTCATGATGGGGATATAGTAGTTTCATACTCTGGTCCACATCATTTTTTAAAATTGAGGTATAACTGACATATTATATTAGTTTCAGGTACAACATAATGATTGATATTTGTATGCAGTTGATCCCTGAACAACATGGGTTTGAACTGCATGGGTCTACTTATATGGGGATTTTTTTCACAACATATACTATCATATAAATATGTTTACAATCCACAGTTGGTTGAATCCGCAGATGTAGAACCTGTGGATACAGTGTGCTGACTATAAGACTTTAGCAGGGCTTCCCTGGTGGCGCAGTTGGTGAGAGTCCACCTGCCAATTCCCTACCCCAAAAAAAAAAAAAAAAAAAAAAAAAGACTTTAGCACAAGTGGATTTTGGCATCCGTGGTGGGTTCTGGAGCCAGTCCCCTGTGGACACTGAGAGATGACTGTTTACTGTGGAATGATCACCACAATATACTGAGTCAACATCTGTCACTATAGATAGTTACAAAGGTTTTTTTTTTTTCTTGTGATGAGGACTTTTAAGATCTACTCTCCTAGCAACTTTCAAATATGCAGTACAGTATTATTAACTATAGTCATCATGCTGTACGTGACATCCCCATGACTTATTTATCTTAAAACGGGAAATTTGTACCTTTTGACCCCCTTCACCCTTTCTCTCTGTAGATCCAAGTTTCTAATGATCCAAGTATCATTTTCCTTCTCTCTAAAGATCTTCTTTTAACATTTCTTGCAAGGCTGGTCTACTGGCAACAGATTCCCTTAATTTTTGTTTGCCTGAGAAAGGCTTTATGTCTCCTTCACTTTTGAAGGATAATCTCACAGGGCACAGAATTCTAGGTTTGTGGGGTTTTTTCCCTCAACACTTTAAATATTTCATTCCACTCTCTTCTTGCTTGCATGGTTCTGAGGAGAAGGTGGATGTAATCCCTATCTTTGCTTCTCTATAGGGAAAGTTTTCTTTCCTTTGGTTTCTTTCAGGATTTTTTCTTTATCTTTAATTTTCTGTAGTTTGAAAATGATAATGCCTAGGTGTCTTTTGGTATTTTTCCTACTTGGTGTTCTCTGCACTTCCTGGATCTGTCGTTTGGGGTCTGATATTAATTTGGGTGAAATTCTCAGTCATTATTGCTTCAAATATTGCCTCTGTCCCTTTCTGTGTTTTCTCCTTTTGGTGTTCCTGTGATTCATATGTTACATCTTTGGTAGTTGTCCCACAGTCTTTGGATATTCTGTTCTCTTTTTTTCTTTCAATTTTTTTTTCTCTTTGATTTTCAGTTTTGGAAGTTTCTGTTGTCATATCTTCAAGCTCAGGGATTCCTTCCTCAAGCTGTGTCCAATCTATTAATGAGCCTATCTGAGGCATTCTTCATTCCTGTTATAGTGTTCTTGATCTCTAGTATTTCATTTTGGTTCTTTCTTAAGATTTCCATCTCTTTGCTTAATTTGCCCATCTGTTCCTGCATGCTCTCTACTTTATCCATTAGAGCCCTTAGTATATTAATCATAGTTGTTTTATTTAAAAACATTTTTAAAATTTTATTCAAGTATATTTAATTTACAATGTCGTGTTAATTTCTTTTGTACAGCAAAGTGATTCAGTTATATGTACCAACAGATCTACATTTATTTCATTCTCTTCCATTATGGTTTATCACAGGATACTGAATATAGTTTCCCCTGTGCTATACAGTAGGACCTTGTTGTTTATAATCATAGTTGTTTTAAATTACCAGTCTGATAATTCCAACATCCCTGCCATGTCTGGTTTTGATGCTTGCTTTGTCTCTTCAAACTGTGCTTTTTGCATTTTAGTGTTCCTTATAATTTTTTAGTTGATATTTGGACATGATGTACTGGGTAAAAGAATTGCTGAAAATAGGCCTTTAGTAATGTGGTGGTGAGGTGGGGGGAGGGCCTTTTAGTGAGCTTGTGTTTGTGAACCTGACAAGTGTTTCTCAGCTTGCTTTTTCCTCCCCCCCTAAGGTGGGACAGAATGGCTAGAGTGGACTGGAGTGGAGTATTTCCCTTCCTTCAGGTCAGTGAGGTTCTGATAAACCCTTAACAGGTTAGATTCTGGTCAACTAGTTTCTCCCCAGGGCAGGCCTTGTTAAGAGGATAGAGTGCTCTTTTTTTTTTTTTTTAATTATTTATTTATTTATTTTTGGCTGCATTGGGTCTTTGTTGCTGTGCGTGGACTTTCTCTAGTTGCGGTGAGTGGGGCCTACTCTTCATTGCAGTGCGCGGGCTTCTCATTGAGGTGGCTTCTCTTGTTGCGGAGCGTGGGATCTAGGCGTGTGGGCTTCAGCAGTTGTGGTGCGAAGGCTCAGTAGTTGTGGCTCATTGGCTCTAGAGTGCAGGCTCAGTAGTTGTGGCGCACGGGCTTAGTTGCTCCATGGCATGTGGGATCTTCCCGGACCCGGGCTCGAACCCGTGTCCCCAGCATTGGCAGGCAGATTCTTAACCACTATGCCACCAGGGAAGTCCCGGATAGAGTTCTCTTGCATATTTAATAAAAGTTCATTTCCCCTTCCCCACAGTGAAAGCGTGAGGGGAGTTTTCTGATATTTACTAAGAGAACCTGGTAGAGCTCCTAGGGGCAAAATTCACAAAGACCAGGGGTCCCTCCTAGACAGGGTCTCCCTGGAATTTCAAACTCTTGGACTTGCCCTCATGGAGCCTCCAGCAATATGTTCAGGTTTTTCTAGCCTGGCATTGGTTCCTGTGGAGGTTTCTACTCCATTAAGTTGTGATTCTCTGTACCTGCCTGTCTGTCTTTCCAGTTCTGGGGGCAGCGTTTGCCCTGTGACTTCACTTACTGATCAAAGAGTTGTTGATTCAGTTTGTTCAGCTTTTTGCTTGTTGTTAGGATGGAGTGGGGACTTCCAAGCTCGTTGCCTGTGGAACTGGAAATCTTTTTACATATTTAAAAAATATAGCATCTGTGCGTTTTTATTGTGGTAAAATATACGTAACTAAAATTTACCATTTAAAAAAGTCAGTTCAGTAGTACTAAGTATATTCACATTGTTGTGTAAACATGGCAAGACTGGGATGGGTCCCCAGGTAGCTGCCACTGCCACCTGGAGGAGAGTTGGCACCAGCAGCAGGAGTGGGGCATGCTCCTCACTGGGCCATCCCAGTGGTGGCTGGACAGCGTTTCTGAGCTCCAGGTCTCTGGCCCCACCCCTGCCCCTCCACCAGCCATCCGGCCTGGGCCAGGGCTGTGTGGCACAGATGACCTCTCCACGACTCCTTTTCTGTCCTTGGCACCGAAGGCCCTTGCACTGCAGGGAACAGCTCAGAGGACTGGATTCTGCTCCAGGCCCCACCACTCCTGACTGTGGGACTGTCTGCCAGGCAGCAATCCACCGAGCCTTGGTTTCCTCTTCTGTAAAATGGGGCAGTGCTGTCTGCCCAGCTAGGCCCCTGGGGCTTCGGGGAGCACACACCAGCAGCACTATGTGAAAACGCTTTATGCATTGTGAAGAGACACACATACTACTTATTGATCAAGAGTTTATGTTGTAAAACAGAACTGCTTTTTGTTTTTAAAATTTGGGTATTTACACAGAAGCACTCTCACAAGCACGATCGTCTTAGCAGCTCATTATCTTGCTGTGTAAAAAAAATAAGACATGAGCCCCTGTGGAAGCCACCAGCACTCTCCTCACAGGTCTGAAAGTTGATTTCCTTTGTCATCCTTACATTTCCCAAGGGCTAGCTCAAGTCATCCAATATCAGGATGGCAGCTTCGAGTTAAAAGGTAATTATTCTTCTTTACTGTATGCAGGACACAATTTTTTCTTTTTTAGTGATTTACTCTTCTTTGTAATTACAGATGTGGTGATTAGGATGTCTTGTATACCACATTACACATTTTTTTAAATATGATTTATCCCCATCAGTGATTTAAAACTCTTCCTTTATAAGTTTTTATTCCTGTCTCTGAGATAGTGTTTAGGGACTACGGCTGGGCCCAGTGCCTCTATGGGGGCTATTAGAGTCACTGTGTACATATATAATTAAGGAATTTCAAAACACAGATTACCGCCTTTGGGGCCAATAGCCAGTGCAGTTACCATCTATCATGTCAGCTCTCAAGACGGCTCTGTGTGTATTTGGTAAAGTAAATTAACATACAACTTTTCTTAAAATAATGCTCAAATTGAAGATGTAGCAGGAAGCAGGTAAAACAAACAAGGGATCCAGGGAGAGTCAAAATCTCATATTTAAATGAGGAGGAAATTCCCGCCTGGTGCCTTTCATCACCTGTAGATAATGCACGAAGCTGTCGAAATTCTCTTGGAGTCCCTTTTCACCTGCTTCTGTTTTCTGGCCAAACTTCTGTTGGATTTGCATCATCTGTGAGCAGACCTTGGGCTTGGAAGCGACCTTTGGAGCCTCATCTATGACACATATTTTAGCCTTTGGAAATGTATTGTTGTAGAGACAATGGAACAGCATTTCAGAGTTTGGAAAACAGGAGGGAAAACACCCATCAGTCTAGCAGCTGAAGACAAGCTGTCAGATACCAGCCTGATGGGAGGCCTGCCTCTGAATTTTATGTCCAAACTGGGACTGCTGGCCTCAAAAGCCTGCTTCTGGTTTTGAAAGTTGGTGCTTTCCCAACATTATAGCATTAAAATTTTTTTTTGCTACCAATAAAATCATGTTCAGGACTAATATTAATGCTTTAAAACATACAATTGTTCTTTGGAGCCCAGTTAACAGAAGCAAATTCTTGAAAACAGATGTGTTTGTGGTCAGATGTTGATGTGGACGAGGCTTTAGCTATTCGTATGGGTGAGATGTTTCCCCATCGCCTAAGAAGGGAATGAAATGATGATTCTTCACACACAAAACCCCAAAATCAACCACTGTTATCCTGCCCAGCAATAACTACTGGCAGTATTTTGGTGCCTGTCTTTTTAGACCTGCTTGATGTGTATTTTATTAAAAATTTTTTAATTAATTAATTAATTTTTATTTTTGGCTACGTTGGGTCTTCGTTGCTGCACATGGGCTTTCTCTAGTTGAAGCGAGCAGGGGCTACTCTTTGATGTGGTGAGCAGGCTTCTCATTGCTGTGGCTTCTCTTGTTGCAGAGCACGGGCTCTAAGAGCACAGGCTTCAGTAATTGTGGCACGCAGGCTCAGTATTTGTGGCGCACGGGCTTAGTTGCTCCGTGGCATGTGGGATCTTCCCAGACCAGGGCTTCCTCAACCAGGCCACCTGCGTTGGCAGGAGGATTCTTAGCCACTGCGCCACCAGGGAAGTCCCTTGATGTGCATTTTATACATAAAGATTAATCTTTTAAAAAGCAAACTGGACTTAATACTTTTCACACTTTTTTCTCACTCCACTTTGACCACTTTCCTAAGTCCGCGAATATTTGAGCACATGATTTTTAACGGCTGCAAACGATTCCATCACTCAGCTGAGACCACTGTTTCTGTACTCTTTTCACTACTTATGAATTTAGGCTCTTCATTTCTTTTCTTTTTGCTATTAAGTGCGATGCTTCAGTGAGCATCCTCTTTACATGCATCTCTGTGCCTGTCTACTATAAAACCCTCACGATAAGTTCTCAGAAGTGGGGATACTGCGTCAAAGATTATGCACATGGATATTACCGTTTATTCCTCTTAAAAATAGCATTTTCCTTGGTAAAAGAAGCAAATTGCTTTAAGACAAATCTGCTGCACTGGTAGTATTCACGTAGAATATCTTGGCAAAAAGGGCTGAAGGTGAGTGCTGGCAACAGACCCTACTCCAGAGCAGAGACAGAAAATGACAAAGGGACCCAGGAGCCACAGCTCCCTGGGGAGGGGACTGCTAACTCCTCCCCAAACTGCAGGTAATCCTCAGTGGGGAGGGGGACAGCCAAGATTCTTTACCTTTTGAAGATGATTCAGTCAAGACAGGGAAATGGAATTTGGAGTTTTGTAAAAGGAGTGGTTGCTGCACAGAACTGGCTGTAGTAGCATTGTGGTTGGAATCATGATCACAGAAGGTTCTAGATGCTTTATTCAGTCAGTCAGGCTACAGAGTCACGTTTTCACTGGGTGGAATTCTGTGGGTTATCAGCACTACGAAGTGAGCAGTATGTTGGCTACAAAGCTGTTTCTTTTCAATTTATTAGAGAAGAGCTGGGTCCCCAGGTGTAATTCATGAGCTGGTTTTGACAATATATTTCCTTATGGCTCTCACCTCAGGGGGAGTTTCTGGTTCCTGCCTTCTCAGAATGCAGCCACCTGTGTCTTATGGTAACAGCTCCCTAATTTTTCTAAGAAGACCACTATTCCCCACTCTCAGTCTATGTGGTGTGGATTGGGTTGGTCCTACCCTTGGGATCCAGGAGATGACACATCACCTAGACCAGATAAACAGAATATGCTATCTCCCTGGATCACCATAATTGACCTAGGAACGGGCATCTGGCCAAGTTCACCAGCTCAGAATGAATCTCAGAACTTCATTTAAGCAACTGTTGAAAGGTGCTCCTTTTTTTCCTTGAAATTATAGTTGGACTATGTTATAATTAAGATTTTTTTTCCACCAAAAGATACCAATAAGGGTATCTATCCAAAAGCAGCAGAATACACATTCTTCTGAAGTACACATGGAACAGTCTTAGAATAGACCGTGTTTTGGGACACAAAACAAGTCTCAGTAAATTTAAGAAGATTGAATTCATATCAAATATCTTTTCCTACCACAACGGCATGAAACTTGAAATCAGCTAAAAGAAGAAAGCTGTAAAAATCACAAATATGTGGAGACTAAACAACATGCTACTGAACAATGACTGGGTCAATAAAGAAATCAAAGGAGAAATAAAAAAATACCTGAAGACAAATGAAAATGAAAATAGGACATAACAGAATCTGTGGGACACAGCAAAACTGGTTCTAAGAGGAAGTTTATAGTGATACAGGCCTACCTCAAGAAACAAGAAAAATTTTAAATAAACAATCTAACCGTCCACCTAGGAACTAGAAAAAGAAGAACAAATGAAGTCCAAAGTCAGTAGATGGAAGGAAATATTAAAAAATCAGAGTGGAAATAAATGAAGTAGAGGTGACAACAATAATAGAAAAGATCAGTGAAACTAAGGGCTAGTTTTGAAAAGGTAAGCTAAATTGACAAATCTTTAGCTAGAACACTAAGAAAACTAGAGAAAAGTCTCAAAATAAAAGAAGTTACAACAGATACCACAGAAATACAAAGGATTATAAGAGAATACCTATACACTAACAAACTGACAACCTAGAAGAAATGGATAAATTCTTAGAATCATACAACCTTCCAAGAATCAATCATGAAAAAATAGAAAATCTGAATAGACTGATCACTAGTAAAGAGATTGAAACAGTAATCAAAAACCTGTCCCAAAATAAAGGTCCAGGACCAGATGCTTAACTAGTGAATTCTACCAAACATTCAAAGAAGATTTAATACCTATCCTTCTGAAACTCTTCCAAAAAAATTAAAGGGGTGGGAATGCTTCCTAACTCATTTTACAAGGCCAATGTTACCCTGATACCAAAACCAGACAAGAAAAACACAAAAAAAGAAAATTAAAGGCCAATGTTCCTGATGAACACAGATGCAAAAATTCTCAACAAAACATCAGCAAACCAAATACTACAATACATTAAAAGGATCATACACCATGATCAAGTGGGATTTATTCCAGGGATGCAAGGATGGTTCAACATCCACAAATCAATTTGCGTGGCACACCACAGTAACAAAACAAGGATAAAACTAATATGATAGCCTCAATAGATGTAGAAACAGCATTTGACAAAACACACCATTCATTTATGATTAAAAAACTCTCACTAAAATGGCTGTAGAAGGAACATACTTCAACATAATATAGGTACTGGCACAAGGATAAACAAACAGTCCAATGGAAGAGAATAGAGTCCAGAAATAGACCCATATGTATAAGGTTAGTTGATTTATATCAAAGGTTAGTGGCACTGCAGTACACTAGGGAAAGAATAACCTTTTCAGCAAGTGGTACTGAATCAACTGGATATCTATATGGAAGAAAGGAAACCTGAATCCTAACTTATACCATATGTAAGAAACAATTCCAGGTGGATCATAGATCTACATGTGAAAAATCAATAAAGCTTCTAGAAGAACCCGTGGAGAATATCTTTTTGATCTTTGGGCTAGGCAAAGATTTCTAAAACCAGACACCAAAAGCACTCATTATAAAGGAGAAGATTAATAAGTTGGACTGTATTATAATTAAGATTTGTTTTTCACCAAAAGACACCAAAAAGGGGGTGAGAAACATGCCTCAGAGTGGGAGAAAATATTTGCAATAATTATATTTGACTAAGGACTCATACCAGAATTACCAAAAAACAAAATGAAGCAATGAAACACCCCACCAACCAATAAGAAAATGACTAACAACTCAATAGAAAAATGGGCAAAAAACTTGAATAAATATTTTACAAAAGAGCAATAAAGAGCCAAATGACCAATAAATATCTGAGAAGGTGCTCAACCTCGTTAATCACAAGGGAAATGCATATTAAAGCCACATTTAAATACCCATTTGAATGGTTAACATTAAAATGACTCAAAAAAAAAAAAAAGACTCACACTACCACATTTTGGAGAGTATGTGAAACAACTGGAAATCTTATTTACTGCTGGTGGAAATGTAAATTGGGACATACACTTTGGAAAACATTTTGGCATTATCTACTAAATTTGAACATATACATACCCTGTGATCCAGTGCTTCAACTCCTAGGTATATGCTCAAAATAGTTAAATATATTTATTCATCAGAAGACATTTATGAGAAAGTTCATAGCAGCACTATTTGTAATAGCCTCAAACTGGAAATAACCCAGGTGTCCCTCAACAATAGAACAGAGGATTAGATTGTGGCATATTCATACTGTGGAACACTCTACAGTGATGAAAAAGAGCAAATTACAATTATATACGACAATATGGATGAGTCTCCTGAACATAATTTTGAGTGAAGGAATCCAGATGCAAAAGGATTGCTTCCAGATTGCTTCCATCTATACAAAGTTCAAAAACAAGCAGAACAAACTGGGGGTGGCAGAAGTCAGAAGAGTGCTTATCTTCGTGGGTAGGGTGACTGGCAGGGGCATAAGGAAGACTATGGGATGATCAGAATGTGCTCTGTGTTGACCTGGTTGGTGTGCTCGCTTTGCTGAGCATTTACTGAGCTGGGTACATTTTACTCTGTGCATTATTCCTCATTAAAAAGCTTAATGAATGACCCCATGTATGACCATGGGAAAGGTGTGCCTGAGTCAGTGTGAGGGCAGTATGCGGGGGGCTGCTGTCAGGAGGGACCATGGGGAGAGCAGGGGAGCATGGCATAGATTTACCTGTACTGCCCAAGAGACACAGGATCTGAATTTTTGCCTTATTTCTGCCCTTGGCTGTAGGATCTTGGCCAGTTGTGATGGTTTTCCGGGCCTCTCTTGGACTGGATCATGGGTTCTCAGCCATGGGCTTCACGCATGGGCTTTGTAGGTCTGTAGACTCCCTGAAACTGTAAGTCTGTGCATATGTGCATTTTTCTGGAGAGAGGACCACAGCTGTTTACCTAAAAAGGTTAAGAGTCACAGAAGTGATGATTTCCAAGGCATCTATGGCTTTCCCCCCATGGTTTTCTGGGGCACAGGCAATCTGGCAGACGGCACATTTTATACTGGGTGGCAGCAGATTTAAGTCACTGGAGTTAAAGCAGCTGGTGGCAGACAGAGAGTGGGTGGGTAGGGGGCCTTGGAAGGAAAGCTGAGACCACTCTTTTATCCACTATCATGAGGTTAGGTAATATCAGAGAATGTGCATGGAGAGGTGGGTGAGGGCTTTCTGTGCCAGAGATGAGGCAGTCTGTCTTCTTGCGCAAGACTGTTACGACTATGATTTCTTTTTTCCTGACAGCATCTACGAAACCCTTTGCAGTAAGAATTCCTAGTCTCTGTAATGTATCGCTTTGGGGGCACCGAGGGGTTGTCACAATGAATCATGTCACTCGTGAGCACCAGGGACAATAGGAACTGTAAGACTCCATCCCAAAAGGTCATCTTTTCTCTTGGAAAACATGTCACACTCGCTCTTAACAGCAGGAAGAATTAGAAGCAAGTTGCTGGGACCAGAACTTAGCCGGAGGATCTGCAGAACACTTTCCCTTTGCTTGAGACATGAAGCGACGTGATTATTATTTTTTTTTTGGTGAGGGAGGTATCTTGTTTTAAGTGATGGATAAACACATTTTATTAATATTGATTTATGGTACCATTTTAGAACCTTAAGAAGGTTTCACATTTGCATGTTTAATGTGGTAATGTCTGAATGAGAACAGGTCCACAGGGGGCCTGGGGAGAGGTCCAGCCCACTTTGTGCAGTGAATGGGAGAGGTGGCCCACACTGCCCATGGAGGCTGCAGCCATGGTGACCCTCCTCTGTTGGGAACTTCAGACCCTTCTCTCTCCCAGCACTGCAAAGCGTTTTCCATTGTTGTTGTGATGGTTTTTTAAAAATATATTTATTTATTTATTTTTGGCTGCGTTGGGTCTTCGTTGCTGTGCACGGGCTTTCTCTAGTTGCTGTGAGTGGGGGCTACTCTTCATTGCAGTGCGTGGGCTTCTCATTGCGGTGGCTTCTCTTGTTGTGGAGTACGGGTTCTAGGCACGCAGGCTTCAGTAGTTGTGGCTCGTGGGCTCTAGAGCGCAGGGTCAGTAGCTCTGGTGCATGGGCTCAGTTGCTCCGCGGCATGTGGGATCTTCCCGGACCAGGGATGGAACCCATGTCCCCTGCAGGGGCAGGCGGATTCTTAACCACTGCGCCACCAGGGAAGACCCTCCATTGGGTTTTATAAGGAGGAAAAAGTTTCCGAGTGTTTGAACCCACAGCTCACTAAGCCCTCTTGATAACTGCGTGAACTTGAGCACATCACTCAAGTTCTCTGAATCGCGACTTCCTCGTCTATAAAATGATATGGACGATTTGGCAGCTCAGAGCTGTCATGATAACACATGTGCTTGGCCACCAAGAGCACTCAGCAAGTGGTGGCTGTTAGCATCATCCTGAAAAGCAGAATGAAACCAGGGCTTCAATAGCCAGGGCTGTGCAGGCCCAGGAAGGAGGGAGTCATTCTACAGGGGAGCTGGTGAAGACTCCGGGACAAGACATCTGATATGAACTTTGAAGGATAAATAGGGTTTTGAAGGAAGAGACAGAGAGAGGGCATTCGAGCATAAGGAAAAGTCTTGAGAAGAGATGTGGAAATGTGAGGATACATTGGATATTTTGGGGAAAAGGAGCTGTCTTGTGTGGCCAGAGCTGACATAATGTGGGAGAATGCAACAAGAGGTGAGAAAGTTAAGGTCAGCTCACAGGAGACCTCGGTTTGTTGGGCTAGGCAGACATTTCCAGTGAGGCCCCAAATACTCTAGTCATTCACCATGACGGTCCTGTCTTGTTAATGCACCAGCAGTATCTGGAGATGAGGAAGGTGGATTCCGGGGGCCCCTCTGAGAGGCCATGGCATCACCCCTCTGCTCCACTGGCCAATTTTATCCTAATGCTAAAGCAAAGGCTAAATTAGACAGTGAAGGTAAATATACACAGAGAAAGCTACAAAATTAAAAATATAAGGGAGGGATTGAGCTGTTAATCATATTGCAGCATTTCTAAGAGGGAAGTTTATAGCTATACAAGCTTACCTCAAGAAACAAGAAAAATCTAAAATAAACAATCTAATGTTACACCTAAAGGAACTAGAGAAAGAAGAACAAACGAAACCCAAAGTTAGCAGAATAAAAGAAATCATAAAGATCAGAGCAGAAATAAATGAAATAGAAACAAAGAAAACAATAGCAAAGATCAATTAAACTAAAAGCTAGTTCTTTGAGAAGATAAACAAAATTGATAAACCATTAGCCAGATTCATCAAGAAAAAGAGAGGACTCAAATCAATAACATTAGAAATGAAAAAGGAGAAGTTACAACAGACACCACAGAAATACAAAGCATCCTAACAGACTACTACAAGCAACTCTATGCCAATAAAATGGACAACCTGGAAAAAATGGACAAATGCTTAGAAAGGTATAACCTTCCAAGACTGAACCAGGAAGAAACAGAATACATGAACAGACCAATCACAAGTAATGAAATTGAAACTGTGATTAAAAATCTTCCAACAAACAAAAGTCCAGGACCAGATGGCTTCACAGGTGAATTCTTTCAAGCATTTAGAGAAGAGCTAACACCCATCCTTCTCAAACTCTTCCAAAAAATTGCAGAGGAAGGAACACTGTCAAACTCATTCTATGAGGCCACCATCACCCTGATACCAAAACCAGACAAAGATACTACAAAAAAAGAAAATTACAGACCAATATCACTGATGAACATAGATGAAAAATCCTCTACAAAATACTAGCAAACAGAATCGAACAACACGTTAGAAGGATCATACACCATGATCAAGTGGGGTTTATCCCAGGGATGAAAGGATTCTTCAATATATGCAAATCAATCAGTGTGATACACCATATCAACAAATCGAAGAATAAAAACCATATGATCATCTCAATAGATGCAGAAAAAGCTTTTGACAAAATTCAATACCCATTTATGATAAAAACTCTCCAGAAAGTGGGCATAGAGGGAGCCTACCTCAACATAATAAAGGCCTTATATGACACACCTACAGCAAATATCATTCTCAATGGTGAAAAACTGAAACCATTTCCACTAAGATCAGGATCAAGACAAGGATGTCCACTCTCACCACTGTTATTCAACATAGTTTTGGAAGTTCTAGCCACAGCAATCAGAGAAGAAAAAGAAATAAAAGAAATACAAATTGGAAAAGAAGAAGTAAAACTGTCACTGTTTGCAGATGACATGATACTATACATAGAGAATCCTAAAAATGCCACCAGAATACTACTAGAGCTAATCAATTAATTGGGGAAAGTTGCAGGATACAAAATTAATGCACAGAAATCTCTTGCATTCCTATACACTAATGATGAAAAATCTGAAAGAGAAATTAAGGAAACACTCCCATTTACCACTGCAACAAAAGAACAACCTAGGAATAAACCTACCTAGAGAGACAAAGGACCTGTATGCAGAAAACTGTAAGACACTGATGAAAGAAATTAAAGATGATACCAACAGACGGAGAGATATACCATGTTCTTGGATTGGAAGAATCAAGATTGTGAAAATGACTATACTACCCAAAGCAATCTACAGATTCAATGCAATCCCTATCAAATTACCAATGGCATTTTTTACAGAACTAGAACAAAAAATCTTAAAATTTGTATGGAGACACAAAAGACCCCAAATAGCCAAAGCAGTTTTGAGGGAAAAAACGGAGCTTGAGGAATCAGAGACTCCCTGACTTCAGACTATACTACAAAGCTATAGTACTACAAAGCTATAGTAATCAAGGCAATATGGTACTGGCACAAAAACAGAAATATAGATCAGTGGAACAGCATAGAAAGCCCAGAGATAAACCCACACACCTATGGTCAACTAATCTATGAAAAGGAGGCAAAGATATACAATGGAGAAAAGACAGTCTCTTCAATAAGTGGTGCTGGGAAAACTGGACAGCTACATGTAAAAGAATGAAATTAGAACACTCCCTAACACCATACACAAAAATAAACTCAAAATGGATTAGAGACTCAAATGTAAGACCAGGCACTATAAAACTCTTAGAGGAAGACATAGGAAGAACACTCTTTGACATAAATCACAGCAAGATCTTTTTTGATCCACCTCCTAGAGTAATGCAAATAAAAACAAAAATAAACAAATGGGACCTAATGAAACTTCAAAGCTTTTATGCAGCAAAGGAAACCATAAACAAGAGGAAAAGACAACCTTCAGAATGGAAGAAATTTTTTGCAAATGAATCAATGGACAAAGGTTTAATTTCCAAAATATATAAACAGCTCATGTAGCTCAATATTAAAAAAACAAACAACCCAATCCAAAAATGGGCAGAAGACCTAAATTAGACATTTCTCCACAGAAGACATACAGATGGCCAAGAGGCACATGAAAAGCTGCTCAACATCACTAATTATTAGAGAAATGCAAATCAAAAGTACAATGAGGTATCACCTCACACCAGTTAGAACGGGCATCATCAGAAAATCTACAAACAACAAATGCTGGAGAGGGTGTGGAGAGAAGGGAACCCTCCTGCACTGTTGGTGGGAATGTAAATTGATACAGCCACTATGGAGAACAGTATGGAGGTTCCTTAAAAAACTAAATATAGAATGACCATATGATCCAGCAATTCCACTACTGGGAATCTACCCAGAGAAAACCATAATTCAAAAAGACCCATGCACCCCAATGTTCATTGCAGCACTATTTACAATAGCCAGGTCATGGAAGCAACCTAAATGCCCATTGACAGATGAATGGATAAAGAAGATGTGGTACATATATACAATGGAATATTACTCAGCCATAAAAAGGAATGAAATTGGGTCATTTCTTGAGACGTGGATGGATCTAGAGTCTGTCATACAGAGTGAAGTAAGTCGGAAAGAGAGAAACAAATATCGTGTATTAACGCATATATGTGGAACCTAGAAAAATGGTACAGATGAACCGGTTTTCAGGGCAGAAGTTGAGACACAGATGTAGAGAACAAACGTACGGACACCAAGTGGGGAAAGCAGCAGGGGGGTGGTGGTGGTGAGATGAATTGGGTGATTGGGATTGACATGTATACACTGATGTGTATAGAATTGATGACTAATAAGAACCTGCTGTATAAAAAAAATACAATGAAATTAAAAAAAATGAGCTGTTAATCATATTGCAGCATTTCACAAAGAATAGGTTGAGTTTTCCAATGAAACGATGACTCCAGCATATAAATTAATCTTTTGTATAGGAAGAAATGAAAGTCATTAAATCCAGTGTCTTATTTTAAAAGCAGCAATATCCTGCCTGATTGCAAGTGCTTAGAGGATGATCAAACAGAAACCTTATCTTCACTGTTCCAAGGAGAAAACTGGAGACAAGTTATCCAATTATGGATGATAAAGCAGAGTAAAAAATTTGAGAAGAGGCAAACATGGGTCGGCAGGTTATAAAGAACATGTTTCCCCCCGTGATCTACTCACGGTCAACACCCAGAAACGTGCAGAGCCGTGAAAATTATTGCATTGCTTTAACCTGCTGTCGGACGCCAATAGTAAGTTCTTTCTTTAACCCATTTCCAGGTTCCTATTATTGGTATGATTGTTATTTTGTTATCTATCCCTATAGAGGAAACTAAGGAGTTTCAAACTTGTCATGGGAATGTGGGCACATTATTTATTATTCCTGAAACTCAGTCTCCTTATCTGTCGGCTGGGTCTGCTGGGTATTATTGACGAGGTTAAATGAGAGCAGGTAAACCAGGGTTTCTCACCGTTACACTATTGACATTCAGCGCTGGATAATTCTCTTTGGTGGAGACGGGGGCTGCCCTGTGCATTGTAGAGCATCTAGCAGCATTCCTGGCCTTTGCCCACAAGCACTGCCCCCGCTCCTGACCCTGCAGTTGTGACATCCAAAAATTTCTCTAGACATTGCCAAATATCCCCTGGAGGACAAAGTCGCCCCCGGTTGTGAACCACTTATGTAGGTAGAGCATCTGGCTTTGTACTTCGCAGAGTCCACACTCAGTTAAAATAGTAGCTATTACTGCTACTCAGTCAAGACTGGCTTACTGCTGTTATTGCTATCACAATCTTCTAACAGTCGCTTTCAAGCCTAATGTTGTTGCTAAATATACCCAATGCGTAATGACTTAGAAATTATCCCCAGATTTCTTTCCTTTTTATTTTTTGCCAATTCAAAGTATTAAATTTCTAACTTGGAACTCATGGGTCTGGTAAAATAAGATCGTTTTCCTCCAAAGGAATAAATATTTTCCCTCAGTTTTTTTTTCTTTTTTTTTGCGGTACGCGGGCCTCTCACTGCTGTGGCCCCTCCCGTTGCAGAGCACAGGCTCCGGATGCGCAGGCTCAGCGGCCACGGCTCACGGGCCCAGCCGCTCCGCGACACGTGGGATCCTCCCGGACTGGGACACGAACCCGCGTCCCCTGCATTGGCAGGCGGACTCTCCACCGCTGCGCCACCAGGGAAGCCCTTCCCTCAGTTTTAAATTAAAATTTTAGACTCTCTATTTTCCTGGTAAATAAAGTGATGGGGCAGGTACCATCTTTGAAGTGAATATTACTTGAACCACACCTGGTAGAATAAAGAAGTACTGAACAATGATCATGTAGAAGGTACCATATGGTATGCAACTACTCTCTAAGAATATGTTTTATGAGATACAATAATATGAATGCACATTTCAGATAATTATCAGCTTGATTACATGGATATGAAAATGGGACCAAGGCCACATAGAAACATCCAGCAAAGATAGGGACAGAGCCACTTTTCCCAAATGTTTACATCTGTCTAGCTAATGGGGATACTATTCTTGGAGGAAGAAGAAATTTAATCACAATTAGCACTCTATTTGGATAATTTCCATTCCCTTTAGACAGGTATTTTATCACCAAAGGAGAAATTCTGGGAGGAGGAAAGAGGGTTTTCTTTCGGGTCAACTAAGAGAAAGTATCTCTATTAGTTTTCTAGGGCTGCTGCAATCAATACCACAAACTGGGTGGCTTAAAACAACAGAAATGTATTCTTTCACTGCTGTGGAGGCCAGAAGGCTGAAATCACAGTGTTGGCCGGCTTGCACTGCCTCCAAAGAGGAAGCATCCTTCCTTTCCTCTTCCACCTTCTGGTGGCCCCAGGCTTTCCTGGGCTTGTTGCCGAATCACTCCAATCTCTGCCTCTGTCTACACGTGGCTTTCATCCCTGTGTCTTTTTTCTTTTTTTAAAAAAATATTTATTTATTTTTGGTTGCATCGGGTCTTAGTTGTGGCACATGGGATCTTTCGTTGTTGTGCGCGGGCTCGGTATTTGGGGGGGGCGGGCTCGGTATTTGGGGCACACGGGCTCTCTAGTTGTGGCGCATGGGCTCAGTAGTTGCGGTGCACAGGCTTAGTTCCCCTGCGGCAGGTGAGATCTTAGTTCCCTGACTAGGGATTGAACCCACGTCCCCTGCGTTGGAAGGCGGATTCTTTTTTTTTTTTGAAGGCGGATTCTTAACCACTGGACCACCAGGGAAGTCCCTCTGTGTCTTCTTTTCTGTCTCTTCTAAGGATGATCTCATCTTGAGAGCCTTACATTAATTATACCTGCAAAGACCCTTATTCCAAGTATGGTCACATTTCAGGTTCTGGTGGACATACTGTTGGGGGGCGCAATTCAACCCACTAAAGCATAATTTTCCCATGTGGAGCTTTTGAAAGTTAACCTGGATGGCTGATTACCATTAAAACTTCATTAAACCCAACTCTTGCCTCCCTCTTGCAGCCTTCAGATTTCCCTCAAAACCAAGGGGCAATGGGCAAAATGATCAGAGAAGAATATTTAAGCATCCTAGGTCCTGCTTTTGGTTCACCTCTTCATGGAGCTGCAGGTGTGAACAAGGACCTCTTGGCTGTTGGTTACAGCTCCACTAGAAATGTCAACAGGAGAGACTCCCAAGGCTGGAGAGAGAAAACACTCTTATTGAAATTCAAGCACTTCTAAATTTGCTGATGGTGGTCAATGAACTCATCAAGATGGAAACTCTGAGAATAAATAGTTAACCTTGAAGCTGGGAACACAGACAGAACTTGTAGTTTGTTTTTCCTTCTTTGAATATCAGTTGACATTTTTATCTGTGGCTGTGGAGGACTCTCTGTAAGTACTTCTCTCTTTGTGGGTGGTTCTTTATTGGAAATTCTCTACTACATGAAGAGCTCAGGACTTGTATGTGTAGAAATGGAGGAATTTGAGCTGCCTGATTTTTGAGCTCCTGTTCAGCTAAGATATTTTTTGACATTGTACCAATTAAAGTAAAATGGAACTCCTCCCCTTTAGTCGAAAGCTTTCAATTTCTCTTCAGTTCTAAATTGGCTATCACTGTTTCACCTACACCCCTTCTCCCTTCGATCCATCCACCCATTCATCCATCCACCTGCCACCCATCCATCCAGCCGTCCATCCAGCCATCCATCCAGCCATCCACCCACCCACTCATCCATCCATCCACCTACCCAACCATTCATCCATCCATCCACCCACCCATTCACCCATCTACCCACCCACCCATCAATACATCCAACTGTCCATACAGCCATGTTTTCTCCTACCACCCCTCTTCACTTCCCTTCCTCCTTCCTACCCTGCTTCTCTCTCTCCTTTCATCCAACTCTCCATTTATCCATCCATCTGTCCATCCCTCCCTCTCTTCCTCCATCCAACCATGCATTCATCCATGTTTCCTCCCTCCCTCCTTTCCTCTCTCCAACTGTCTATCCATTCATATTTCCTTCCTCCCATTCATCCACCCCTCTAGTATACAGATTTAATTCACAAACTGTGGGTCAGGCACAGTGCGAGTAGGCTTTGGGGATACAGTGGTGAACAAGGCAGTTGAGCAGGGGTGGCCCAGGTTTATGTGACCTGAAGCTTATCCAATTTCGGGGGGCCCTCTTCAAAAGAATACAAACTCACAAATACAAGATTGCTAGAGCGGTCCCACTGCCTCAGGTGAGGAGCCCTGAAGTTTAAAATTTGTTGGCTTCTTGGCAAATCCGCCCTTGCACATGTGGTCCCTACTTTCTTGGAGCTCAGATTCTCGTGTCACCCTATGAGGGATGGGCTCCTCTGTCAAGCAGGGATTTAGGTAAACCTGGCTGGAACCCCTGAGACCATGCCTGCGAGAATCTGGAGTCTCCCACACCCCGTTTCCTTCATCATGTCCCCATCCGAATCTGCACATTGCATTTCAGTTCTTTCCCCATCACCTGTACACAAGTTCAACTTCTTTCATTGGTTTCCATAAAAGATTCATTCACACCAAGCTTTTCGCGAGCATGGCGGCTTTCGAGGTTACTAAGCTGCCACGCTGCGCTTTGTACAGCCTCTGCTGTCTCACTGCCTGACCGCCAGTGTCCTGCCTCTTCTTTCCCTGCTCCATCAGCTCTCACCCTCACCGGGCAGCTCCAGCCCTTCAGGCTCCTGGAACCTTTGCTTCTGTTCCACTGGGTTTGTCAATTAATTTTTCCCAACAAAGGTGGGCGTCTCCCTGAGAGAAATTCACATGCTAGCTGCCGGAGAATATTTTCTCTGCCTCGTTATACTGGAGGAGTATCAGGCTCATTCTATCAGGGGGGAGACGAGGCTAGGAAAGGAGAGCTCTGGTTGGGGCTCACCTCAGCTTTCCCATCCATGAGGATGGGAGCAACTCAGGTGAAGCTGTGGGAACAAGAACTCTGGTATGTGAGGCCCCTCACGGGGTCCAAGGGGAGCAGCCTCGACAGCAACCAAAGGGCTTCTTGTTTCAGATGCTTCTCATGCCTTGGAGTCCAGGGAATGGCTGCCCCTCGTGTCCACTCCTGCACTGCCCGAGGCTCTGGAATTCCTCAGATGCCTGCACATTTCCAGCCACTCCATTGCTGGTGTTTTGTTTTGTTTTGTTTTTGCTATTGTGCCGGAATCTTCCAACTGCTGGGGCAGGACTTCGTGCTTTGTTTAAAGCTCAGCATCATTCACAGGGCTGCGGAGAATTTTTGGTGCGGCATTTCATCCATAACAGTAGAATAACCACAGAAACTTAGCTCCTAAGCAGCTCTTTTCATCATCAAAGCATTTTGAAAATATTAACTAATTAATATACAAGACAGAATGGTTAATAAGTATATTTTGAGCAAAGCAGCCACAGTGCTTCAGGGCAGGAGACCTCGGCGAGTTTGCAGGCACTTTGGGCGGGTCTGGTCCAATGGCTACTTGACAAGCTTTGGGAATCAGGAGGGAGGATGCCCTGCCCACCGCTGGGCATGTTCAGTGATTCTCTCCACTGTACCCCAGATGGGACCCCTACACCTGTCTGTCCTGACTGCCAGAGCATACGTTTTCATCTCCTGCAGCAGAAGTTTGGAGGTTCTAAATGGTCCCAAAGACCAGCTCCAGATTGCCCCCAAACCATGCAACTCCCAGCCTGAAACTCACAGATGGTGCAGCTTAAACTGACCAGGCCCCCAGGAGGGCTCAGCTGAGAGCAGACCTGTTTCTTTTCACCTCAATTTACTTGGCGTCCAGTCCCGTTATTTCTGACATGCCATTTGGATCAAGCTCAAATATCTTCCAGTTGCCTGGAAAAGACACATGCATGGCTTTAGAGGCCACACATGAGGGTCACTCTGAGCATCTCTGTAACCAGGCAGGAGACGGATGGCTGATGGTCCCACAGCTAGGACGTCGGGGGAGGGGCTGTAGCCTCCCCGTGATGACCCACTGTAGGGCTCCTCCTTTCTTTTTTTTCTTTTTGGCCGCATTGCGCAGCTTGCAGGATCCTAGTTCCCCGACCAGGGATTGAACCTGTGACCTTGGCCGTGAAAGCACGGAGTCCTAACCACTGGACAGACAGGGAATTCCCAAGGGCTCCTCCTTTCATAACAAACTAATGATTCTTAGAATGATACCCTGTCTCCACTCCATGTGGATTCTAAAAATGCACATAATTTGATTACACAATAAATCAAAACCTGCCCAAATGCAGCATCCTGAAACTCCCCAAATTTACTGTGGATGCTAATTTCCAGGAGTTTGCTGTGCTACCATACCCAAGTCAGGAAATTAAAGGATCCATTAAACTATTTAGAAACATTCAATGTCAGAATCTTTATAATCTAACTTTGTAGTAACCCTTCAAAACGTTACAACCTGCATTTTTTTTTTTTTTTTTTTTTTGCGGTACGCGGGCCTCTCACTGCTGTGGCCTCTCCCGCTGCGGAGCACAGGCTCTGGACGCGCAGGCTCAGCGGCCATGGCCCAAGGGCCCAGCTGCTCCGCGGCATGTGGGATCTTCCCAGACCGGGGCACGAACCCGTGTCCCCTGCATCAGCAGGCGGACTCTCAACCACTGCGCTACCAGGGAAGCCCCAACCTGAATTTTTTAAAAAAGTATTTTCTCTACAAGAATCTTATCAGCTACACAAAAATCCGTACAGTTTTTGTACTGAAGCTATTTATTGATGTTGAGCCGCACATCTGCCTCTCCAGATGTGGCTTTTACTTGTCCGCCTGGCACACACTCCACTGCAGTGAAACAAAACGCTGAACGTGGGTCCCTCTGTCTGGACTGTCCCTATGCAGGGTCCCATCCTTTCCTCAGCACCCAGCTGAGGGTCCACGTCCTTGAGAAAGGCTTCCCTGAACTCGCAGACGTCATCGCTCCCTCCGCTGCCCCCACCCCCTACATTCTGCTCCACACCTGTCCTGGCGCTGCTCATGCCCCCTTGAGTGGGGTGATTCACACTCGCTCCGGTGGTTCTTTCCGGACCGGGAGCCTCCTGAGGGCTGAGCCCCAGTCTCCTTCTTGGTCACCTCGGCTCCAGCGCCTCACACAGGGACCCAGGAAGGATGCGTCCTGGTCGGGGCTGTGGGTCACATTGTCCCTGCCCAGCTCTGCCTCTCCTCATCCTCACCCACTCAGCTGGTCGCTCAGGTGCCTGGGGCCATTTTGTCTCACGGGTCCAGAGGGTGAGGTTTCCATGACAACCCCTTTACAAGTGGATATTTGAGGTCATGGCTGCACAAAGGATGGAGCAAGCCCGAAACACCGACATGTATGTTTCCTGCATCTGTAACATCACACAGTTTTGTTGCCATAACATCTGAAAGTGTATCGGCTGGTACTGCAGCTAAGACAACTTCAGCTGCCTTCTGGCCTCTGAATGCAGTTTTAGAGGGCCTATGTATAGCATTTCTTATATCTCCCTTTCTAGAAAACTGAGGCTTGGTCGTTTACGTATCTCTTAGTTTTTACATTTTTAAAAAAAGGAATCAGAGAAGTGAAAATAGGATGAGACCCCCCCCCCGCCTTAGTGATATCAATAAAGGGAATAGAATTCTACCTTCTAGATAATGTTTCTGGGTTTTCCCAGTGAGTACCTATCACCACGAGGAGCTGTGAGGAAGCAGGGCTCCCTGCTGTTGCTGAAGGAAGACTCAGTTTCCCTTTTACCTCATATCAACCCTGCCCCCGTCCCACCCCCACCAGCTTCACAACTACTTGCCCATGGCATGTTCTCACTCTTTCATCTTTGCCAATTTGATTGTCAAAAAAATGATACCGTATAGCTTTAAAAGGGTATCTATGTAAAACAAGCACTTTCTTAAATTGTGGTCATGTGATCAGCTCTGAAAATCTCCTTTTCAAGTGAGTGCGTGATGTTCCTACTTCTCCTTGACTGCGGGTTATCGGGCTAGCAATTTCTGCCTATTGGTTTTCTTCAAAAAGGGAAAATTCATGGCTATACGTACACATTTACATGGCAGTTTTCAAAAGGAAATAAATTATGCAAACGTCCTAAAAGTCCTCTGATCCGACAGTCAACCTGGGTTCTTACCCGTTACTCACCTCCCATCTCTCTTTGGCCCCTTCTCCGGAGGCCTGAGCCCCCCTTCCCTCTTTGAACATGTAGGCTCCTTTCTGTCTTAGGGGCTCTTTCTGCCCACTCCGTTCTCAGAACAGGGGTTGCCATTGAGTAGAACTTTTTGCAAGGGATGAGTGGATTTCACAGACTCCGGAGAAGCACATGGGACACAGACAAGTAAATCTGCTTAGTTGTCCGCGAACTGGGCTCAACAACGGATCCCAGTTTTCGTAGTAAAGTTCTTAGGTAAACTGCTCAACATCAAGGAGCATCCGCTTTTCCCATGTGAAAAGTGGGATCAGAGTACCAGGTCTGATGTGACGTGTGATGGAATCAATGGCAAAATGCCATGCCAAGGGGAGGTATTAATTACTCTCAGATAACCGAGTCCTAAGCCAAGAGCCATAGTTAAGGTCTTTGGGGAAAGTGATGATTAGCAGATTATATTTCATTTTAGATTTTTTTAAAAAGTGCCGTTTGGGGTCAGTAACCGAATGAAAATTTCCAGTCCTTGATCTTTGCTGTCTAGTGAAGTTGGGCTGGTTGAGGACAAGAAGTGTTTGCTGTGTGGTCTGAGGGTGGCCGTGGGCCCTGTACCCAGGGGAGGGGCAGGGGTAGGGGCACTGTGTGGCCTGGTCAGCCTGGAGCAGCTTGGCTCCAACCAGCCTCCACTGAGTGCCACTTACTTTGTGCCGGGCACAGTGCTGGGAACAGGTAAGCCTGACCCTGGGCCTGGCTGGGCTTCTGGGGGAGACACAGAAGCAGGGCTGCCATGTAGCCAGTCCACCTCTATCTGGCATATCTGCCAGCATCTGTCCCATGTGTCCAGGTGGGGGCCATATGTGTTGTTAAAGATGTTGAATATCACCCTGCATGTAGGTAATGCCCATGTTCTATTAGTGTCAGGTACCCAGTGGAAAAGGGGGGCGTGCTAGACTCAGGAGACAGCAGGTGTGGACTGGGCAGGGTGGGAGGGGCCTCCTAAGGACATCGTAGTGAAAGGGATGAAAATACATACGCCACTGTCTGTCAGTCAACCAGAAGAGGGGAAGCATCCTAACAAAAATGCAAAGTACTGTCCCTTCATCCATAAACCTGTCTGTTCATCCGTTCACCTGTCTGTCCTGCAAACATGGGCTGAGTGTCTACTATGTGCCAAGCACCACATCCAAAGTTGACACCAAAAAGACAAAGACTCTGTCCTCATCCTCCAGACCTCACAGCGCAGTGGACGGAGACAGTTGCTCACGTGAACTTGATGAAAGTGACATCAGAGCTTAAAGTCAGCGGAGGCTGTGCCTGTTGGCAAGGGTGTTAAGTGGGGACCAGAGAAGGACTTGGGGGAGTCCAGGAGAAGGGCCTGGAAAGATGAGGATGGGCAGGATTCAGGTGGGTGGGCGATGACAACGGGAGGAAGGAGGACAGTCCGGGAGGAAGGCAGGCGTGAGCGAAGGCAGGAAGGTGGGACCCCGTGTGCATGTTTGGAGACTGCAGGGGAGTTGGGTTTTCCTGGAGAACAAGGTACGAGGGGCTCTCTAAAGGAGGGGTGGGAGATAATGGCTAACACCCAAGTGGGGCATACTGTGTGCTAAGCCCTTTGTATCCATTACCACACAAAAGTCTTGCTCTAGCCCTGTGAGGGGAGCCATTTACCTGCCTTTTCCCCACATGACAATGAAAACACTGAGGCACCTGCCCAAGGGCAAACAGCTGGTGAGACCCCAGTGACTGAGATTTAAACCCAGGTGCTATGGACTGAATTGTCCCTCCCAAATTCATATGTTGAAGCTCTAACACCCCACATGTTGGTATTTGGAGATGGGGCCTTTGGGAGGTAATTAGGGTTAGATGGGTTCATGAGGGTGGGGCCCCATGATGGAATTAGTGGCTTTAGAGGAAGAGGAAGAGCAAGAGGTTGCTGTCGCTCCAGCATATGAGGACATAGTGAGAAGGCAGCCAGGAAGAAAGCTCTTGCCAGGTGCCTAATTGGCTACAGCTTGATCTTGGACTTTCCAGCCTCCAGAACTGGGAGAAATAAACGTGTGTTGTTTAAGCCCTCCAGTCTGTGGTCTTTTGTTAGAGCAGCCTGAGCTGACTAATACACCAGGTTTGTCTGGGCCTGATGACTCCTCTCAACCAATCTGGGGCCACCCCAGGTGCAGCCCCTCAACAAGTGTTCCCCACGCTCCTTCACCAATGCCTACCATAGAAAGCTGTTCATCCTCTTCCTTGGGATGCACTTTGCTTCAGAGTTCCTCTGAGTTCTTGGGCCCCACTCCCCCAGGAGTGTTTCCTCATGGCAAAGCTAGGAAGCCAACCCCAGGCTGCAAAGCTCAGCTCCACCCCTGGGCTGCTTTTCCCTCAGAGAACACACCACTCTTTAAAAGAATCCTTCCTCCTTGTTACCTTCACGCCAAGGTTATCTACTCAAGTATGTACTGAGTAAATGAGGTTGTTTGGCTTATGGATACAAATAGATACTGCTTTTTTGACTTGCAAAATGAATTTCACCATGACCGGCTCACACTTAAGTATGCTAATGCTCAATGAGCCAGCTGTCTATTTATTTCTGTTTGTGCCTGCAGACCCATTAGCAACTTTTTCTTGTTTTCTTTTAGAATATTAAACGATTCCAACATATTCTAAAAATTAGTTGATTAGCTTGTTAGGGCACATTTTAACTACTAACTCTGCCGAACCAAACGAGAAAATGAAGGTAATTTTGTTTGCAAGGAATGTATGATTCGGAGCTGACTGTTGAAAGATGTGCCACGTCAACGTAATGAGGGAGTGTAATATCTTAGTTTGCATCAATATGGAAATAACCGCATGCTTTGACAGACCTGATGCTGAAGGCAGCACCCGCCTGCTCATTACGCATTCCGGCTCTGATTATGAAAAATAGTGTGTTTTCTTTTAAAGAGGAATCCACATTATCAATCAAACCACACCAATTATTTCAGAAAGGGATCACAGTGAAACAGACATGGGGGCTTTTCAGCTAGGACAGCGCCTGATAGGCAGGCTAATCTTAAAGTGTGTGATATTTTTATTCCATGACAGTTGTTAGTATTAATTAGGAACACTAACGAAGTATTTTGTGCCATGGCACCCAGACAACCTGCTTTCCCTGCTATCATCTGGATCTTTATTATTTTGTTTTAATGAGCCCTGTCTTAAATAGTATCAATGCACTTCTAGTGATAGCTCTCTCATCCAGCCTGATTTTCCAATGCTCTTCAAACAGGGTTGTCATATCAGGGAAATAAGGAAAGGAAAGGAGAGGGAAAAAGAAAGACAACAGGAAAACCCTAGCCTGTGATGAGCCAAACCAAAACAGAGGTATGCAAATGAGATGCTCATTGCAACGGGGTATGTTTCCTTGTGTGTGTGTGTGGCATGTGGGTTTGATGATTACCCACTTATTAGTTTTATTCTAACCTTGCAGCTAGGTTAGAGGGAAAAGTCCAGGGGCCAGAACTGTGGCTCATGAGCCATGCTTAGGAAGTGGTCACTATTGTTTGCATTGATCCCCACTGGACTGCCAGCTGTGTGGGGAGGGGACAGGTCTCGCTCGTGTCTGGAGGTATTCTTGTCAGGTTATTCCCGAGACCTGATACAAGGTTGGCATTCCGGAACTGCTTGCTAACTGAATGACTGAAAGGAAGGAGCTTTCTCCTTCTAGTTTGAAACCTCCATCTAGATATACTTGGAGACACAGAAGCACATGATTTTCTTGAAGAAAACACAATGAAAACCCTAGAAGAGGGCTGGGGGACACTGATTTAACATGCAGGAATCAAACAGACCTGGACACACTTAAGGTGTGACATCAGGCATGTTGGGTCACATTTCCCATCCTCAGTTTCCTATGGAACAAGCGGGGGTGTGAATCAGGGATAAAATAAGGGAGGTGTTGGCAGAGGACGCATTCCATCCTCAGCAGGTCATCGCTCAGTAAATACTTGTTGAATGAATGAATTGGGAAAGAACAGTGCCCCTCTTGGTTCTCTTGCCCTTGAATTCCCAGCATGGGGGCATGTCAACCAGAGAGATCCTGATGGCTGTGTTTTTCCAGCGGTGGAACTGCTGGGTGGTCTGGGTATGGGTGTGGATTTGCATGGACCTGCCCGTGCATTCCGTCAGCACTCCAGGACAGTACAGAGAAAGCCCAGAGAGACAGGTGCACTCACTAAGCCCTCTCCCTCCGTGGGCACTGAACCCTGGCTGGGCTCCCATCAGTGCTGCTTTCCTGAGTCAGACCCGTTCCGGCGTGCTGCCACTACAGAGGCGCATGAGAAGGCTACTGAATAGCGGGTCACTGCAGTTTTGGGTGCTACAGAGACCGTGGAGTCTCTGGCAGTGGGTGCTGAGGGGGGACATCTCCTGGACCGAGAGACTCAGCATTGGTGTTCTGGGAATTCCTGAGACCAGTTCCTGGAGAAGCCCGTCCTTTTTTCTTTAAATTTTTTTAAAAAATAAAGCAGAGGGGTTTGTTTGGTTTTTTTTGGCTGCGTTGGGTCTTCGCTGCTGCTCTAGTTGCGGCTACTCCTCCTTGCGGTGCGCGGGCTTCTCATTGCGGTGGCTCCTCTTGTTATGGAGCACGGGCTCTAGGCACGTGGGCTTCAGTAGTTCTGGTGCATGGGCTCAGAAGTTGTGAGTTGCGGGCTCTAGAGCGCAGGCTCAGTAGTTCTGGCGCACGGGCTTAGTTGCTCCGCGGCATGTGGGATCTTCCCGGCCCAGGGCTCGAACCCGCGTCCCCTGCACTGGCAGGCGGAATCTTAACCACTGCGCCACCAGGGAAGCCCAGAAGGCCTTCCTTTTGCAGAGCAACATCCCCCTCCCATCCTGCTCCAGAAAGTACCACAGTGCTTTCAATTAACCAAACTGGTCTTTGCCTCCTGCCTGACCCCCCTCGGTCCCATCTTGCACCAAAATCTGCTTGTAGTCAGCTGTGGGATCACAAAGGTGGTATTAGATCAGGCCAACAAGCAGCTAAACTGCACTTCTAAATTGGGAGGATTTCTTTTAAGAAAGAGGTGGATTGGCATGGTCATTTCCTCCCTCAAAATTCAAAAGGGCAACGCTCGAGGGCCTGACCCTGGATGAGTCAGAGGTGGCTTTAGGCTTGGCGGTGCGGTGGGATGGGGAGAAGGCGGACTTCAGAGCTGGCCAGACCTAGGTATGAGTCCCCTGACTCCACTCAGCAGCTCTGTGACTTGGGGACAAGCACTTAACCTCTGTGTGTGCCTCAGTTTCCTCATCCTCTAAAGGTTGGGAGAACTGACCAGGAGCAGACAGATAAGGCATACGGCTCAGGCCCCCAGTAACCCATAAAGCACTGCTATGTGTCAGGTGCTTAAGTGCTTTGCATAGATTAACGCGTTTAATCTCACAGCAATCCTGTGGCTGTGATTCTACCCATTTTGCGCATGAGGAAACTAAAGGTCAGGTGTTCTTTCTCTTTCCCCTTGGGAATTATGAGCTGGTGGGAAGCACTGACATATACCAGTCCCTGTAAATAGAAGTGGGCTGGTAAGCCCATCAGAGGGCTACAAAAGGGACTGAGAGAATGGGGGTTAGGATTCACTTAGCTTAGGGGTGGTGGGAAGGCTTCTTGGCAGTGGTGGGTTTTAACGAGGCCGTGAGAGACCAAAAGAATGTTGCCGGGTGGAGGGGGAAGAGGGTAGTTCGGATGGAATGGAAGCAGCGGCAGAGGGCGGGGGTGGGAGGGGTGTGGGCGGAGCGGCGGCCCTGCTGGGATGTAGCTGGGTGCTAGCTGTGTGTGTGCGCGTGGGTGTTTGCACGGGTGTGTGCGTACGTATGCGAGTGTGTGTGTGTGCATTGGTGGGGGACGGAGGAGGAGGAAAGCTCGGCCAAGCCCTTTGAGATTTATTCTGCAGAAAGCGGTCCTATCTCGCAGGTGCAGACTGTGAACCTAAACCACCTTTTAACTCTGTTATCGAATCTGTCCATCTTTTTAATAAGACGTTTTTAATGGCAGTGAAAGCCTGCCCTTTCGGATCAAGGTGGGCCACTAGACTTGACATTTAATGGAAAACAGAGAGCAGGTCTGCAAGAGAAGGTGGGCAAGACAAGCACATGTTATTACAGAGATGATCGTGTAACGGGGGTGGACATGTCTGGCTTCTGCTTCAGGGACTTCGTCCGTGCCCGGCTGAGTCTATCTATAGATGCAGCTGAATTGCTGCACACCAGCAGCGGCTGGCAGGCAGCAGGACAATGTGGGGAGATTCTGGCTTCTCCGACAGTCTGCTGACACATCACTCCCGTCGGGAAGTTTAAGGGACATCTGGGGAAATAGCTGTAACAGAAGGTCAAATGTGCTAAGTACCCCAAAAGGGGCATGTGAAGTGCTGGCGGGGGCGAGGGCATTTTCCTCTGGGGTCTAAGGGAACGGCTCTATGGGGCAGGTGGTCCTGCAGCATCGGGGTGGTCATTCTATTAGCAGAAGCAGCCTGAGCAAGATTTACTGCCCAAATGGAGTGACCATCAGCCAGTAGAGAGTGGGCACTGATGAGATAGGAGAGGAGGAAGAGAGGTTGGCAAAGACTGGAGACCTGGCGCGGAGGGTGGGGGTGGCGGTTCCCGAGGAGGTGCTCATCTAGGGGAAGGGACCTGCAGTTCTGATCCAGGAGGAAAAGGCTTTATCACAGCCATTACCAGGCTCAGGATTTCTCAGCAGCCTCTGAGGACCCCTGGAAAGGGGGAGGGACAAATGGGTGGCCGGGGTGCTCAGGCTGTAAGCAACAGAAACTGTCTCTAGACCTAAGCAAAAGGGAATTTATTGTAAAAGTGATCAGAATCAATGGGAAGACCGGGGACCTGGCTCAGAAGTAGGCAGAAACCAAGGAAGCTTGTTGGGGCTGGGTGGGAGGACGGAATCGGAACAGTGGGAATAGCCTTGCGGCAGGAACGCTGCGATCTCCATCATTCCTGGCTAACTTGTCTCCCTGCTCAAGATTTTTGCTCAGCAAGGGCTCAGTCTCAGAGCCTCGCACAAGCTACAGGTCTGCCCCTTGGCTTGGGGAAGGAGAGCCCTGTCTCCAATCCCACAAGTGAAGTGAGTTCCCTTGAGGAACGTTATCACAGAGGGGAAGAGACGGGTGGCCTTGAGCTGCTCCAGAGTCCAGCACAGCTGGACACGTGGTTGGTGAGGCTGTGGCCCACACCTGGTTCCCAGAGCACTGCAGCAAGGACAGGCTGTCCTTTGCCCTGGTGACCCCGAGTACCATGTGCCCCACACGGGCTGGTGGCCTGGTGCTCTGGGCCAGACGGTTCCAGTGCCCTCACACTGCAGAGTGCGCACATCCTAGCTGCAGTAGACCCATGTCAAACAGGAGACAACTGTTCCCAGGCCTTTGCAGGAGCAAAGGCAGGACAACGTTTCAGCAGCTTAAAAAAAAAACTCTTATAGCGTAAGCTATTACTCTACCAGGAATACTGAAATAAAAGCTGGGAAGATATGGCATGTTCTGATAGACTGAGCCATGCAAAAGTGACAAGCCATGTGACAAGACGGTACTTTGGGGTTGGGGATAGAGTTAGAAATAATTACAGTATAACCGAGCACAGCTTTCCCACCCCTCTCGCTGTGCTGCTGGGCTCTTGTATGTGTAGACTGAAGAGAAAGGGGAATCATTTGACTCTAAATTTCAAGCCTTGTTCCTCTAATGGTTCCTTGTGGAATGACGTTAAATAATGATAATCATTACAGAGCCTTGTGCTTTGAGCTACTCTTGTCAGTGGCAGCTGTGGCCTGTGGGCTTTGCCATTTCTCTCCGAGATCGGTTTGTAAGGCCGGTCTACAGATGTTTGCAGATTATTTCCTCTTAAACTTCATCACTATAATTTGGGTAGGTGTCACCAGATGAACATGGATATCTTGAGCGTGGCACTATAGGTCCAACAGTTTGGACTTTTCATAGTCATGGAAAACTAGGAGAGCAGAGATTAGCGCACAACCAAGCCCCCAGTGATAGTCCGTGAAAATGTTATTCATTCCTCCTCTTGATCCCTTCAACTCTGTTCCATTCAAACATGTATGATGACCCTTAGTGAAGCTCAGCTCTGCACCTGGTGCCCAGCCTGGGGCTGAGGACGTAAGGTGAATGGGACGTGCTTCTCCCTCGGGAAGTTCATAGAAAATAAAGCCATTGGTTATAATAGTGTGGAAGGCATTCTAATAAAGACATGCACATGGGGCTTAGGAATTAGAGAATGGACTCCCAAGCCAGCTCGGAGTGGACAGAAATCTAAGAGAGGATGATGCTTGAGCTGGGAATTGAAGGGTATATAGGAGTTGGCCAGAACAGAAGTCTGTTCCAGGTAGGGGGCTTCATAAGTCATGACATGGAGGCATGCAAGCAAATTACAAGTTTAAGGAGAAATAAGGATGACAGGGTGGCTGGAACAAGGCAAGACCCTATTTTTAATTTTAAAGCTATTATATTTTCCTGATTGTTGTAATAATAAATATATAAAGATAACTATGGTTAAATTTTTGGTGTTCCTGTATATTCTCCTTCTTCACATCTTCCCTCTTCTCCCCCTCCTCCTCCTTCTACGGCTGTGTTTCCTTCTCGTCATTTCTCTCTCTATCCCTCTTGCTCCAGAATTGGGATAAAATTGAACATATAGTTTTATACTCTTTTATCACTTACTGATTATGTTATGGGCATTTCCCTTGTCATTAAACATTTAATATCTCATCATATGGATGTACCATCATTTTTGAAACCATTTCTCTATTGTGGAACATTTAGTTTGTTTTCAGTTTTTGCCTTATAAACAACACTGTAATGAACATGAAAATAAGAACTTTTGTTCATGTTTCTGGTGATTTCTTTAGGATAAATTCCTAGAAGTCTAGAAGTGGAATTAAAGGGTATGACTATTTCTAAGGTTCTTGATCCACATCATTAATTGCTTTCTTTAAAAAAATATTCACACCAACTTCCAGGTAAAGATGGCAGATTGAACACACTAATTTTGCCCCCTCTCCCCAACTACAGAAAGGGGATTTTTTAAAAAAGGCATAAACTTGCAAGAACATGAAAGGAGAACAGCAGCATAATCTGGGAATCTGGGAAACAGATGGACGAGTGGTAACTGCTTTAGTAGATTTGAGAAGACTGACTCCCCAGCCGGCAGTGGAGAAAACAGAAAACCAACTCAACGTAAGCAGCCGAATCCTCAAAACACGCAGGAGTAGGTGGCACAAGTGATGCTCTGGGAAGCTGAGAGTTGTTCCAGAGCAGCTGGATCCCTAGATCTCCCCCCTACTCTGCTGGCTGGGTGTGGAGTGAATCCCCTCCACCCCTCTACCTTGCAGAAGCATGGACATTATTCTCTGCAGAAGGTAAAACTGAGCAACTCTGCGCTGGGCCATCAGACCCAAGGTGGGCCAGGATGGGAGTGCTGATGGGCTAAGTGAACCTACACGCGGTGGCTGCGGGGACCCCCAGATCTCACCTCCCCCGACTCCTGGAACACTGACAGCCAGGCTAGGACCTCCAGAATGGAGACTGAAGGAATTTTCTCTAGGGAGTTTGTCCAGCACAAGGGGAAAGACTGTAAAGACGCTGATGCACAGACATTTTAGATGAATTTATAGGGAAGTTCATGTTTGACGTTCCCTAGTTACACGCTCAGAGTTTCTAAACAGACGTTTTAGTTCTTCATGTTTAATCATGCGAAGGTGACCAAGGATTACCAGACATCTAAAGAAAGAGGCCAAAGCAAACTATAAGAAATATTGACCGCTACCTCACATCACACACAAAATCAATTTCGGATGAATCACAGATCTAAATAAGAAAGGTACAATGATAAAGCTTCCAGAATAAAACAGGAGAATATTGTCATGACCTTGAGGTGGCAAAAGTTTCTTAAAAAGGATACAAAAAAAGCACTAATTATAAAATAAAAAATTAATTGGAGTTCATTAAGATTTAGAATTTCTGCATTTCAGAAGACACCAGTTAGAGAATGAAAAGGTAAGTCACGGAGTGGGACTAGATATTTGCAATTCATACATTAGACAAAGGGCTTCTATCCAGTTTACACAAAGAGCTCTTACAAATCAATAATTTAAAACCAATTTAAAAATTGCTTGGAGATTAAACGCCTTCTGGAAATAACGACTGGAAGATAAAGCTGAGGAATCTCAGAAAAATAGAGCAAAAAACCAATGGATGAAAAATTAAAAAGAAGATGAGTGGACCAGTTCAGAAAGTAGGAAGAGAGAAAATAGAAAGGAGAAAATAATAAGCGAACTAATTCAAGAAAAATTTCCCAAAGAAAAGGACACAGATTTCAGATCGAAAGAACTCATGTATTTACCATGAATCAAAATAGAGCCACATCATGAAATTTCAAGGAATTGAGGACCAACAAGCTACGAGCTGTCACAGAGAAAAGAAATAACATAAACCCATTATAAGAAAACAAGTCACATTCACAGGGACAGGTGTCAGACTGGCTTTGGACTTCTCGGCCTGGAAGCAATCTGGAATCTAAAAGATAACAAGCAATGCCTTCAAAATATGGCAAGAAAATGATTTCCAACCCCAAATTCTACTCAGCCTAACTATCAATCAAATCTGAGAGTACAGTAAACTTATTTTCAGACTTGCAAAGTCTTAAAAACTTTAAATCCCATATGCCCCTTTCTCAGGAAGCTGCTGCAGTTTATATTTTACCAAAATAACAAAGTTAACATAAAGGAAGATTGGGAGACAAAAAACTGGAGAAGTACCAAGGAGAGAGGCAAAGGAGCCCCCCAAATGATGGAGAAGGGCCCCCGCTGAGAACGAAACATGGAGGGCAACAGAGCAAAGCAGTGTAAGTCGAGACAAGGGTGCAAGGTTGTCACCACCAAGATGACTTCTGCTCTTTCACTATCTTTTTATTTTCTGCACTAAATATATTTTTTAAATTGTGACAATATACACAACATAAAATTTGCCATTTCAACCATTTTAAGTGTACAATTCAGTGGCACTGATTAAATTCACAAAGTGGTGCAACCGTCACTACTATCTATTTCCAAAATTTGCCATCACTCCAAACAGAAAATGTGTACCCATTAAGCAATAACTCCCCATTCTCTCCTCCCCCCAGCCCCTGGTAACCACCATTCTACTCTATGAATCTGACTATTCTAGGTACCTCATATAAGTGGATTCATACAACACTTGTCCTTCTGTGTCTGGCTTACTTCACTTAGCATATTGCTAGTAGAAGTTTCACCACGTCATGGCATATGGACTTCAATCCTTTTCTCTGTTGAATAATATTCCATTGTATGGATATTCTATATTTGTTGATTCTCATCCTTGTAAACCTGATGATGCCCAATGGACCTTTCCTGTGTCTGGCATCTTGGGCCATCCCTGCTGCCTGCATCAGCTCAGGATATTCGTTGCATTTCACAGAGGTGTCCTGTTTTGACCTCTCCTTGATGGCTAGGGGTAAGTCATGGTGAGCTCAGGGGCAGAAAACAGCCCACTCCCCCAGACCTACTCCTGCTGGATCCCCAATATGTGCCCACACCCACACCCTGCCTAATACCCCGACTGGGGTGAGACCAATTTCCATGAATTACTCATGGCCTCTCTCACTGACATCACAAAAGGGACTCAATAATTCTCGGAATCTGGGGCCAGACCAGATTCTGGGTTCAGGGAATCTGAACCCAGAGACTTTTTCATCTTATCATCTCTGGGGAGCCTTCCCATAACAGCGAGAATACTGCGCTTCCAGTACACAGTGAGGTCTATGCCTGCTACTCAGTTTTCATATTAATTGTCATTAGATTCATTTATATCCAAGCAGTTGTTGATAAAGCAATAAAAATATTTGACTGAGAAAAAAGAAAGGTTAAACTAGCCTACATCTAGTCTAAGAAAAGTATCCATTTCACTACACAATATACATTTTTACTATTTGCTAATTTGATGTGAGACATAAAGGTATTACAGTTTTATTTTTCTTTGTTTTGATTATTGGTGAGACTGGCCAGTTTTTCTTATGTTTATTAGTCGTTTATATTCATCTTACGTTCTTCAGCCCATGCATTAAAAAATTTTCACATTGAAAGCAATGCTGAGTGTGTAGGGGCAACTTTTCATAACAATTCCTACTTCCTTATGTACTTTTGCCCACCCGTTAGCATACTTGTAGAGGAAACAGTGGCTGTAAAATGGGGCTATGTAAAATCCCTGGACCCAGTGATTGCCATCAAAAGTACAATGCTGGTTATCAGGAAAGTCAAAGTTGCCACAGAAATTAATAAGCAAAATGTGGAATCACTACAAAAGCAGGAGGAGTGTTTGTTTTTCCTTCTAATCACATCCATAGCAAGCACAGGGGTTCATGAAAGCCCAGTCCCCAACGCTCTGTGTGCAGAGACAGGAATGCTTCTGGGATCTCAGGTAGGAGTCTCCGGGGGATACTTTAACCTGTTGGCCTGCAGCTCTGGGCCCTGTGATTTTTGTCAATATCCTGCTGAAAAAATGCTCAAGATCGCATCCACTGGTATGTTGAGAAAAGTGACAGGTGACCAGTTTATAGCCTCACGTGATTATCTGCCAAGGGGTCAGCATCTCTACTTGTGCCTTTTCCCCCTAACTGAATTCCTTAATTATTGTCATGTGTGTTTAAAGCAAGGAGATAATATAGACACATGCCAATGTTTGTGCCACGTGGCTTTTAATAACCTTGAATGTAACTTAGGTGTCCTGCAGGCAAAGGTTAAGCCAGGTCCCATTCACTTGAAGGAATATTATATATTTGTTAAAATTAGGCTTACTGGGAGTCTGTGATAAGACAGAAAAACGCTTATAGAATGTTGGTAACTAAAAAGAAATCAGGACACACGGCTGCATTACCGTATTATCACAACCACATGAAAGAAAGAATCCAGCACAGAAAAAACTCCTGGAAGGAGACGCTATGAAACGTTACACTGCTTGTTCCTGGAAGTGAAACTATAGGTAAGTTCCCACACTCCGATTCTTCCCACGTCCACAATTTTCTTTAATGTGAAAATTACTACTTTTATGATGACAAGCATTTGTTAGAAATAAGAAACGGGTGTAGGCTGTCCTATGTTTAGTAAAACCACCAGGAGTGCTGACAGTTTTCTCCCAAGAGCTGCCTCATCTCCCCGGGCTTAGTTGTGCAGACATATTTGAGAGCATTGCAACTTGCTTCTATGTTTGTTTTAAAAACAAGAGCAGGTGAAAGTGCCGGACATGTGGATTCTGTCACTCTGCCAGGCTGTGTGTGAATGAGCACAATCTTTCTAGAGGACAATCTGGAAACACTCAAGAAAAGCCTTGTGATTCTGCATATCTGTTGATGGAGCAATTCTACAAATAGGGATTTCTTCTAAGGAAATAATCCTGGATGTTTTTAGAAGTAGAGTTGTAAGGTTGTCCATCATAGCAAGGCTTAAAGTAATGAACAACTGGAAACAACAAAAGGCGGCTGGTTAAATAAATTATGCTACATTCACATAATGGCATCTTATGCTTCTGCAGGATATTGAATAAAATGGAAATTATTCAAAATATACTATTATATGAAGTAGGCTGATTATAGAGTGGTATATCACAGTGTGATCCATTTTGTACTGAAATACTCCTGTGCTAATTAAAAGTAATGGAAAAATATACACAAAATTGGTAACTATTGCTCTGTTTCTGGATGGCAGAAATAGGGGTGATTATTTACATTTTGGTTGATAGATTCCTTCATTCATCCAACAAATGCATCTTACCTGTCTTACTCCATGGAGCAGCTTTTGTCAGCTGGGGTGTGTCCTGGGTGAGGCATGTGCTGCGTGAGGTCTGTTGTGCTGGCCTGTAGGCTGCTCAGCGCACAGGGCCCCAGCCATGCTGAGAATCCTTCAGGGTCCAAGGCGAATGGCGTAAGCCTTCGGGAAGCAAGCAACACAGTAGATCAGTCAGTGCCAATGGGGCTTTTAAGTGGATCACTGCTTACTCTAAAGGGATTGCGGGGAAAGAAGGAAGTCCTTTTTTCTGGCCTTCCTGAAAACAGTGTGCCCTGAGGAATCTTTCAAATCACACTTTTCCCCCCAGTGGTCTATCCATCCATCAACCCACCCACCCAACCACCCATTCATCTACCTACCCATCCCTCCATCTATCTATCCACCCACAAATCTGACCACTCATTTATCTACTTATCCACCCATCTACGCATCTATCCATCCACCCACCCACCCATCAACCCATCTACCTGCCCATGTATCTACTCATCCACCTAAACATCTATTCACTCATCCACTCACCCATCCATCATCCATCTATCCACTCACATGGACACTTATCCACCCCTCCAGCTGTTTAATCATCCACTTATCCATCTATTCACCCATCCATGCATCCATTCTTGTATCCATGCATGCATCCATCCAACTGTCCTTTTTGTTTCTTCATTCACTTCAAAAACACTGACTGGGATCTACAACTTGCCAGACCCCATACTTGGTTGGTGCCTTACTTGATAAAGGACACACGCTCCACCCTCAGGGAGTTCACAGCGGAGGTTGTCTCCATAACTCACATAAGGAAGGATTGTTGGCATCCTTGGTGTGGCCTAGTAACCAAGTGGCAACCTTGGGGCCCCCACCCAGACTTGGTTGGGAGGGTGTGTGGGGATACGGGAAACAAACTTCCTGGGGGTGGAAGCATTTGGGAGTTTCCTCTGATACTGGGAAGGGTTTTGTGCTGGGACCTGGACTCCATTCCCTCAGACTTCCTGGGGAGTGGCAGGCCCTTAGGGTGGACAGGGGTACGGGTGTGCCTGGGGGGTCATACAGAGCCCTTTGTGCCCAAGCTCTCCTTTCTGGGCCCATGAACTGCACCATGGAAGCCAACATGGTCTGGAGATCAGATGGCTCTTCCAGGAATGTTCTGATAATGTGAGACCTCTAGGGCCTTGGTGACTCTAGGAAGGGGATCAGAACTCCCAAAATGACTGAAATTGAATCACCAGCTAACTCAGTCCATGGGGCTCCGACAAGATTCAATTTAACTCAGAAAAATAAAGATGATGACATTTACTGAGTTTTTGTTGCTATGGACTAAAATTCTACCATCTATGCCTTTCTCGATCTCAGGGAGTGATTCAGAGACCTGGGTCAAAATCTGTTGATGTTTAAAATTTTAGTAGATCTGCAAGATTCTTTCCAAAGAGGTAGCAGTTCACACTCTCACCAACTTCTCTGTACCCTCGTCAGCACTGGATATTACCAACACTTTTAAATTTTCACTCTATGATGAGCTAAGAACATTATGCTAACATGCATTTCCCTGACTACTGATGATGTTGAGCATGTTTTCATGTTTATTGTTTATTTGCACCTTTTCTTCTGTGACTTGGCTTGTTATAATTGCAGGTGCTTTGCCCATAGACTCTCCCTATTTTTGGTAAGTCCCTGGGAAACCTTTCTCAGTCATTACATATGGAATTAGGTGTTTGGTCCTTTGGTAACTGCACTTAGCTCGGACCTCGACCACAGCATTTATTTTGTTTGGTTTTGTATGTGGGAAGTTGATGAATCTGTTTACTTCCTGCTTCCTTTCTCAAAGGATTGGAGGCTGCATCATATGTAGTGTTTGTCTATTTGTGTCTTCTGCCAGACTGAACTCCTTGATGGCAGAGATTGCGACCCATTTGGCTTCTTGCTTATCCCTTCCACTATTTAGCTGAGAACTCTGAATGGTGTCTCAAAGAATTTTCCTACACATTATTTATAGATCATCATTTTTAAAAAGAAGTACGTTTACAGTGGAGAAATTTGGCAGATAGTGCCTTACCTAAGTGGTCGGTGCCAACGTCACCCACAGAGGGCTGAACTAACACGGGTACTTGGGACCTGTTGTCACGTGTCATGGTTCTGACCAATGTGCGTGGCCCGAATTTAATGACTAACCCAACAAACTCCAGTTGAGGGCCACACTTCAGAACAACTGGCTGTTCCCTTCAAAGCTGTCAGTGTCAGGGAGGCAGACAGGCTGCAGATTTGGTCCAGGTTAGCCATGGACACCAGGGCCATGAGAGTTAATGCACCATGCGTCCAGGGAGTGGATCCTGAGTCAGAAAAATGCTGCTTCACAAGACATTCTTGGAACAACTGAGGATTTGGATACGCAGTCTATGACAGTAGCATTGTGTCAAGGTTACATTTCCCAAATTTGATAATTAGACTGTGATTACACGAGAGATTCCCTTTGTTCTTATGAATCTACACTGAAATATTTAAAGGTTGCAGGTCATGGCTCTGCACCTTATTCTCAATTAGTTCAGCAAAAAAAACCAAAACCATTACATATGAGGGGGTAGGGGGGAAAGGGAGGGATGGAGGAAGAGAGAGCACACAAATGTGGCTAAATATTAATAATCGATGAACACAGTTGTATAGGTAAATGTATACGAGCACTTACCACTGTACTATTGCAACTGTTTTTTAAAAATAGCTTTGGCATTTTCTAAAATAAAAGGTTATTTCTTATGCTGGGCCAGGATATCAACACCCTCACAAGTTGTATTGAAATCAAGCATCTTTTCTGGAGGGGTCCAGGGCTGGGGGACAGGCTCTAGCACCTGCCAGAGTACATTGTCTGTAACATGAATGCAGGTTCATAGCAACGTCTCTGCATCAACTTTCATAAACTTCAGAGGGCAAGAGGGTTTAGAATGCTTTCTAATACATCTTTCATCTTATCTCTTACTCTATCAACCCAGCATTGATTTATCCAAAACCAAACTCAAACACAAGGCTGTTGCTTAAAAAGAAGCAGACCCTTGGCCATTTTCCAGGGAGTCTGATCAGCTCAGCTGGTCACTCCAGAAGACACTGCCCCAAACATTAGATTTGAGTCACGCACTGGTTCTGATTTCCATCATTCTAAGTAGATGTCTATTCTGAGCAAGTTAACTGAATAATCACTCTCTCTTCTATCCTGAGTTTTGCAGATATGAGCCATAGAAAAGCTTTTGGTTGCCAGATGTGGAATGGAATTAAGATTCATGAAAGAAGTGTGATTTACGGTGGCACCAGTGCAGTGGGTGACTGACAGGTGACTGGTGTAAGATGAGGAACAGTGAGTCCAGGATCCACGTGCACCTCACCTTGGTGTAAACTGGATTCTCACTGGGAACACACGCACATTCACAGCAACCTTTTCTTGGGTTCGTAGCGCTGTTTCTAGAATTGAGAGACTGTGCCTACACCTTGAACAAGTTAAAGGAAATTGCTGAGGAGAGCAGAGTTACACTTAAGAGGTCTTCTCCTTACAGCCAGGATGGCTGGGAATATTAGAGGGAGAGAGGAACAGACTGATGGCGCGTGGGTCAGGGGGTCAGGGCTGCTCAGGCAGTGCCGAGGAGGAAGTGTTTGTGAGGCTGCGTTAGAACGAGGCAGACAAGGAGCTGGGGGGTGATGGTGAGGGCAACAGAGGGGGTAGGAAGGAGCATATCCTGGGAGCAAAACTGGCCAGCCTGGGGCCCAGGGTGGTGCTACCCCAGGGCGCCTGCACTGGCTCAGCTCGGTGGGCGGTCCAGCTCCCTCGGGAGCAAAGGATGAATCTGGAGGAAGGACTGGAAAATAAGAACCTGGATCCATGGTCTTGGGAATGGAATGATTTAGTCTGGAGAAGAGGTGGGTGTGGGGTTTGGTCGGATAGGCCAATATATGAGCCAGGCCCATTTAGATGCAGAGAATAAAAGTAACCATTTCAGAGTCCCTGCCATCAGGGGACAGAGGGACACAGGTGAAGCTTCTCCCTCATCGAGGGTAGTGGCTCCTGGTACATGGATTTCACAGTCTAGCTTGATCAAGAACACAAAACTCTGGGCACTGACCTTGAGTTGCCAACTCTTCCTTTCTTTGAGTCAGGAAGACATTTAAAAATCCCAAATTCACCTTCTCCACTTACCATCATTTTAGAAAACTGGGGACTTTCCACCATTATGAAAGTAGGAAGGACCAGCCCCCAGAATGGAGGACAGTGCTTTACATGGAATACATTTAGTTTGGTAGGAACGCATGTCTTCTTTACTTTTCTCATTTTGTTCAAACCAACGCAAACTTCATGGAGCGGAGCCCGTGGCTTCAATGCGGCAGATTAACCCCAGGGCCCAGCGACGCTCACCTGTCAGCCGTGTGGCCGCCCTCCAGAGGGTCCCGGCCTTCTAATTAACCAGGACAGGGATGCCTCTGTGGCTCCCTAACAAAGGGACTGAGGTAATTGGAGGCAGGGGACTCCTGGACTTAATGCGGTGATTTGATTTGTGACCTTTATTTCCCATTTTAAGCGGAAGAATGAACAACTATAATTGTGTACTGTGTTATTTTTTCTGTATTTAACCTTCGACATTACCTCCAGGCAAATACCTGCTCTTCCTTGGGCTGCTGGAAAGGGCTTCCTTGTTTATTCATTTAATTCTCAGCCCTCCCCCCGCCCCGCCCCAAGCTGACATTTTCAGCTGAAATGGAAGAAGGGAGAAAATGGTAGGTAAATCTTTAAGCTTCTCTGTGTCTTGATTCTGAGCTGAAGACTTTCTCTCCTGTTTCAGAGGATCTGAGCTATGTGACTGGATATTTCAAAATTCTGGCCCCATGTCCTTTAGGCGGACGTTAGGGGTGCACTGTGGTGACTCCCTCTCACATGGTGCAGCACACCCACTCCACCCCCTCACATGGTGCAGCAGCAAGCAGTGTTGGCAACTGGCTCAGATCAAGGCAAGATGGGTGAGGGGTGAAACTTTCCCCTTGTCGGTGAACGAGGACTCAATTCTGGCCAATGAGACTAGAGTTTTTTTCTGGCAGCTTCTGCGTAAGTTCTTCCCTACTTTTGAGAGTGCCAGGATTTCTTTTTCCCTCTGAAGGTGAACAAAGAATGCTCCGAATGCCACAGTCAGCTGTCCCAGAACCCCTGGAGGATGAAGCTGATGATGAAGATGGGAGACCCTGGATTTGGGTGATACTGTTGGCTGCCCCGTCAACACTGCCTGGCATCCCACCTACCTCGAGTTTGGTGTCCTGTGAGCCTGTGACTTCCAGTTTGTGCAGGGGTTTTGTTTCTTGCAACCAAAAGCCTCTGAACGGATGCCACGCCCTACTTTTTTCCCCTTGTTTAACCTGAGTAGGTGCTCTCCTGCTTCTCATGAATTCCTCCACCATCCCTTCTGCATTCCCTGGGGACTTGTGTGTGTGCTCAGAACTGTTAGAGAAAACTGATGAATGAATTGTCCCTTCTTCCTGTGTCTCCCAATTTCCTCCTTTCCCCTATTTCGGTGGTCTGAGCTCCATACCCTCCAAGACCCAGTTCAAATGTCATCTTCCTGACTCCCAGGAAGATGCCTCCATTGTGCATTGATTAATGGGGGGACCAGCCAGGCAGATTCTAAGGGATGAGCATTATTAGGAATGGTTTCAGTGTGTGAAAAAGATCTGACACCAGTGGCTTAACGGAGACAGGTACCTATTTCTCACTTACGTGGAAGTCTGAGCAGGAACGTGGCTCTGCTCCATGAAGTCGTCAGGGTACAAGCTCCTTCTCTCCTGTGGCTCCACAACCCCTCACGTGTTGCCCTTGTCTGCATGGTCCAAGACGGCTGACCACCATGTCCTCACTTTGACTAGCAGGAGCGGGCAAAGGGAAAGAGGAAAGCTTGTCCTTTCCCTTTAAGATACACCCTTACTCTGGCTCACATCCTATTGGTTAGAGCTGAATTAAATAACCTTAGCTAGCTGCACAGGAGTCTGGGAAATGTAGTCTTCATATTCTCAGTGCTGTGAGTCCAGCTAAAAGTCTGATTCCAGCATAAGGAGGAGGGATTAGGCAGAGGGGCAACTTGCAGTTTCTTCAAACCATCACTGGCATCAATCACAGATCGGTGCTTGGTAATGCATGTTTTCACATGACTCCTTACCCAACAGGTGAAATGTTACCTGCTTCCATTCCCACTAAAGGAGAAAGAAGCTAGTGTAACAGGAAACTCCTTGCTAGTGTCAACCCACTGAGCAACTGTGCAGCGGGCTCAAGCAAGGCACAGAGCAAGCTCAGGCCACACCCTCTAGCTTAAGTATGACCTCATTCCCCCAGCGGTACCTGCCTGGCTTGGTAGATCTCAGAACGTACACGTACATTACAGCAGCATAAGAAACGCCCCCTCCTACACGGCCGTGCTGAGCCAAGGCGCCACGTGCAGGCTTCTGCACACAGCCCGCCGAGCTCAAGCATCAGGTGAGCACGTACATTACAGCAGCATAAGAAACGCCCTCTCCTACACGGCCGTGCTGAGCCAAGGCGCCACGTGCAGGCTTCTGCACACAGCCCGCCGAGCTCAAGCATCAGGTGCAGCCATTGCACACTGGGAACTCTTGTCTGAGTTGCCAGGAAGAAGACCACTGCATGCGGCACCTGAGGAAAAGAGTGCCAGGCGTGTGTGCTGTCTACTGATTAATTTTAAAAGACAAAAGTGAATACACACATCTTGAGTTGAGTGCCCTGTGAGGAGCCTCAGCACGTGTCCCGAGCTGAGGGGTCGGCTCAGCCGTTTCACGAGGAGCTCTGGTCTGAAGGGCCGGGGGCCAGGCCTCTGCATGGCGCCTGCTATAAGCAAGTGAAACAGACTAAGCACAAAGGGAAAAACGGTGGATGGGCTAGGCCTGAAGTGAGATGGCCAGATTTATGTCCTTTCCAGAGGAAATGTGGATCCTCTAGCAACAGGAGTAATGGAAGATTTCCCTAAATCTGCCCTCAAGATTCTCCTTGATTGATCTGTGGGTATGGAACCCTTCAAAACTGAATAGTGTGAAGAGAGAGGACCTTCAAGATGGTGGAGGAGTAAGACGTGGAGATCACCTTCCACCTCACAAATACATAAAAAATACACCTATCTGTGGAACAACTCCTACAGAACACCTACTGAATGTTGGCAGAAGACCACAGACTTCCCAAAAGCCGTGGCTCACAGGGTCTTGGTGCTCTGGCTGGCTGTCAGGCCTGAGCGTCTGAGGTGGGAGAGCCGAGTTCAAGACATTGGACCACTAGAGGCCTCCCGGCCCCATGTAATATCAATAGGCGAGAGCTCTCCCAGAGATCCCCGTCTCAATGCTAAGACCCAGCTCCACTCAATGACCAGCAAGCTCCACTGCTGGACACCCTAGGCCAAACAACTAGCAAGACAGGAACACAACCCCACGCATTAACAGAGAGGCTGCCTAAAATCATAAGTTTACAGACACCCCAAAACACACCACTGGACGTGGTCCTGCCCACCAAAAAGACAACACCCAGCCTCATCCACCAGAACACAGGCACCAGTCCCCTCCAGCAGGAAGCCTACATAACCCACTGAACCAACCTTACCCACTGGGGGCAGACACCAAAAACAATGGGAACTACGAACCTTTAGCCTGCGAAAAGGAGGAGACCCCAAACACAGTAAGTTAAGCAAAATGAGAAGACAGAGAAATATGAAGAAGATGAAGGAGCAAGATTAAAACCCATCAGACCAAACAAATGAAGAGGAAATAGGCAGTCTGCCTGAAAAAGAATTCAGAGTAATGATAGTAAAGATGATCCAAAATCCTGGAAATAGAATGGAGAAAATACAAGGAACATTTAACAAGGACCTAGAAGAACTAAAGAGCAAACAAACAATGGTGAACAACACAATAAATGAAATTAAAAATTCTCTAGAAGGAATCAACAGCAGAATAACTGAGGCAGAGGAACAGATAAGTGACCTGGAAGATGAAACAGTGGAAATAACTACCACAGAGCAGAATAAAGAAAAAGTAATGAAGAGAACTGAGGACAGTCTCAGAGACCTCTTGGACAACATTAAACACACCAACATTCAAATTATAGGGGTCCCAGGAGAAGAAGAGAAAAAGAAACGGACTGAGAAAATATATGAAGAGGTTATAGTTGAAAACTTCCCTAATATGGGAAAGGAAATAGTCAGTCAAGTCCAGGAAGCACAGAGAGTCCCATACAGGATACATCCAAGGAGAAACACACCAAGACACATATTAATCAAACTATCAAAAATTAAATACAGAGAAAAAATATTGAAAGCAGCAAGGGAAAAGTAACAAATAACATACAAGGGAATCCCCATAAGGTTAACAGCTGATCTTTCAGCAGAAACTCTGCAAGCCAGAAGGGAGTGGCAGGACATATTTAAAGTGATGAAAGGGAAAAACCTACAACTAAGATTACTCTACCCAGCAAGGATCTCGTTCAGATTCGACAGAGAAATCAAAAGCTTTACAGAAAAACAAAAGCTAAGAGAATTCAGCACCACCAAACCAGCTTTACAACAAATGCTAAAGGAACTTCTCCAGGCAGGAAATACAAGAGAAGGAAAAGGCCTACAATAACAAACTCAAAACAATTAAGAAAATGGTAATAGGAACATACATATTGATAATTACCTTAAATGTAAATGAATTAAATGCTCCAACCAAAAGAAACAGACTGGCTGACTGGATACAAAAATGAGACCCGTATATATACTGTCTGTATACAAGAGACCACTTCAGACCTAGGGACACATACAGACTGAAAAGGGATGGAAAAACGTAGTCCAGGCAAATGGAAATCAAAAGAGAGCTGGAGTAGCAATTCTCATATCAGACAAAACAGACTTTAAAATAAAGACTATTACAAGAGACAAAGAAGGACACTACACAATGATCAAGGGATCAGTCTAAGAAGAAGATATAACAATTGTAAATATTTATGCAACCAATATAGGAGCACCTTAATATATAAGACAAATGCTAACAGCCATAAAAGGGGAGATTGACAGTAACACAATAATAGTAGGGAACTTTAACACCCCACTTTCACCAATGGACAGATAAACCAAAATGAAAATAAATATGGAAATACAAGCTTTAAAAGACACATTAAACAACATGGATTTAATCGATACTTACAGGACATTCCATCCAAAAACCACAGAATACACTTTCTTCTCAAGTGCTCATGGAACATTCTCCAGGATAGATCATATCTTAGGTCACAAATCAAACCTTGGTAAATTTAAGATAACTCAAAGAAGAGATACAGATTGCCAATAAACACGTGAAAGGATGCTCAACATCAGAAATCATTAGAGAAATGCAAATCAAAAGTATAGTGAGGGGCTTCCCTGGTGGCGCAGTGGTTGAGAGTCTGCCTGCCGATGCAGGGGACGCGGGTTCGTGCCCCGGTCTGGGAGGATCCCACATGCCGCGGAGCGGCTGGGCCCGTGAGCCATGGCCGCTAAGCCTGCGCGTCCGGAGCCTGTGCCCCGCAATGGGAGAGGCCACAACAGCGAGAGGCCCGCGTACCGCAAAAAAAAAAAAAAAGTATAGTGAGGTATCACCTCACACCAGTCACAATGGCCATTATCAAAAAATCTACAAACAATAAATGTTGGAGAGGGTGTGGAGAAAAGGGAACCCTCTTGCACTGTTGGTGGGAATGTAAATTGATACAGCCACTATGGAGAACAGCATGGAGGTTCCTTACAAAACTAAAAATAGAACTACCATATGACCCAGCAATCCCACTACTGGGCATGTTCCCTGAGAAAACCATAACTCAAAAAGAGTCATGTACCACAATGTTCATTGCAGCACTCTTTACAATAGCCAGGACATGGAAGCACCCTAAGTGTCCACTGACAGATGAATGGATAAAGAAGATGTGGCACATATATACCATGGAATATTACTCAGCCATAAAAAGAAATTGAATTATTTGTAGGGAGGTGGATGGACCTAGAATCTGTCATACAGAGTGAAGTAAGTCAGAAAGAGAAAAACAAATACCGTATGCTAACACATATATATGGAATCTTAAAAAAAAAAATGGTTCTGAAAAACCTAGGGGCAGGATAGGAATAAAGATGCAGACATAGAGAATGGACCTGAGGACATGGGGAGGGGGAAGGGTAAGCTGGGACGAAGTGAGAGAGTGGCATTGACATATATACACTACCAAATGTAAAACAGATAGCTAGTGGGAAGTAGCCGCATAGCACAGGGAGATCAGCTTGGTGCTTTGTGACCACCTAGAGGCGTGGGATAGAGAGGGTGGGAGGGAGACGTAAGAGGGAAGAGATATGGGTATATATGTATATATATAGCTGATTCACTTTGTTATACAGCAGAAACTAATACACCATTGTAAAGCAATTATAGTCCAATAAAGATGTTTAAAAAAGAAAAGAACAAAAAGAGAAATGCCCTCCCCGCTGGCAGCCAAGCCTGGATGAGAACTTTCATATGCAGCTGAGGTCAGCCTTTGTTGCCATCTCCATGCAGAACACCTCTGTCCTTAGCAGATGTGAGGGACTGATGCCTTCCAGCCTGGGGGTCTCAAAACTTGGCTGAAGGAAAGGCCCTGCCAAATAAGCTGTAACATTATGTTGATTACATGCAATAAATTGCTTATTTCAATCATAAAAAAGCTACACTAGTCTTATTAATAGGAAAAGAATTTCTTCTGCCCTTCTAACTGTTACACAAATATTTTAAATGTGTTGCTTCGAAGGAGGGCAAGTAATTATCCTGCTCCCAGGTAAGCCACATGTTTACTGGATTCAGATAGACTCTGGATTTTCATTATTTGTTAGTAAATCTCCCCACACCTCCACCCCCCACTCCCCCACGGACTAAGGCCCTTGAGGACAAGAATGCGTCTAAAATCTCAGTATCCCCAGATACTGGTAAAGCCTCGAGAAAGCAGAACAATGGTCTCAATATCTCAATATCCCCAGATACTGGTAAAGCCTCGAGAAAGCAGAACAATGGTCTCAATATCTCAATATCCCCAGATACTGGTAAAGCCTCGAGAAAGCAGAACAATGGTCTCAATATCTCAATATCCCCAGATACTGGTAAAGCCTCGAGAAAGCAGAACAATGGTCCAGGCTGATCAGTGTTAGGATCTGGATGAAGGTTTCTGTGGCCAAATCAGTTGGAGCATCGCTGCCTACGACACTCAGCTTTTGGAAATTCATAGCCCACATTTGAATACCAGAGGCCCTGAGAAGGATTGCTGTAAATAACTCAGTTTAACTTTGTTCAGTCCAGTGTGTTTCAGACTTATATAACCACCCTTTTTTTGGGTTATAGTTTGGTTTCTTTAAAAAATTATTACTGTGATGTATTTTGAGCATGCAGAAACTCTAGAGACTAGAGTAAGTACTCTGGTGCCTATCATCCTCTATGTTCAGTGTTAACATTTTGTCAAATTGTTTTGGATTAAAAACAGAAGACAAACACTTACTGAGTTGATAAGGAGCCTACAAAGGGGAATGCTGGCCTACTGTACTTGGTGGGCTCCCCATGAGACCTGGCCCCTGTATTCATGCTCCACACCAATACTAATAAGCCCTCCTGAAGCATTTAAAAATAAATTAAAAAGAAGGTGGAGTCTGGGAATCCTGGCCTGGGGACAATGGCTCCCATCAAGACAGCGTTGAGAAGAGAAGCGACCAGGGGCTTGGAGGTGGCAGGGGAGGCAGAATGGGAAGCACAGATGTGGTCAGAGGAGCAGAAGGGGAAGCTCAAGGTTCATGGCCCCAGGAGATGGGGAGGGAGGTGTGAGTAGGCAGCTGGCTGCCAGCAGCGCTCAGCATGGTAGAGCAGTTGAAGAAAGAGAAGCTGTCCACAAGGTCACTTGGTTTAATTATCCAACATCTTGACTGCGCTCCTGAGATATGCCAATTCCGGGCTGGTTATGGGATTTCCGCACTATTTGAGGAAGCGGCTTTAGTGTAGTGCTGGGGAGGGAAGCCAGGTCTCAGGTACTTCAGGTGGGGATGGGAGCAGCAGACGCAGAGGGACTGGAGATCAGGCCTGGCGGCCCTGGACGGGGCTGCAGGGCCACGTGAGAGTGTTCGTGTTAAGATGGTGGATTGAGAGAATCATTGGAGACGGAGGAGAAAAGACCTCAAAAAGAGGAGAGTGGGAAGGAGCCAGTGGGGGAAGGACTGATTCGGAGTTGGGGGGAGGGTGCCTTGAATGAGCGGCAACCAGGGCCTTCTGAACGCAGCTCACACGGAGCCAGTGGGTTCCCTTTGGGGGTTGCTATTTTGGATGAGGCCAGTAGCTGGCAATCACAGCTTCACTGATTTCTGACTAGGGAGGAGGTGGTCCTGAAGGATGTGTTGAACATCAAATGGTCCCAACTGTGTTGAAATCCTTCGGGGTTACTCATTGCTATCTCCCAATTGTGTGCTCTCTCCCTGCATTATCCAACCCAGGGGGCACCTGGCAATTCGTAACCATTTCTCTCTGATCACTGGGGCCCAAATCAAGCCCAAAGGATAGAAGAATGTCGCGATACTTCTGATGCCTCTCTGCCACCACTCCGCTGGCCAACGAGCATTGGCATATGTGACTCCATTCTGTCCAAAACTAATTCGGTGCTTAAGAACGCAAGCACTTTGCAAAGACCATCTGTTTACACTTCTGCTTAAGGAACTCCACTCTCCTGTAGCCTCCTAGGATTGGCTTCAATAAATCCTGACACGGAGGGATATTTTTTTGGCGGGCCTAGAAATTGAATGTTTTCCAAATGGTACATTACTGATATTAAAACCGATTTGTGCGTCACCAGCCATCAAAGAAATGTACTAAATAATATCTCCAGGAATGAAAAGGCAATTGAGGAGCTTGTCCATGCGCATTTATCAGCAGAAATACCGGCCTCAGCTGTAAAACTCAGCAAGAGAGAAATCTATGGATCCCGACACACAAAGACTCCCGAGGTACAGGCAGACTTAAATCCACCTAAATCCACCTCGAAACAGTTGACAAAAAGCCAGCTGTCCCAGGCAGCCCTAGCTTCACTTCCTTCTCCCAGCCTGTGGCCACCAGGCACAAACTGAAGATTTTTGATGAGGGAGGCCTGGGCACGATTCCCGACCCCAGCTCCCCACACACAGGGACCGCGTGTGATCTTGCAGAAGCTACTCAAACACCCCAAAGTCTCCGTCTCCTTGGGAGTAAAGCGTCGTCCTCATAAGGTTGGATGAATAATAAATAAATAGCACACAATAGGTTGATACATCTTACTTTACTTCCTTTCCTATCTACAGCTCTGTGTCCCTCCAGCATGTGTGTGGACACTGAGAAGTCAGTCAGTTTATCCTGCCTTCGCTGGGGTGGGTTTGCTTGCTGACTGTTTGCTGTCTCAAAGAATGTAATTTCCTAACGCTAAACAGAGTAGGGGATATTTAATCAACGTTTTGTTGAATGCATAAGGATCGCATACAGTATAATTCAGTGAGTAACTTAAGTAAAGCAATGGCATAAATATTTAAAGACTCATCGAGGATGCAGCTGTAAATCTGTATTGATTGCTGCCGCACGTTTTATAGAACGTTATGAATTTCTGTACATCATCTCAATGAAGAAGGACAGATCTCCCCATGATTTGAAGGCAGGTCACGATTTCTATTGGTCATGGAGAGTGGAGTCTATCATCTGCCTTGTCGTCATTAGGGGTTTCCAGGCCAGTCAAGGGGCTTCCAAGGGTGACTGCAGCAGATTTCCGCTGAATTTTATAAAATTATTTAAGTATCAGGACTGTGGTGTTCAAATCAGAATTACCAGAGGTACATGAAATATTTGACTCAAATTTTACTTTTGGAATACTTTAGTGACAAGTTTTTTAGGACTGTAATTAAAAAAAAATCACGTCCATTCAAATGTGTTAGAGTCCAATTTTAACCAGATGGGGCTACCAGTCCAGTCCCATGGACTGCCCCTGGAATAAGGCTTCTGGGTTATCCCTGTGCACAGGCCTGAACTCTGAATAAATGTGTTGCTGTGAGGGAGACTGTGGCTCTACCCTGGTCTTCTTCTGAATTTAGGTGTGTATACCTAATCTCACAACCCATATGCTGTGTCCAGTTAAAGGCTAGGCATCTGCCTGGCACATGTTCCCATAATGCAAAATCTGTCAGGTTGACAGTTACATTTGTGCTATGATAATGCTGACTTACGATAGTTTTAGAACTTGTGAATTTTAAGTGTTTATGTCTGACTTATATTCGACAAAACGTGGAGACAGTTGAAAGCAGAAGCAACGTATTATCTAATGGAAAGCAGAGGAGACTATCTTCATGATCATGGCTTAGGCAAAGGTATCTTAAATAGGATCCACACACTCCCACAAATGCTATCCACAAAAGAAGATTGCCAAAGTTTGACTTCATTAAAATTAAGAACTTTTGCTCATCAAAATACTAGGGAGTAAAGGGAGTTAAGGGAGTGAAAAGGCATACTGAAGACCCGAGAAGATACCTGCTACACATGTAACTAACAAAGGACTTGTATCCAAAATATATAAAGGGGTCCTACAAGTCAGTAAGAAAGAGACGGCCTAACAAAAATGGGCAAAAGGACTTCCCTGGTGGCTCAGTGGTTAAGAATCTGCCTGCCAATGCAGAGGACACAGGTTCGAGCCCTGGTCCGGGAAGATCCCACATGCCACAAAGTAACTAAGCCCGTGTGCCACAACTACTCAGCCTGTGCTCTAGAGCCTGTGAGCCACAACTACTGAGCCTATGTGCCACAACTATTGAAGCTCACGTGCCTAGAGCCCATGCTCTGCAACAAGACAAGCCACCTCAATGAGAAGCCTGTGCACCGCAACGAAGAGTAGCCCCCACTCGTTGCAACTAGAGAAAGCCTGCAATGCAGCAACAAAGACCCAATGCAGCCAAAAATAAATAAATAAATGGGCAAAAGACTTGAACAGGCACTTCACAAAAAGGATATTCAAATGGCACATAAGTATGTGAAAATTGTTTGACATTACTCATCAGGAAATGCAAATTTAAATCATAATGAGACATCACTGTACATTCTCCAGAATGGCTAAAACTCATAAGACTGTTAATACTAAGTGTTGATGAGGATGTGGAGCAGTTAGAACTCTCATCCTTTGCTAGTGGGAGAGTTAATTTGTCCAATCTCTTTGGAAAACTGTTTGGCAGAATTTAGTAAAGCTATGCAAGCATATATTCTATGACCTAGAAATTAGAGTCTTAGATAAATACCCAAGAGATGTAAGTGCACATATCCCCCCAAAGAATGTACAGAAGTGTTCATACCAGCTTTATTTTAAAACTGGAAACAACCCAATGTTCATCAAGAGTAGATATACAATGGATTACTACACAGAAAGGAAAAAGAATAAATACTGCTATAGGCAACAACATGGATGACTCTCACAGACATAATGAAGAATGAAAAAAAGCCAGATACATAAGAGTATATACAATGTAACCATTTATAAGATGTTTAAGAACAGGCAGAACAAACCTATAAAGGAAGAGGTCAAAATAGTGATTGTGTGTGTGCGTGTGTGTGTTTATACTTGTGTGTGTTTGTGTGGTGTGACTAGTAAAGGAGAATGTGAGAGTGTTCTAGGGCAGCTGTGCCCAACCTTTTTGGCACCAGGGACCAGTTTCGTGGAAGACAATTTTTCCACAGACGGCTGGGGGGATGGTTCAGGCAGTAATGCGAGCGGCGGGGAGCGGCAGATGAAGCTTCACTCACTTGCCTGCTGCTTACCTCCTGCTGTGCAGCCCGGTTCCTAACAGGCTGCAGACTGGTACCGGTCCACCGCCCTGGGGTTGGGGACCCCTGTTCTATGGTGTTATATCCACTCTATTTCTTGATCAGGGTGATGACCACTTGGGTGCAGAAATATGTAAAACACTAGACTAGAAATCAGGGTGGAAATTTTTCCTGTAGAGAGTTGGTTGCTAAACATTTCCTAGCATACCACTAGCTCCCATTTCTTTTCCATCTTTATTGTAATGTTACATATATGTAGTAAGAAAGTATGCAAATCTTAAGTCTTCTCTCGATGGATTTTTTTTACATATTTTTTGAGTTCCAGGAATTGCAGAGGCCTGTAAGAATCATGTGTATCTGCTTTTAGAATTGGTGAGTGTTAACAGGCGGAAGACAGGGTGTATTTTAGGTAACTATTACAGATGATAATGACTTTTGTTCTTGTTGGGCTTGAGTCCATGCTAAGTATCTGCATGGCTAAAATTTTTAAGTATTTTAAAATCACTTTCTGTGGCATAACATAAGCATCTTATAACCCACTCAGTCTCTGTTAGTTTATTTTAAAAATCTTTCCCCCTCTCATAATTGCCTTGCTTAATATACCGTATATTTTTTAATTATCCAACTTAGAGGGTTTGGGAAGACCTAAAAAAATTGTCATGTGTCAGAACATTAACAGTATATTTAGCAGTATTTTTTTTAAAACCAAAGGCCTAGAGGATAAACTTAACAAGTGTGCATTACAGATATGATTTCTTTAAGTGTTTGTTTCTGCTCCATTTCAAACATCCTCATTGTCTAAACTGATGGACTTTTATCTTAATTAGTCTTAAATTCCAGGAGAGTGATCTTAATGTATAAGATGTGGCAGTTGACCAATGGTAAACCATGAGCCCAGTTCTGTCAGAGTGAAGCCGATAGCCACACAATGGCCTCTGAAGACTCAACTTCGGCCCCAGGCTTGTTGTACCAAATCGAGGCCAATGAAAGTTCTTGCTTTGGTAAGACATGGGAAGAGTCTGGCACTTCCTTCAAAAGTGCCTTTTTATTTTTTGTATTTTAAAGTATTTATTTATTTATTTATTTTGGCTGCGCCAAGTCTTATTTACGGCATTCAGGTCTTTGTTGCGGCATGCAGGATCTTTAGTTGCGGCACGCGGGATCTTTTTAGTTGCAGCATGTGGACTTCTTAGTTGTGGCATGCAAGCTTCTTAGTTGGGGCATGTGAACTCTTAGTTGTGGCATGCACGTGGGATCTAGTTCCCTGCCCAATGATTGAACCCTGGCCCCCTGCATTGGGAGCGCGGGGTCTTACCCACTGGACCACCAGGGAAGTCCCAAAAGTGCCTTTTAAAAAATGTGTTAAAGGATGCAAGTAAAAGGAAAAAAACTCTTGCAATGGATGTCAAAATCCCAGCAAGTTATTTTGTGGATGGCAACAAACTAATTGTAAAGTTTATATGGAGAGACAAAAGACCCAGAGTAGCCAACGCAACATTGAAGGAGAAGAAAAAAGTCAGAAGACACTACCTGACTTCAAGGCTTATTATAAAGCTATAAACAGTGTGGTTCTGGAGAAACAACAGACAACTAGATCAACAGAGTAGAGGAAGAAACAGAGAAATAGACCTACATAAATAGAGTCAACTGGTCTTTGACAAAGGAGCAAAGGCAAACAATGGAGAAAAGATAGTCTTTTCAACAAATGGTGCTGGAGCAACTGGACATCCACATGCACACAAAAAAACAAAAAAAGAATCTAGACATCTTCAGTGGATGCAACCAGCTTATTTGATGCTGGGAGGTGGAAACGTTGGACGACGTGCCAGAGCAGGGCTACCGAGGGGAGCGAGGACATCTTTCCTGAAGACTCTAAGAATAAGAAATCCTGCCTAATTAGGAAGGGCAGCATGGCCTTCTAAGGCTGCTGGGATTCCACAGCATTTTTCACCCTCTGACTAGGCTGCCTTTGCTGCTCTTTCTTTATCTTGCCCAGGGGTGATGCAGAACAATCAAATGTGCTGAGGCTTATTATACCCAACCAGGGGCTTCCTCTCTGAGCAAACAGGAGTGCAAAATAAACACTCATTGGCTTTTTCCAGGCTTATCTAAAGAGGCTCGTTAATGGCTGCTTCCAAAAAATATATTTCACCTCTTTGAGTAGAAGAAAATCAATAATAATATTAGGTTTATGTGAAGGTCAGTCGGTTTAGCACTTAGTGTCTCTCAACCTCAGGTTTTAAAGGAAGCGATGAACGAAGATTATTTCTGACAATCCTGCGTGGGAAATGTCTTGACTGAGATTCTTGGACTTAATAAAAGATTTATGGTAGAAATTCTGCAAGTAATATCTTGTTAAAATAACTTCTGTGCTAACCTCAAGTGACAAGTGATTGCTCAGACTTGTTCCTATGGCTCCTGGGCCTTCTCTGTAATCTTTTATTAGCTCTGTTCTCCAAACTTGAAGTACAAGGGACAACAATTGTTTTGGTCCAATATCTTTGATATGAGTGTCTCTTTGCTGTATTTAGAGATGTGTTCTCTTTTTCTGAATTACAAATGAAGAAAATGTCACCACTTGATGGTAATGGATGGCATTTAAGTGCACTCTGAATGTTGTTTGCTTGAAATACCCTTATAAGCAATCTTAAGTGATAGGCAGAGCGTGTTTTCTGGGATAGAGAAGACAGTGGGAAGAGTTCATAGCTCTGGTGGTGAAAGCTGGAAGCACTGCTTACCCTTAGTTCTCTAGGAAATGTTGTACTAAGATCTTTATTGTTATAAAATTAAAGAACAGCACAAGTTCTGGATATTTCAGAGAGGAAGAGTAGTCAGAATCATCTGGTGATTGTGGGCAGGTGATCCTAGTTGTCTATGGTTATGGACTGAACTGCATCCCTACAAATTCATATGTTCAAGTCGTAACCCCCAATATTATTATATTTGGAGATGGGGCCTTTAAGCAAGTAATTAAGGTTAAATAAGGTCAAAAGGGTGGGCCCTAATCCATTATGATTGGTGACTTTATAAGAAGAGGAAGAGACACCAGGAATGTGCACACACACAGAAAAGGCTGCGTGAAGACACTGAGAGGAGGTGACCGTCTGCAAGCCTGGGAGAGTTCTCATCAGAAACCAATCCTGCTGGCACCTTAATCTTGGCTTTCCAGCTCCCAGAACTGTGAGAAAATACATTTCTGTTGCTTAAGCCACCCAGGCTGTGGCACTCTGTTATGGCAGCCCTAGCACGTTAATATATCCACCCATTGGGCGAGCCCGGCCTCCCTTGCAGCTCAGGCATGAGTATGTGGCCCATCCTAGCTAATGAGAGATAAAGGGAAGTGTCCCGGAAGCTTCTGGATGAGACTTTCCTCCTGATAAGAGGAGAGAGAGACACATGTGAGGAGAACCCTTCACCCATCTCTTCTTGCTTTTGAATGTTATCGTGTGAGGACGTGAAGCCTGGAGCTGCTGCAGCCACCTTAAGATCCTCTGGGGCAGGCCAGGAAAATCTCCAGGGCGTGGTTCCAGAGCACCGATGCCGTAGAGCCACTGGTCAGCCCTAGAAGCTGCTAGGGCTGTTTCCCTACACTCTTTGGGATTTGAGAAAAATAAACCCCCTATCTAAGCCACTTTACTTGAATATACAAGCCTGGGTTGAAATACGCTAAGTGATACTGTGATGAAAAAACAACAATAACAAAGGAAGTTTACTGAAAAGTCTCATTCCACATGGTACCATACCAGAGGATTTGTCTCATTCTGGAGAATTCTAATTAACCCAGGCCATTAGAAAGTTGAATCTTCAGCTGAAACGTTTCTCAGTGTTGGCAATACCTACTGACTATAAGCCATTATAATGGCTGTGTGTGCTTCCAACATAATTGGCATGGACTGACACTCTGCATTTCCCAGTTTTTTTCAAATATTCCCCTAAAGATCACTAGAATTTTCCCCCTTTTAATTGCCTCCATGAGCATCCAACCCATCATCTTGCTTTTGTATAGTTCCCATGGCCTCCCTCTTGGGCCAAGTCGCTTATTTTTTATTAAAAAAAATTCAAATCAAAGTAACACTTGTGTATGGTTACAAAAGAAAGTTGTACGAAGGGATTTATAATGGGTCTCTGGCCCCACTGTTCCCCTCCCAATCCTGCTCCTCGGAGGTAATCACTTAAACCATTAAATCATCATTTATTAACTTTCTGTTCCCGCGTCCCCCTTCCCGTTTAATTGTAATCATTTAGTTTTGTATAGTTTGTACCTATACTTAATTATCTACAGTTTGGCAGTTTCTCAAAAAGTTAAACATAAATTTGCCATGTGTCCTAGTAATGATTCATGCGTAGGTATTTACCCAAGAGAAACAAACACGTATGTCCACACAAAGACTTGCGTGAGAATGTCCATGGCAGCACTATTCATAATAGCCAAATGGTGGAAACGACCCAAATGTAGACCAATGTATGAGTGGATAAATAAGATGTGCTATAGCCATACAAAAATATTATCTACCAATAAAAAGGAATGAAGTACTGGCACATGCTACAACATGGATGAACTTTAAAAACATTAAGCTATGTGAAAGAAGCCAGACACAAAAGACCACATATTGTATGATTCCATACGTGCAAAATGTCCAGAAAGGGCAAATCTATACAGACAGGAATGTTAGTGGTTGGCAGGAGCTGTAGGTGGGAAGAGGGAGTAATTGCAAATGGGCGCAAAGTCTCTTCCTGAGGCAACAGAAATGTTGCACAGCCCTGTGAATTTTTTAATAAGCACTGAATCGTACACTGAAGGAGTGAATTTTATGGTATGTAAATTATACCTCAAGAAAGCTGTTAAAATATTAAAAAACGACATAATTCTTGATTTCTTGTTCCGTCACAGAGAAACAGTGCTCTCTACTTTCCATTTTGTAAGTTGGGACTGTTATTGCTCCATTTCCCTACCTCTCACCTCTCCTCTTCCACTTTCCACCTTCTCCAAGTTGAATACTTTACTTTGATTCTGCAGGGAATGCCGACATTTTATTCTGTCTATCTATGAATAAACTCTATAGAATTAAAGTCAATAACAAGCATTTACATCAGCATGATTATGCAAATATTTTTCAGAAAAGAACTTACACTATGACTGCATTTCCTTCTCAATGGTTCCAATGTCCTTTTTCCTGGACCACTCAAAAGGGAATATTCAAATGGATTCTGCATTCTGTCAATTCATTAAAGTAATGTCACACTTTACTTTTCTTCATATTTGAGCAATGCCCCCCTTTTACCTTTGAATCCCTCCCCTGCCCCTGGATTAAAAGAAAAACTTTCTATTTTAGAATAGTTTTAGATTTACGGAACAATCTTGAAGACAGTACAGAGAGTTCTTATATATCCCACACTCAATGTCTGCTATTATCAACCTTGTACATTAGTACAGTATATTTGTCTCTATTAATGAACCGATATTGCTATGTCATTATTAACTAAAGTCCACCCTTTATTCATTTCCTAAGTTTTAATGTAATGTCCTTTTTCTGATCCCTGGAACCACAATATATATGCCTCTTCAGGTTCCTCTTGGCTGTGACGGTTTTTCAGACTTTCCTTCTTTTGATGATCTTGACAGCTTCGAGGAGGACTGGTCAGGTATTTTGTAGGGTGCCTCCTTATTGGAATTTGTCTGATGTTTTTTTCATGATTAGATCGGGGTTATGGGCTTTGGGGAGGAAGATCACAGATGTAAAGTGTCATGATGATTACATCATATCGAGGGTACAGATCATCAATATGACTTATCACTGTCAATGTTCACCTTGAACACCTGGCTGTGTCATCAGGTTTCTCTGCTGTAAAGTGACTTTCCCACCTCCCTTGCTGTCCTCATTGGAAAGAAGTCACCATGGGCAGCCCACACTGCACTAGTGGGAGTCAGGCTCTACGTCATTCAAAGTGGAACATCTACATACGTTGTCTGGAATTTTTCTGCACAGGAACTTTGTCTATTCTCCTCCATTTATTTATTCAATCCTTCATTTTTATTAGTATGGATTCATGAATACAGCATGGATTTTTCAATCTCCCTAAATCTATGTAAACATAGTGAGAGAAACGATATAGCAAAATCCCAGACCCATGGACATTTATGACACAACTAGGTAACACTAGATTGTCTCTATTCATGCCAAAATACAGGTGGGTGGGAGAAACACCGAGAGCCATAAGACTTGCATGTTATCAGTGTCTGTGCAGGAGGGAAGTGAAGTGGAGGGGGAGATGGAGTGGCATTGAATGAATCTCCGTACAGGAGACCCCAATACCAGGAGGGACTCATGGGAAAGGAGGAGGGGAAAGCAGGCAGTAGCAGCTGGACTGGGGGTGGTGGTTCTGCCCTCTCTCAGTAAGAGTCGACTGCAAGGGGCTGTGGTACGAACTAAAGGGGTCCCTCATGAGGGAGAAAACGCTGGGAATATAATGAAAATTGAGCAGGATATGGACAAGAGAAAGGGGGGAAAGAAAAATCCAGGTCAAAAGGGGGCAGAGGAACAGAGGCAGGAAAGCCCAGAAAACAAGCCACAATAATTTGGGCACCACGGACAAACAACAGAAGAGGGAGCTCTGTGATGTTAGGAGAGCTTTTTTTGGACCCTTCCTCATTCTAAAAGTTCAGGAGAACTAATTTCCCATAAAAAAAGAGTAACAGAAAAGTATCATGGCCAAAATTCCAAAATTATTCCCAAATTATCATTATTTAAAAAGGAGAGCAGAATAACAGCCCTACAGACACCTGTGAGAAAGGCATACTCAAGAAACAGATCAAAACTGCAATGCAAGAGAAGAAAATGTGAGGCAAGGATTTTATATTGAGCAAAACTAACTTTCAGGCATGAGGATCATGGACAAACTATCATTGCTCCCATGAGGCATTCCTGAGGAACCCCCTGGAGAGAAAACTTCAGACACCCCACATGACTAGAGAGTCATCAGCAAAGGACTGGCGGCGAGCATTAAATAACAGTCAACTATAGACCACAGACTAAATGAGGAGTTAGAGGGGGCACATCTAGAGCATAATGGCTATATACTCTGGCGATAGAGTAAGACTATCATAAAGGGGGAGAATGGGAGAGCGTATGATAAAATATTTAATATTTTTAGTAAGCATATTAGTGGCTGTATTAATATTATTCTGGGGTGGTTGTATGTGCAACATGGGAAAAATGTAAAAGAAGACACAATACTTTAAATAATAAAGTAAGACAGAGCAATAAAATCAAGTATATCAGTCATTGTATTAAATATAAACAAACTAAATTCCACCATTAAAGACAGAGGTTGTCCTATTAGGTGTTAAAAACCAATGCAGCTTAATACAATATAAACATATTTAAAAGTAAGTAATCGAAAAAGGTTGAAAATAATGAGCTGGTAAAGCAATACTAAGCAATTACAACAAAAAGGAAAGCTGGAGTATCAAAACCAGGCGAAGTAGAATTTGAATCCATGATGTCACAAATGGCAGGATTTCCTTCTTTCTTATGGCTGAGTAGTATTCTCTCTCTGCCTCTCTGTGTAGCATATTTTCCTTATCCATTCATTTGTTGATGGATCGTTTGGTGTTTCCACGTCTTGGCTATTGGAAACAATGCTGCAGTGAACATAGGAGTGCAGTGCAGATATCTCTGAGATAGTGATTTTATTTCCTTCAGATATATACCCAGAACTGTGATTGCTAGATCATATGGTAGTTCTATTTTTAATTTTTTGAGGAGCCGCCATATAATTTTTCATAGTGGCTGCACAAATTTACATTCCCCCCAACAGTGCACCCAAGGGTTCCCTTTTCTCCATGTCCTTGCTACGGGCCCAGCCGCTCCGCGGCATGTGGGATCTTCCCAGTCTGGGGCACAAACCCGTGTCCCCTGCATCGGCAGGCAGACTCTCAACCACTGTGCCACCAGGGAAGCCCTCTTGTCTTCTTGATAATAGCCATTCTAACAGGTGTGAGGTGATATCACATTGTGGATTTGATTTGCATTTTCCTAATGACTCGTAATGTTGAGCACCTCTTCATGTATAGTTGGCCATTTGAATATTTTCTTTGGAAAAGTATTTGTTCATGTCCTCTGTCCATTTTAAATCAAATTATTTAGCTTTTTTTTTTGCTATTGAGTTATATGAATTCCTTATATACTTTGGATATTAACCTCTTACCAGATGTATGGTTTACAAGTATTTTCTCCCATTCTGTAGGCTGCCTTTTCATTTTGTTGATGGTTTCCTTTGCTGTCCAGAAGCTTTTTAGTTTGATGCAGCTCCACTTGTTTCTTTTGCTTTTACTGCTTGTGCTTTTGGTGTCACATCCATAAAATCATTGCCAAGACCAAGGTCAAGGAGCTCTTTCCCTAAGTTTTATTCCAGGAGTTTTATGGTCTTACATTTAAGTTAATTCATTTTGAGTTAATTTTTGTGAATAATGTAAGATACGGGTGCAGTTTCATTCTTTTGCATGTAAATATCTAGTTTCCCCAGCATCATTTATTGAAGAGACTGTCTTTTCTCCATTGAATATTCTTGGTTCCTTTGTTAAATCTTAGTTGATCATATATGAGAGGGTTTATTTCTGGGCTCTCATTTCTCTTCCATTGGTACAAGCCATACTCAGCACACCCCTGTGTGAACTGGACAAGAAGTAATGAAGGATAAAGTAAGTGTGGGTGGCCTGCTCCATCGTCAAGTTGTGACTAGCAGAAAAAGTGAGCAACGAACAAATCAAAAGAGCAGTTTTCCATGAGCTGACCCTTTGTACACAACAAATGACCAACTTAAAATAAAATACTGAAAAATAGCTGCTCCTAAGATGGGGACTGCTTTTAGTTCTCAGCTATGCCTGACTCTTTTGGATTATTTCCAAATCCAAGTAAAATATCAGTGACAGTAACAACAATGACAAAATAGAGAGTTTGAGGAGGATGCAGGACAAAGTGTATCCCACCTGTTGAGCCCACGGGCTCCACAACCAAGCAGACCTAGGATCCCATCTCCACTCCCACCCAAACAACTACCGGAATCCAAAGGACCCAGCCTTCCCAGCAACTGACCCTCAGTGACCCGGGCCCACACACTTAACTCCTATTTCCCATCAAAGGGATTTTCTTTTGTGAAACACATCAATACCACCAGATGAGCTTTGCTTAGGCCCCACTCTAGACAAATTAAAATTTCCCTATGATTCTAATCTGCCCCCAAGGTTGAGAATCACAGCTCTGGTTGGTGTACAACACAAACTGACTTCGTGGCGAGCGATGAGTCATGCCTTTTGGTGAGTCCTCAAGGGGCATCACTGAAAAATCAAAGCTCACCTGTTAAGAAAATGCTTCTAGCAGCTGCATAGCACAGGGAGATGAGCTCAGTGCTTTGTGACCACCTAGAGGGGTGGGATAGGGAGGGTGGGAGGGAGGCTCAAAACGGAGGGGATATGGTGATATATGTAAACATATAGCTGATTCACTTTATTATATAGCAGAAACTAACACAACATTGTAAAGCAATTATACTCCAATAAAGATAAAAAAGAAAAAAAGCAAATGCTTCTAGTGGCTTCAGTTGTCACTAGAAGACCCTTGAGGAAATGGTTTTGAGGTTGATCCACATGCCTACGGCCACACTGGATCCCGAAGGGCCCAGAGTCATGGCCTAATGACAAGGAGCTGGCACTCCTATCCCAGTTCTGCAGTGTCTAAGAATGTGCAGCTCCTATAAGGTGGATGGATGTCATCCAGGTTCTTATAGGACAGTGTGCAGAGAAGCTTGTTGCTCTTCTAAGACCTGGCTGGATGGAAATGCCCGTAAGTCCTGGCAGGTCTCAGGGATTCAGAGAGACCGTTTCCCTAGAGCTCAGGTAGCCAACTCACCCTCAGTCCACTCTTGCAAGGCTTGTGTTCACATTCATGCTTTAGCTGCCTCAACATTTCAGGATCTGGCATCCAAGTCCACCTGATCTTATCAATGATGCTTTTTCCTTAATGGATTTTGATCATGTTTACTCAGATTTTGCTTTTCTAGACCAAGGAGGCCCACTGCTTGCAGCCTGATCTCCTCAGCAGCTCCAGCATCACTTCTGTGGCCTTTCCACAGGTAGCCTAGTCTAGGTCACGGTTTTACAAGTATGTAGATGGGTAAATGCTGTCCAGTCTTATTTCATTGCTTATATACACGGAGACCCTTGGTTTGAAATAATAGAAAATCCAACTAGGAGTGACTTAAACAAAAGAATATTTATTATCTCATGTACCAAGACTTCTGGAGGTAGACTGGTTCAGGATGGGTTCATTAAGCAGCTCAGATATTATCAGAGGCCCAAGTTCTTTCTACTTTCCATTCTGTCATAACCCTCCTGTTGCCTGTTGTTCTAAGGCTTGTTCCCTAATGTTACAAGTAGGTGCCCCAGTGCCCAGCTCCTTGGACAGACACACAACGTGAGCAGCAGAGGAAGAGCCTTCTCTTGTGGGTTTCCTTTTTTATCACCTTTTATCATTCCTTTTGTCAGATCTTGCTCTGGAGCTTCCTAGAAATTTCCCTTGATATCTCACAGGCCAGAATTTCATCATACCCCTACCCCTAAGTGATCACTGGCAAAGAGAATGTATTTATCATGAATGATTTAATCTCATATTTACCCTTCTGAGCTGCCTGCCTGAAGTACAGTGCCATCTCATAGCAAAGAAAATTGGGGTTTGTTAGCAAAGTGAGTAGGGAGACATGGTCGTAGGGCAAGCAGCTAATCATTGCCTCACAATGTCTTGATCAGAGCAGTGCACTTAAGAATATAACTAAACTGCACGTAAAAAGATGCTCAACATCACTAATCTTTAGAGAAATGCAAATCAAAATTACAATGAGGTATCACCTCACACTGGGCAGAATGGCCATCATCAAAAAGCCTATAAACAATAAATGCTGGAGAGGGTGTGGAGAAAAGGGAAGCCTCCTACACTGTTGGTGGGAATGTAAATTGGTGCAGCCACTATGGAGAACAGTTATGGAGGTTCCTTCAAAACTAAAAATAGAGCTACCATGTGATCTAGAAATCTCCCTCTTTGGGCATATGTCTGGAAGATGAAAACTCTAATTTGAAAAGATACAGGCACCCCAATGTTCACAGAAGCACTATTCACTGTAACCTAGACATGGAAGCAACCTAAATGTCCATCAACAGATGAATGAATAAAGATGTGGTGTATATATATATATATATATATCTCCACACAATGGAATATTACTCAGCCATAAAAAGAATGAACTAATGCCATTTGCAGCCACAAGGATGAACTTAGAGATTATCATACTAAGTGAAGTAAGTCAGACAGAGAAAGGCAAATATTATATGATATTACTTATATGTGGAATCTGAAAATATAATACAAATCAACTTATTTACAAAACAGAAACAGACTCACACAGAAAACAAAGTTACGGTTACCAAAGGGGAAAGAGGAAAGGGAGGGGGAGGGACAAATTAGGAATTTGGCATTAGCAGATACACACCTTTTCTAATATTCTAGCTGCTTGTGTCTGCTGTAAATTATCTATTTCCTTGGCTGACCTTCTAGGCCAGGAGTCAGAGAACTACAACTTACAGGGCAAATCTGGTCCACTGCCTGTTTTTGTATGGCTCTTGAGCTAAGTAAGGATTTTATATTTTTAAATGGCAGAGAAAAGAAGAAGAAGAAGAATATTTCAAGGCAGGGGAAAATAAACAAAATTCAAATTTCACTGTTTATAAAGTTTTATTGATGCACTGCCTTGCCCACTCATTTACATATTGTCCCTGGCTGCTGTTGGGCTACAAGGGCAGAGTTAAGCAGTTGTGACAGAGACTGCATGGCTTGCAGTGCCTAAAATACTAACTATCTGGCCCTTTACAGAGAAAGTTTGCTGATTCCTGTTCCAGAATATCAGCTCAGGTTTTAGCCATGCTCATTTTACTGTTCAGGTGGTCCACTGAATTTTTCGATAATAGTATTTTTAATTTCTAAGAACTTTATTTCTCTGGTATGCTATTATCAGATGGATCAGCTATTTTGTTATGGGCTTAATATTCATTTTTGTTTTAAGTAAGCTTTTCATACAAGTACAAAATAGAACACAAAATGTAAAACTCAGTAAGTTTTCACAAAGTGAATATATCCATTTAACCAACTAAAAGGTAAAGAAAAATAAAATTGGGAGCACCCAAAAGCCCCCTCTGTACTCCCATATAGACTTCCCACCAAAAGGTAACTACTCTTCCGATTTCTAACTAGGTTTTGAACTTTATATATATATATAGAACCATTCGGTATGTATCTTTTTATGTCTGGTTCCTTTCACTCAATATTATGTTGGTGAAATCCATGTTGCGTGTATAGCAATCAATTGTTCATTTGCATTTCTAAATATTATTCCATTATATGGCTATATCACAACTTATTTAACAATTCTGCCAAAGTTGTTTCCAATTTGGGGCTATTAAAAATAGCACTGCTGGGTATAAAGAACTTGTGGTTGCCAAGGGGGAGGCGGAGGGGGAGAGGGATGGATTGGGAGTTTGGGATTAGCAGATGCAAACTATTATATATAGAATGGACAAACAACAAAGTCCTACTGTATAGCACAGGGAACTATATTCAATATCCTGTAATAAACCATAATGGAAAAGAATATTTAAAAAGTATATATATATATATAACTGAATCTCTTTGTTGTACAGCAGAAATTACCACAACATTGTAAATCAACTATACTTCAATAAAGTAAATAAAAAATAAAAATAGCACTGCTATAAATATTCTTGCACATGTTTTAGGGAACATGTTGGGTACATTACCGTTAAGCAGGAATAGGTTGCTGAGTCACAGAATGTTCAGCCACAGCTGATACTATCACATTCCCACCAGCAGTGTACGAGAGTTCCACACCCTCACCAGCACTTGGTAGTACTCATCTTTTAAATTTATGTCATTCTGGTGGATATGTGTTAGTATTCATGTGGTTTTAATCTGCATATCCCTCATGACTAATGTGTTTGGAAAATTACCCTATTTTTGTGGGCCATGTGGGTAGCTTCTTTTTGTGAAGTGTCTGCTCAAGTCTCCTGCCCAGTTTTCTTTTCAATTGTGTCTTTTTCTTATTGGTTCATAGGAATTCTTTATATATTTTGGAAATGACTCCCTTGTCACCTCCTCACAGGTTGCCTTTTTTATCCTCTTAATGGCCGTGGGTTTTTTTGACCAGAAGTTCTTAATTTTTAGTGGTCTAACTTAATTTTTAAATAAAAAAATTTTTTCCTTCAAGGTTAGTGCTCAATGTTATGCTTAAGAAATCTCTGCCTACTGTATGGCCATGAAGATATTCTCCTAGTTTTTTCTAAAAGCATTTTTGCCTGACTTTTCACAAGTTGATCTTCAATTAACTTGAAATTGATTTTGCTAATGATGTGAGGTGGTGGTTATGATTCATTTTCCCCACATGGATATCCAATTGACTCAGCTTCATCCATTGGAAGGATCATCTTCTTCTGTTACACTGATGTGTCTCCTCTGTCATAAGTATAGTGATTGTACATGTGTGTATCTCTTTCTGGATCCTGTGTTCTGATCCACTGCTCTATTTGCCAATACCACACTGCCTTCAGTGCTGCAGCTTGGCAATAAATCTTGATACCTGGGAGTGCAATCTTCTGCCTTTGCTCTTCTTCAGGACTGTCTTGGTTATACTTGACTTTTATCATTTCCTCATAAATTTTAGAATCAACTTGTCAGTTTGTATACACATTTAAAACATTTTCTGAATTTTTACTGGGATTGCATTGAGTCTATAACTCAATTTGGGAAGATTTTATATCTTTATAATATTGACTCTTCAAATTCATGACTGTGGTCTTCCTCCCTCTCTCCCTTCCTTTAAGTCTTCTTTCATTTCCACTGATACTGTTTGCCTTTTGTTGTATGTATAGATTTTGTAACACCTTTTTGTTAAACTTATTCCTGGATATTGTTTTCTGATGCTGTTGTAAATGATATCACTTTTGAATTTAATTTACTATGTTTGTTGCTGTTACCACTGATTCCTGTATCTTGACCTTATATCCAGTGACCTTAAATTCACTTAGTTTTATCATCTTTTACATTTCTAGGATTTGAACATGTCTATGAATAATGGCAGTTTTATATTTTCTTTCTCTATCCTTAAACTTTTTTCCTTGCCTTATTGCACTGGTGAAGACTTCTAGTACAATGTTGAAAAAAAAGTATATACATATAGCTGATTCACTTTGTTGTACAGCAGAAACGAATACAACATTGTAAAGCAATTATACTCCAACAAAGATATAAAAAAATAATTATCAAAAGTAATAGTGGGCAATCTTGTCTCATTCCTAGTCTCAAGGGGGGAAAGATTTCAATATTCCACCATTAAATTATGATGTTTGGTCTAGTTCTTTTGGGGGGTACTCTTTCTAGTTTAAAGAAGTTTCCTACTATTATTTTTGTTATGAATGGATACTGAATTTTATTAAATGCTTTTTCTGAATCTATTGAGATGATTATATAATTTGATAATGTGGCACATTATTTTGATTGAATTTAGAATGTTAAACAATTTTGCATTCTTAGAATAAATGCTACTTAATAATGATGTATTGTCCTTTTAGTCTATCATTGAATTTGATATAGTTGGATTAATAGCTACCATTAAACATTAATGATTTCTAACAGTTTCCATTTCTTGCCCTTACTCTCTGTTCCTATTTTTTTGTGACTTTTAACCTTTGTTTTTCCTCAGCATTCAAGCATTTTATTTAAAAAATTTTTCTAAAATTTTTAAAGGCTACTTTCCATTTAGTTATTACAAAATATTGGCTCTATTCCCTGTGTTGTACAACACATCCTGGCGCCTATCTTACACCCAATATTTGTGCTTACTACTCCCCCACCCTATATTGCCCCTCCTCCCTACTGGCAACCACTAGTTTGTTCTCTATGTCCATGAGTGTGCTTCTTTCTTCATATATTCACAAACTGTTGTCTTTTTTAGATTCCACATATAAGTGATATCACACAGAATTTATCTTTCTATGTCTGACTTATTTCACTTAGCATACTTCCCGTTAAGTCCATCTATGTTGTTGGAAATGGCAAAATTTCTTTATTTTTTATGGCTGATTAGTGTTCCATTATATATATATATTCTTTTTTCCTGTTTGTCTTCCACTCTTGTTCTGCCTTTTGTTGTTTTAATTGAGCATTTTAATAAATTTCCATTTTTTCTGCTTTTTTAGTATATCAGTTATACTTTTTTTTCCCACATTTTTTAGTGGTTGCCCTAGAGTTTGCAGTATATACTTACACATAATCCAATCCACTTTCAAATAACACTATATTGCTTCACAGGTTGTGCGAGTACCTTATAATAACAAAATAACCCTCATTTCTCTTTCCTAGCGCTTGTATCGCTGCTGTCATTCATTTCACTTGTATGTAAACATACATTATGTATGATTATACATACATATGATACATACATTAAGCATACATAATTGAATACATTGGGCTATTATTTTGAACAAACTGTTATTTGCTGGATCAGTTAAGAATAAGAAAAATAAAAGTTTTTATTTAACCTTCATTTATTCCTCCTTTGCTGCTCTTCCTTTCCTTATGTAGATCCAAGTTTCCGACCTATATACTTTTTCTTCTCTCTAAAGAAATACTTTTAACAGTTTTTGCAAGGCAGGACTACTGCAACAAATTCCCTTGACTTTTGCTTGTCTGAAGTCTTTATTTCTTCTTCACATTTGAGGGATAATATCACAGGGCACAGAATTTTACCTGGGTTGGCCAAAAAGTTTGGTCGTTTTTTCCATAAGATGGCTCTAGTAGCACTTAGTTGTCTTTAGCTTAATTCGAAACAATTTTGTTACATTGTATTGTGACAGCTGTCATATCAGCGTGTATTTTAAGAAACTTATCAAAATTGGTGAATTTTTGTGTAGCCATTTTAATATTGAAGATGGAAGAAAAAAGCAACATTTTTGGCATAGTATGCTTTATTATTACAAGAAAGGTAAAAACACAACTGAAACCCAAACAAAAGCTTTGTGCAGCGTATGGAGAAGGTGCTGTGACTGATCGAACGCGTCAGAAGTGGTTTGCGAAGTTTCATGCTGGAGATTTCTTGCTGCACAATACCCCACGGTTGGGTAGAACAGTTGAAGTCGATAGCGATCAAATCGAGACATTAATTGACAACAATCAACGTTATACCATGCGGGAGACAGCCGACATACTCAAAATATCCAAATCAAGCATTGAAAATCATTTACACAAGCTTGGTTATGTTAATTGCTTTGATGTTTGGGTTCCACGTAAGTTAAGCGAAAAAAACCTTCTTGACCATATTTCTGCATGTGATTCGCTACTTAAACGTAACAAAAACATTCCGTTTTTAAAACAAATTGTGACGGGCGATGAAAAGTGGATACTGTACAGTAATGTGGAATGGAAGAGATTGTGGGGCAAGAGAAAGGAACCACACCAACCACACCAAAGGCCGGTCTTCATCCAAAGAAGGTGAAGTTGTGTATATGGTGGGATTGGAAGGGAGTCCTCTATTATGAGCTCCTTCTAGAAAACCAAACAATTAATTCCAACAGGCACTGTTCCCTAAAAGCAGCACTTGACGAAAAGCATCTAGAATTAGTCAACAGAAAATGCAAAATCTTCCATCAGGATAATGCAAGACTGCACGTTTCTTTGATGGCCAGGCAAAAACTTTTACAGCTTGGCTGGGAAGTTCGATTCTTCTGCTCTACTCACCAGACATTGCACCTTTGGATTTCCATTTATTTTGGTCTTTACAAAATTCCTTTCATGGAAAAAATTTCAATTCCCTGGAAGACTGTAAAAGGCACCTGGAACAGTTCTTTGCTCAAAAAGATAAAAACTTATGGGAAGATGGAATTATGAAGTTGCCTGAAAAATGGCAGAAGGTAGTGGAACAAAAGGGTGAATATGTTGTTCAATAAAGTTCTTGGTGAAAATAAAAAATGTGTCTTTTATTTTTACTTAAAAACTGAAGGAACTTTTTGGCCAACCCAAATAGGTTGGTGGTCTTTTTCTCTCAAGACTTTAAATATTTTACTCCACTCTCTTCTTGCTTGCATGGTTTCTGAGAAGTTGGATGTAATTCTTATCTTTGTGTTTCTACAGGTAAGGTTTCCCCCCCCACCCCGCCTCTGGTTTCTTGCAGGATGTTTTCTTTATATTGGCTTTTCTGTAGTGTGAAGATGAGATGAGTAAGTGTAGGTTTTGGGGCATTTACCCTGCTTGGTGTTCCCTAAGCTTCTTGGATCTGTGGTTTAGGGCCTGATATTTATTTGGGGGAAATTCACAGTCATTATTGTTTCAAACGTTTCTTCTGTTCCTTCCTTTCTTCTCCTTCTGGTGTTCCCATTACACGTATGTGACACCTTTTGTAGTTGTCCAGCTGTTGTTGATACTGTCTTCTCTTTGCTTTTCAGTTTTGAGGATTCTACTGATATATCTTCTAGCTCAGAGATTCTTTCCTCTGCTGTGTCCAGTCTACAAATAAGCTCATCTAAGGCATTCTTCACTTCTGTTACAGTGGTTTTAAACTGTAGCATTTCTTTTTGGTTCTTTCTTAGGATTTCCATCTCTCTGCTTACATTGCCCATCTGTTCTTGCATGCCCTCTACTTTATGCATTAGAACCCTTAGCATATTAATCAGAGTAGCTTTAAATTCCCAGTGTGATCATTCCAACATCCCTGCCATGTCCTGTTCTGATGTTTGCTCTCTCTCTTCAAATTGTGTTTTTTGCCTTTTAGTATGCCTTATACTTTTTAATTGGACATGATGTACTGGGTAAAAGGAATTGCTGTAAATAGGCCTTTAGTAATATGGTGGTGAGGTGGGGGGAGGGGATGTGTTCCATTGTCCTATGATTAGGTCTCAGGTTCTAGTGAGCCTGTGCCTCTGTGCTGTGTGCTTCTCAGTTTTTTCCTCCTACCTTGGGTGGGACAGGATGGCTGGAGTGGAGTGGGAATTTCCCATCCCCAATTCAGTTAGGCTCTGATGAAACCCCAGCAGGTTAAGCTCTTGTTAACCAGTTTTCCCCGAGGACAGGGATGGACAGAGTGCTCTGGCATTTGTCAACGGGGTTCCTTTTTCCCTTCCTCTGCTGGAATCCTGAGGGGATATTTTTTTTCCTCTGATATTTACTTTGGGAATGTGGTAGAGCTCCTGGAAGTAAATCTGACAATATTTTGGGACTGGGTCCCCCTGGAGTTTTCAACTTCAGACTTGTCCACATGGAGCCTCCAGCAATTTGTCAATTATGGTTCAGGTTTTCCTACTCCAGCACTGGTTCCCTCCATGGTTCCTGCTCTGAGTCTCTGCTCTGGTAAGTCATGACCCACTGTACTTACCTGTCTGTGTCCCCAATCTTGGGGGCAGAGGTTTGCCCTGGGTTCTCCCCTCTCTTATGGATCCCAGGAGAGTTGTTGTGCTTTCATCCTATTCAGCTTTCTACTTGTTGTTGGGATGGAGTGGCCACTTCCAAGCTCTTGATGTGCAGAACCAGAAGTTGCAATTTATCATTGAATTGATTTACTCATATTTGTTTAGGTCTTTTGCACCTATGCTCATGAAGGATATTGGCCTGTGATTTTCCTTCCTAGCTAACTGCAGATTCTAGAATAGCTTGCTTTACATCAGTGGTTCTTACTGGCAGAGACTTGCCAGTTTATAAACCTCATCTATTACAGACTGGAAAGAACTGTTGTGGAGAGCACCTACACATTTTGTCAGGCCAGTTGGTATGTGTGTTTGAGCCCACCCAAGTGTTTTGCATTTCAGTAAATTGTATCACCATCCATTGGTGGGTCAGACCCCAAACAGTATTCACCACTGGTTCCTCTCTTTACCCCACACGTGGCATCCAACATACAGCAATTCCTGTTGGTGGTACCTCCACACATATTCAAAATTCAAAGTACTTCTCACATCTTCACTGTCTTAGCCACTGTCTTCCTTTGCCTGGACTACTGTAACTGTCTCTTAACTCATCTCCCTGCCTCACTCTTGCCTTCTGCTCCCACAAATCATCCTTCACTCAGAAACCAGAGAGCTCTTTTTAAAAATCTATATCTAATCATGTCACTTCTCTGTTTTTATCCATCCAATGGGTTTCCACTGCAACTAGGATACAATGCAACCTTCTTACGGGGTTTCAGATAGGATGCAGCCCTTGTCTACCTTGCACATCTCATTTCCTCCTCCTTTTTCTCTTGTTACTGGGATCCAACCTCCTAAGTATTCCATCAAATTACCAGGTGTTATTCTCTTTACAGGCCTTATCTCTGTACAACCATATTTGTTTGTGTCATGGTCATTTTCTGCCTGCCTTACCCCACTCCCTGAGAGCTGGACATTCACTGACTGCCCAGTACTTAGGACAGTGCCTGATCCTGGAGGGTGCTGGAGACGTGGCTGTTGACAACCTGCTTTGTGTAACCGTCAGCCTAGTCTCACCTGCAGTTTATCTTTCAGAGTTTCCTTAAACTCTCTGCTTGGCTGCAGACTTCCTTTCTTGTTTTTCAAGACTGCTTTTTAAAGTCTTTTAAAAAAAAAAAACCCTCCTCTTTTTCACTTCAATGGAACCTTGCAAGGTAAGAGAGTCAGGTGCATGTACTTAGCCTGACCATGATTTTGGTAGTATTAGCCCTCACAATTATATGGTTTTCTCTGGCACTACTTAATGTATTCATCCATTTCACTAGTTATTGAGTGCTTGCTGTGAACCAGGTACTGTGATGGGCACTGGGGAAATACCAGTGAACAAAACAGACAGATTCCTGTCCTTGTAGCTGGGAAGACCAGCAATAAATAATTAACATAACAAGAGAAAAATTATATAGTATGTCAGGAGGTGATAAGTCATATGGAAAAAAGAATTAGAGCAGGCTGAGGGGGGGTCCGAGGTAGTGGGTGTGGAGGTGGGAGCAGGTTGCAATATTTGGTAGGGGTGCTAGGGAAAGTGAAAAGGTGAAATTTGAGCAAAGACTTGAAGGAGGAGAGAGTTCACCAAGTAGGCATCTGGGAGAAGAGTGTGCAGGCAGAAGGAATACTAGGCTCTAAGGTGGGAGCCTGCCTGGAGTGTTTGAGGGACAGCAAGGGGGCTGATGTGACTGGCACAGAGTGAGTGAAGGGGAGAGATACAACAGAAGAGGTTAAAGAAGGACAGGTGGCCAGAATACTTAAGGTTGTTGCTATAGACTGAGTGTGTGTGTCCCCTCCCCCCCAAATTCATATGTTGAGATCCTGAACCCTAATGTGATGTTATTAGAAAGTGGACCCTTTAGGAGGTGATTAGGTCATGAGGGTAGAGCCCTCATGAACGGGATCAGCGCCCTTATAAGAGAGACCCTAGAGAGCTGCTGCACCCCTTTCACCATGTGAGGACAGAGTGAGAAGACGACCATCTAGGAACCAGGAAGCGGGCCATCACAGAATCTGCTAGCACCTTGATCTTGGACTTCCAAGCCTCCAGAAATGAGAGAAATAAATTTCTGTTGTTTATAAGCCAACAAGTGTATGATATTCTATTATAGCAGCCGGAATGAACTAAGACAGTTGTAGTTGCCATTGTAAGGGCTTCAGCTTTTACTCTGAGTAAGATGGTGGCCATTGGAGGGTTTTGAGCAGATGACCGTTACAATCTGACTTATATTTTGAGAGGGTTTCTCTGGTGCTGTGCTGGGAGTAGGCTCTGGGAGGGCAAAGATGAAAACAGCAGAAGATCCGTTTGGAAGTTAGTGCAGTGTTCCCCACCTGCCATTTTAACAGGGCAATGACAACGGAGACGGTAAGATGCAATCAGATTCTGGAAATGTATATTTCTAATATTTTCCTATATGTTATTACAAACTTTTTTAAAAAATAAATTCATTTATTTATTTACTTTTGGCTGCGTTGGGTCTTCATTGCTGTGCGCAGGCTTTCTCTAGTTGCAGTGAGTGGGGGCTACTGTTCATTGCGGTGCGTGGGCTTCTTATTGCGGTGGCTTCTCTTGTTGCAGAGCACAGGCTCTAGGCACACAGGCTTCAGTAGTTGTGATGCGCGGGCTCAGCAGTTGTGGCTCATGGGCTCTAGAGCACAGTCTCAGTAGTTGTGGCGCATGGGCTTAGTTGCTCCACAGCATGGGGGAATCTTCCCAGACCAGGGCTCGAACCCATGTCCCCTGCATTGGCAGGCAGATTCTTAACCACTGTGCTACCAAGGAAGTCCCAAAATATTTTTTTAAATACAGAAAAAAAGTACTCTTTAAAAAATTGTCTTTTCTCTTGAAAAATGGGTCACATTTTCCTGTTTCTTTGTATGTTGAGTAATTTTGGATCGTGCATATCGTGAATGTTATGTTGTAGATACCCTGGGTTCCATTATATTCCTTTGAAGAGTGCTCATTTTTAAAAGCAGGCACTTAACCTGGTTGGATTCCCAGTGTGAACTGTCTGCCCTGAGGTGTGTAGCTGCTTAAATATGAGTTCAGTTCTTTTCGCATCAGCTGGGCCTCTAGAATCTGCCTTTTTATATGTGATTTGGCATCAGCCAGAGATTTGGATTAAGTTTACACCCAGAATTTGGGGCTTCATCTTTATTGTTCTCCCCTTTCCAACATTTTCTCCCTCCTTTTCTATCAGATATGGTTGTTTGAACTCTCTCTCCTTGTTCTTCAAATGAGAAAGACTAGAGGCTTTCTACTGGCTTTTTAACTGCTCCATGGGCTGTACATTTGAGCCTTTGCTAGGATAACACCCATCAAAAGTGGGAAACTCATCCAGGGTCCCTCACTTCTTCCAGATGTTCACTCCCCTCCAGAATCTGTCTGCTCTGGGTTGCTCTCCAGTGCCTTTGGGTAATTATATTTTTATATTTTATTATCTGAACAAGTCTATTTGATTGGAACTTCTCAGTAATAACCATAATTGGATATATTTTGAAGTTAGAATTTGGGGCTTGAGAGAAATTTGGTTTTCCTCCAAGGAATTTTAACTAGAAATATGTAAAGATAGAGTCAGTACCAATTGAGTTGGGTAAGACTGGGGATGATGCAGATTTGGGAGGGAAGATCAGAAGTTCAGTTTTGGACATGCTGAGTTTGAGATGTCTGCTGAGTAGGCCATTGGACAGGTAAGCTCTGAGTTGAGGAGCTACTGCTCGACTAGAAACATGCATATTTTTGAGACTGTCAGCATATAAATTTTATTTAAAGTCATGGGACTGGGTGAGATAATTGAGAGAGTGAGTGTGGATACAGAGAAGACCAAGGACTGAGCTCTGGGCACTCCAACATTAAGTGGGGAGAAGAACCAGCAAAAGACTAAGAAGAAGCAATCAGTACGGGAGGGAAACTAAGAGAGAGTGGTATCCTGAAAGCCATACAAGGAAAATGTATCACAGAGGAGGAAATGCTTCTAATAGGTCAAGTAAATGGAAACTGAGAACTGGTTTAGCAGCATGGAGGTCACTGGTGGTCCTGATAAGAGCCTTTTTGATGGACTGCTGGTGGTGAACATCTGACTACAGTGGGTTTAAGAGAGAACTGGAGAGTAGGACTGGGAGTATGAAAGGGTTTATTTCGAAGGGGTTTGTCAGGAGGTGTGGGGTAAGCATAAGGATGAGGGTATTATCAGGGTGGTGCTTAGAAGCACATGACGCCTAGAATTGTTAGGGTAAAAGGGAAACCAGAAAGAGACTCACAATAAAAGCTCAGTTGCCCCCCAAATTCTCAAAATGTGGAAGAAACTATGAGGTAGGATGAAGGAGTGAGAAGGCCAGGAGGAATTAAGGCGATAGTGGTCAGAGAGTGGTGCCCCGACATTTAGTATTTCCACACTGGAGCAGTTCAGTGTGATGAACAGGTCCAGAACGTAGCCATCAGAGTGGATGGCAAAGGTGGATGGAGGTCCGTGGAGCTAAGGTAGCTGCGGAGTCGTAAGGCCTGAGATGGATGGGGCGTGCATGCAGATGATGAAGTCATCCACGTGTTGGAAAGGTCTGGGGTGGGGGGAAAGACTGGCTCACTGGACCCAGTTGTCAGCGCGGGATGAATGAGGGGAAGTAAGTGGGAGATGAGAAGATGACAGTGAGGAGACGTGGCTGAGGCAGGTACAGCCGGATGGCAAGAGCTCAGCAAGCACGGGGGTTACATGATGGTAAAGGAATGATGGTTTTGAAGTTTTAGCCCCACCATCTCTGCTCCTGTGGTGATGGCACGTAGGGAATGAACATTCCCAAGAGATCAGGGCTTTGAGGAGAGCAAGGCTTAGGCTTAATTACTCTTATAAACATTAGGGGGATTATTTTTGCTCCATCATTCAAGCCTTCAATAAAAATAGTCAATACCAAATACCCTTCAGCCCCGGAGCTGCTGCTGCTTGACATTCTGCGCTCATGATGTTTCTGCAAACTGACTGTTCAGTGTTTTGTTTTACTTAACTTATCAGGGTTAGTGGTAAGCCAATGAACAAATATTTTCTCTCCCCAGAGTCTTCTCCAACTTTGAAATATTGTTGCTTCCCACCCCCCCCCGCCCCATCTCCCCTGGGGCTCAGCTGCCTCCGGTCCTTACTTCTGAGCGTTCGGGGCTCAGCTGAGTGCACAATCCCCCCAACCTCCTCCCTAATCTGTTCTTTACTTCAACACCCTCTGCTTTTCTTTCATAGAACTTACTCCAATTTGTAATCCATTTATTGATAGGTTTCATTTAAAAATACTCTCTCTCTGATCAGAACATCATTGCACTAGAAGCAGCATCACCTATATTGTTCACCACCCATATTTCCGGTATCAGCCATAGTGCTTGGCACACAGTAGGCATCTAACTTGTTGGACAGGTAACAGTGTCTCCATTTTGTAAATGACAACAATGAAACATGGAGAAAGTGATGAAGCCTGGATTCCAGCCCACGTCACCCAACGTTCCTATTTCCATAATCCCTCCTGGAATTAGGGAACAGCTTATTCTCTAATGCATCATGGTGGGTTAAAATGGCCACAAATTCTTTATCACATTGAGAGGTGGTGCATATGTCCCATTCCTCCAATCCCGGCTGGTCCTGAATTGACGACAAGGATGCTGCAGAAGGGAAGCTGCACCAGTGCCAGGATCGGCCTCCCAGGGGAATGGCGACTCTGCACCCCTCCCTCCTGGAACACTTACTCTTGGGGTGCCTGAACTGCCAGGTGAGACTACCTTTCTGGAGAGACCACATGGCAATACCATGTGGGGAGGGAGAGTGGCCCAGCTGACCCAGCTTCTCAGTAGAACCCCTCCAGATGGCTCCAGCCCCAGCTGCCAATCGGCTGCAACTTCACGTGCTCGCAGGTGAGAGCAGGGGAAGAAACTTCCTGCTGAGCCTGTTACCCCACAGCACCACGGGAGATAAAATGGTGGTTGTTTTAGACAGGGCAGTGACTGGGGTAAGGCAAGAAGGCACCCCGGGCACAGGTATAAGGAGGAAGGAGGTGCCCACCCTGCACCTGCTGGACCTTGAGAACGAGTACCTCCTTAAACCCAGTGCCCTAGGGGCCTCACTTAGTCCTGGACTCTAGTTTTCAGCCATTCGGTTTGGGTGGTTTTAACCCAGCACTAGAGAATTAAAACACTGTGGTACCTGGCACAGAGCAGGTGCTCAGGGACACACAGTAATGGAATCAAGTAAGGTACAAATCACAACTTCCAAATAAGGTAATTTCCATAGGAGTCTCTGGCCCTGAAATATTTTGTATCGAACTTTCTTTGACACATCATTCTTATATATTTCCCTGCCATTCTAAACTCTGTCATTTTCTCCACTTCAGCAAACATTTCTGAGCGTCTACTTTGGGGTCGGCACTGTCCAAGGTGCTCGGGGAAGGGTGGGGAGAGGGCGGGGGAGACAAATGAACAAGACGTGGTTCCTGCCTCCCAGGAGCTGAGCACAGAGCAAGGCAGCCCTCTGTGGACGGCTGAGGTAGCAGAGTAGGTTCCTATAATCCCGTGGATCACACATCTTGTCCGTAATGTAAGTGTAAAGATGTCAATCATACTTTTCCATTTTTATGTTGACACAACCATGCTTTTCTTGTTGGAATGTCTAACGGAGGCTTGGCCCCCAAGGGCTGACTGGGCACCTGGCTGGCTGCCCCTTCCCGTCCTTGGGTCTGGGGGGCCGTGTCAGTGTTGCTTCTCTTTCTTCCAGCCTCTTCTCCCCCAGGCGGGGATGCAAACTGTCTGTCTCAGGGGCCAAGCAGGAGATGCAAATAAAGGTCAAGTGGAGGGCAGGCCCGTGGCCAAGCGAGGCCCTCGTTTCCTCTGAAGGAAGGCAAGACTCAGCAGATCCTGCCTGTGGAAAACACAGGCTCAGTGTTCTACATGGCCAGATCTTAATAAAAGATGGACATCTGGATTTTTCCTTGAAATTGGCAAAAGAATGGTGATAGATGAAACAAAACTTGTCTGTGGTCCCCACTGGACAGGGGTCGGGGATGGACATCTGGCCTCTAGCTCTCTCAAGCCACTGGCTGTGTAACGTTGGCCAAGTCATGTCCCTTCCTGGGTCTCACTTTCTTCATCTGGAGAGTCATGAGTCTGGAAGTTTCCGTCTCCAAAGAGTGATTTCGCTTCAGGATTTTGGGCCCCCAGTACATGGTCTGACATATACTCGACTAGGTGGTCAATAAATTGATGTTGAATTAACCAAAGAATGAATTATTCATCTGGCCTTTTGGCAAAGATAATCAACCTCAGAATAAGGTCTTAGACAAGTTCCTCCTTTTTCTTAAAGAATTCTCCATTGTTTTCCAAAAACTTCCTTTGATGCAGTTTGCCACACCCCTAGTTTTCAGTTTCTTTTTTCCATGAAACCTTAGCTTTCGGAGAAGCAGACCCCCAGACCCCTCTGCAAATCTCTGGTAGTGCCGGATGGCATGGTCGTCCACCCTTTGGTAGAGCTTCTGGGGTGGTCCTGATGCACTCCCGCGGTCCAGGGCCACTGATGGGAAGACCACACCCCTTCCATATCAGATGGGTGTGAGCTTCTGAGAACTAGACTCCCCTGAAGAAACAGCCCAGGGCCAAGAAGGACGCCAGGCCTGTGGAGATGCCCTTAGTGGCTTAGCAGCCAGTAAGGAAATCACTGATGGGGTTCACCCGTGGCTGTGGAAGGACAGGTGATTTCCCCAAGCATCTCCAGTCCAGGTGATAGCATGGCAGCTGCACCTTCTCCTTATGGAAACCCCTACCTGTGCAAATGAAGTCAGCCCTAACAGAACAGGATCACACAGATGATGCAGATTAAGATGGGGTTTTCCAGTACACATGGAATCACAGAATTTTTAAACTGAAGGGACCTTAGGAAAGAGGACAACTGGAAAAAGAGACTGACTATGTGTCACCCACTCTTCTGAGAGCTCTATTTCACTCAATCCTCAGATTAGATGAGGCATTATTATACCACCTTACCAATGAGAGATGGAACGCAGGTGAGGAAGGTAATTTCCCCAAGATCACATCATGTGGAAGCTGCAGAACCAGGACTCCAACTCAGAATTACCTGGCTCCAAAGTCCTCACTCCTCCTGAGACATCTAGAGCCAATTTACCAGCTTCGTCTCCTTCACTTGACGGGTGAATAAATGCGAGCTCAATGGCTTTGCCAAGGTCAAGAGTGAGCGTGAGAGTAGCTGGGGCTGCTCATGCCCCATGTATTTTCCATGTCAGGTGTGGCCAACCGGAGTCCTTTGGCAAAGCATCCAACTCTGGGTGACGCCAGGCTGGTGGAGTCAGGTCCCGAAGCACCAGGGATAGAAACCCTTGTGCCACTGCCCCCTCTTCATGGCATCCTCAACCCCGACTCATTTTGGATCAGGCCAAGCCAGTCACCTTCCAAATGAAGCTACTGGAATGGGCATCAAAGGCCACCCTGAACACAGCTTGGGACATAAGAGCTTGTGGGCAGCGGTCCATGTGTAGCGACCCACAGAACCACTTCTCCTCTCATCTCCCCTTGGAGTGCCGGCAGGTTTGTGGTCCAGGGATTTCACTCAGGGCCACGCCAGGGAAGCAGCGGTGAGCCTGCTCTTGTTTGCTGACCTTTCCCCCTCCACCATCCACCTTGAGCTGTGAGTTTCTGTAGGCTTCACAGCCGTCCTAAGATTCGTTTCAGCCTGGAAAGTTCTCCCGCCGCTAAGCCACCTGTCAGCCGGCACCTCCTACACCAGATGGCCGTCCCCTCCCGCCCCCTGTGCAGTCCAGCCAAGCCCAGGCCCGGCATGGACAAAAGAGGTCCCGAGTGGCTGCGGCCAAGGTCTATGTGTCCATCTGGACGCAGGTATCACAGAGCTGTGGCGCTGCCACAGAAAAGACTTTGGCAGGAGGGAGGTTCCCCGGCTTCTGGCCCTTGATTCCTTGTCAGTCTTGCTTCAAAATCAGACACTGTATTCAGATGCCCAGCTTCTTGGGCAGGTAGGCAGCCCGCCTGGAGAAAGCCTTCTAAACGCCTCCTCGGGGGGGGGTGGGTCTGCTTTAGCAACCACTGAGGGCAAACCATCCCCTTCCTTTGCCAGAGAGAAGCCTGACCACAGATGGCTCCCTGCTCTGCCTGTGCAGGGCCTCGAGGTCTGGTGTCCCAAGGTCATGGCCAGCAACCCCTTCCTGCCCCACTCCCCCGCAGTTCCCCACCCCCGCTCCTGGGAGAGGCTTGAACTTTTTTCAGTGCCATTCCTCCCAAAGACTTCCTTTTAGCTCTTCAACTTGACCTCATACTGTGAGTCAGTCAAATGAAAACAGGAGGCAATGTTACTGTATCGAACTGTTTACAAAACAGAAAAGTGAAGAGGAAGCTGTACTTTGTTTTCCACACACTGAGAACACTAAGGGACCTACTTCTTTTCAATTCTCTCCTTTTTCTACGTGAGCATAAGAAGGCTGTTGAAACGGCCTTGTGAGAGGCTTGTTTTTGCTTTCAGCCAGACCCTCTCGCTTCAAATCCCACTGGTAGGTAATATATTCTGAATTAAAAAAAAAAAAAAATCCCACTTCATTCTGAGTTTCCAAACCAGCATAACCCACTTCTTATTCTAAACAAGTGAACAAACATTAGTCTTCAGGGCCAAGATGTCAGTGTTAAAAAAACAACAAACCATAAGTCCAGGTCTTTACTACAAGCGTTAGCTGATATCTGCGGAGTTATCCATGCTTTTTCCTTACATCTTTTATTTTTTCTTGAGCAGTAGCTTCAGGAAGCATCTTCGTTTTCATTCCAGTGCGGCCTACATTGGATTCAAGTTTTCAAAATGGCACCAGAGTATCGTATCAGTTTCCACAGTAACTGGTAAAATGGAACCCATAAGAATGATCATTTTCTTTTATGAGAGACATGTTGGACCAGGGCAATCTTACTTATATTAAGCCTGCCTGGGATGGTGGGTGGATTTGGCGTGAGTGAATTAAATGTTGAACTGGCAGTTCTACTGGACTTCAGACAAACATCCATGTCTACTAACAATGATTTGCTGGCACTCCTCAAATCATTGTTCTGCTATCTCAGCATCCCAACTCTTGCGATCTTTTCCATTTGCTTCTTTATGGACGGGCAAGTCACCTGACAGTAGCCGCCTGGACAAAGCTGGCGTTGCAGTTTTGCCACACTCGCTCGGCCGTCACCTGATGCCTGCCATCACTTGCCAGCCTCATTTACACATTGCCAATTCTAGGGGGAGAATCAGATCTAATTTGAGCACCGTTGTATCTGCTTATTTTACACACAGATGTGAGTACATTTCTCTCTCTATTACATAAGTATTTAAGCTTTCATTCCAACTGTCTTTAAGCAGTTACTACAGCAAACAACCAAACAGAAAACCCCCGCGGTGCCAGAAATACCTTTTCATGGGCCTTGTTCCCCAAAGGCTCTCAAAGACAGCATGTTGTGAAATAAAGCAAGACTAGTGCAGGTTACAGTAAAGTCACCCCAAATTAGCCAAGTGTCTCTCTGAACTATTTCATATATTCTGAAAGTGCGTGCTGAGAAGTGGTGGGTGGAGTGAGTCTTCTGTGTTCCCAGTTTTGCTCCTCCAAATGAAATACTAATAATATTACTACTGCTACATTTGGCAATATAAGGAAGCTTCCAGTAATAAGTTGCTTGTATTCACTGCAGGTTAGCAGAACCACAATTTATGTGGTATAACAGGTGTGTCCCCAGGCACACAGGTTGATCAGCGAGTTACTGAAACCCTTGAGGGTAATTCATTCACCGCAGTGAAGGCTCACCAGGAGAAGTGGATAAAGTGCTGCGTCAGCAAAACCTTGCTCCCGTGAGTCAGGACTCAGTTATTCTTTTTGGCTGGATGATCCCAGATGCAAATGACTTACTGTTGGTGTCCATGCAGTCAATGGGTACAAATAAGCCATTTTATGGGTGCAAAGGATGTGTCTCCGAGTGCAAAGAATTTCAGTCTGACTGATGTCTCCGGTTATTCTGGTGGGCTCTGTAGAGAGGACTGCCATGCAGTACTGGAGTTTAGAGGCAGGAGGCACCCCACCAGGATGGGAAAGATGATTCAGCTCAGGCTGCTATAATAAATACCTGGGGGTGGGGGCTTAAACAACAGACATTTATTTCTCAGAGTTCTGGAGGCTGGAAGCCTAATATCAGGGTTCTAGCACGGTTGTGTTCTGGTGAGGGTCCTCGTCCTGGCTTGTCGACGGCCACCTTCTTGTATCCTCACATGACCGAGACCACATAGCAAGTATTTTCAGTTTTGTGAGCCATATAGTCTTGTAGCACTAATCTTAGTCAGGAAGGCTCTACCATCATGACCTAATTATCTTCCAAAAGCTCCACCTTTAAATACCATCACATCAGAGGTTAGGGCTTCTACATGTGGATTTTAAGGAGACACAGACATTCAGTCCATAACAGAAAGTGATGGTTATAGATGCCTTTTGGGGAGGGAGACTAAGAGGATGACTGTTGAAGGACCAGCAGGGGGCTGAGAAGTATAGAAGCAGTCACACTCAGCTTTGGTGGCTTAGAGCATTTAAAAGGTTCCCCTACCTCATCCTGCCACGTTGAAGGTTCTTTGGAAATTTAAACTGCTCTACGCTCCATACCCCTCAGCTTACCATACCCCAAAGCTAAACACCTGAGCTGAAGTTTGTGGTTCTAGGTCCAAAACTGAGGGGGAAAATGTGGTTCCTCGTTGAACTTAAACCCAGAGGAGACTCTAGAAGGAGAGGGTTCTGGTGAGCAGAGGGCATACAGGAGAGCAGGACTGCCACTGTCCTACTCTGCTTGACCCGAGAAGTCTGGCAAATGGAAGCTCTTTAGGTAGAACCATCTTCAGGCACCTCTTCACTACATAAGTCACCAGGATTAATAAGATGAGAACCCACTGAAGCTCCTCAGATAAAACATCTATTTACCAATGACGTCATTATTTTCGCCTATGGTTGAGGTGTCCTTGTGAAGGAGGTTCCTCTTGCATAAGAAGGCTTTGCTTCTTTAGGATCATTTGGGGTTTGTGCAGAGGAAGTGCACTAAACAGAATTCTGGGCTCAGAAACTGTTTCCCATCAGGAGCTGCTCAGGTCTGGAGATTCAACAGCTCCTGGACACTGTCTCCTTATTTTCTCCCTGAAGCCCAGTCCTACAACCAGAGGGGTCAGCAAACTTTTTCTGGAGAGGACAAGATAGTACATATTTTCAGTTTTGCAGGCTATGTAGTCTTGTAGCACCTGCTTAATTCTGCTGTTATTGCATAAAAGTAGCCATAGACAATATGTAAGCAAATGGGTGTGGTTGTGTTTCAATAAAACTTTATTTACAAAAACAGGAAGGGGGCAGGATTTGGCCCCTGCTGTAGTTTGCTGACTCCTAACTTAGATGATGTTGGTTGTTCAGCCAGCTCAGACAATAAATCATTCATTTGTTTAACCATGCATCTACTCTGTATTAGAAACAGTTCTAGGTGTTTGGGATATATCAGTAAACAACAGTGACAAAAGTCCCTACAACTCTGTGCTCTTAGAACTTACATCTTGGTTGGGGAGGCAGACAACAAATCAATGTGATGGTTCCCTTCTATACATCTGCTCTCCATCTTCTCCACCTCACCCTAGAGATGCTCTGTGCTCCGGTGGCCCACATGGGCTGTATCAATACACTCTCTTGTTTCCAACTTCCTCCCATTGGGTCCAGCCCATGAGAGGCACAGGCAAAGAGGATTTTTATTCCTCCAGCTTCTCAAATACTCAGTCCATAATACCTAGTTGGGTGTATAAGTGTATACAGATATCTATAGCTGCATACATAGGTGTATTTCTAAGCAGCATAACTGTTCTCAAAAGAACATTATTAGAATCCCAATAGCACAGTGGTTAAGAGTACGGAATCAGACAGACTTGGGTGACTTCTTGGAGCTTCTGTCTTCTCAAGTGTAAAATGAAAATAATAATAAACTGCCAAACTCACAGGGTTGCCACGAGTGTTAAATGTGGTAATGCGGGTGAAGTGCATAGCGCAGTGCCTGGCACATAGAAGAACCTCAGAAAATGATAGCAGTGATCAAGATATAATATGTGGTATGTTGCAGGTCACGTTGGTGAGTTTAATTTAAATACTGTGCTTACTATGAACACATCCTTTCGTGTCATGAGTATAGTAGGCCTAAGGGCAGGTACATGGAGAGATTCAGTTGGCTTTGGTACAATGTGTCTTATACTGATCTATGATCTGGGGGTTGGGGCTCATTAGGAGACCCTCCCCCCCCCCACTCCCACCGCCACCACAAACAATCCAACCAAACAAACGTAAACACAATGGGTTCTCACAGCCAGCAATCCTGAGACAACTACACCTTCTTAAGTCCTTTCCTTAACTCCTGGGTGGGCGACAGACCAAGGACCATTGCTGAAGTGAGCAGTGTCATCTGCTTTATGTGCAAGAAGAAGTGGCATGAGTGACAATATATATAGACTCCTGGGCAGTGGCCACTAACCTGGGCAGCTGGCTGGGATTGGAAGGTCAGAGACAAGGCAGTGGTGTCGAGGCGCATGGATGGACATATGTGAATGGGCACAAAGTGTGAAGATTTTTTTTTTTTAAATAAATTTATTTATTTATTATTTATTTTTGGCTGCACTGGGTCTCCGTTGCTGCGTGCAGACCTTCTCTAGTTGCGGTGAGCGGGGGCTACTCTTAGTTGCGGTGTGTGGGCCTCTCATTGTGGTGGCTTCTATTGTTGTGGAGCACAGGCTCTAGGCACATGGGCTTCAGTAGTTGTAGCACGTGGGCTTGGTAGTTGTGGCTCGTGGGCTCCAGAGTGCAGGCTCAGTAGCTGTGGCTCACGGCTTAGTTGCTCTGCGGCATGTGGGATCTTCCCGGACCAGGGGTTGAACTCGTGTCCCCTGCACTGGCAGGTGAATTCTTAACCACTGCGCCACCAGGGAAGTCCCCCAAAGTGTGAAGATTTTTATATCACATATTAATGTTCACTGGCGAGCATCTACTACAAACGAAGAACTGAACAACAAAGGAGACAAAATGACTCAGCCAGGTGACGTTAACCAGACTTCGTCATTGGCCACCTAGAAGTGACAATATAGGCACATGAGTGGAGGGGCCATGAGGGTAGAGGTGAGGGCTATGCGTGCGCTCAGCAGCGTGGACTCCCACTTACGGGGGTCAGTCTAGCTCTTGCCGCCTCTGAATGTCCAACCTGCAGCAACAGAGACCCATGCCGAACCTTTGATATGGCACTATTCCTTGAAGAGACCAACCAGTCACTTGGTGGCAAATCAAATTCATAGGGCCCTTGCATTCTGGAATGGCCCGCGAGTCATCCTCAAAGGGATAGATACTTATTCCAGTTATGGGTTTACCTTTCCTGCCACAGAGGCTCAGCCAGCACTATTCACTGGTGGCTTACGGAATGCCTGATCTGTAGGCATGGAACCCCACGTACTATAACCTTCAACCAGGGGACCCACTTCTCAGTGAGGGAGGTGTGGGACTGAGCCCCTGACTGTGGGATCCACTGTTTGCATCAGACACTGCACCAGCCTGCAGCAGCCGGCCTCAGTGAATGCTGGAACGGCCTTCTATAGGCTGTGCCAGCTCAGAGGCAACACTCTTGAAAGGCTGGTGTGCCAGCCTTCAGAACACAGTATATTCATTAAATCAGACACCACTCTATGGCTGGCCCTGCCTCTCTAGTAAGGAGAATGCACGGTTCCAGGATCTAAGGAGTGGAAAGCAGGTGTGGCCCTGCTTACCGTCACGCCCAGTAACTGACTGGGGAACTTTGTGCTTCCTGTCTCCACAGCTCTGGACTCTCTGAAAAAAGTTCCAACCTGACAAACACTACCTTAGTCAGTTAATCAAGGTTAACCTCAACAGTGATGTCCTATTGATAGAATATACCCTTGAAATGATGTGATGAGAATGACACTCTCCCTCTGTCAAGACACACAGCCTAGCCTAAGGTGAGAAAAACATCAGGCAAATTCCAACAGAGGGACAGCCTACAAAACCCTTGACCTAGTACTTCTCAGAACTGTCAAGGTCATCAGAAATAAGGAAAGTCTAAGAAACCATCACGACTCAGAGGAGCCTAAGGAGACAGGATGATAAAATATGGTATCCTGGATGGGATTCGGGAACAGAAAAAGGACATTAGGGAAAAACTAAGGAAATCTGAATAATTATTATAATTTAGTTAACTATATTTTAATTTAATTATCATTCAAGAAATAATGCATTTAGTTAATAATAATGGACGAATGTTGGTTTATTGATTGTGACAAGTGTGCCATACTTTTCTGTTTTTTTTTTTTTTTTTTTTAGTACGCGGGCCTCTCACTGTTGTGGCCTCTCCCGTTGTGGAGCACAGGCTCCGGACGCGCAGGCTCAGCGGCCATGGCTCACGGGCCCGGCCCATCCGCAGCATGTGGGATCCTCCCAGACCGGGGCACGAACCCGTGTCCCCTGCATCGGCAGGCGGACTCTCAACCACTGCGCCACCAGGGAAGCCCAGGTGTGCCATACTAATTAAAGATGTTGACAATAGAGAAACTGGGTGTGGGTATATGGGAACTCTGTACTATCTTCATGATTGTTCTATAAATCTAAAACTATTCTAAAATAAAAACTTTATCGAAAGAAAGTTTTTCGCTCTCAAAGAGAACCCACTCTTGCCGGGAGACACAGCAAGGGTCTCATTGAACTAGAAGCTTTGGCTGTTGCCTGGGAACTTTGGACTCTGGTGCCAGGGACCAGCAGATGAGGAATTGCCATCTTGGCAAGGAAAGTACCACGATCGGCAAAAGAAAGGGCATTTCTTCTCCTGTCCTTCTTTTCGATGACGTTTGGGAATTTTGTGCCATAGTGTGAACACCCTGCTCTCTGGGTTCTCTGCTGTCCCAACTTTCCATGTCCAGCAGACCTGATTCGGAAGACACAGGACCTCCAGCCAGATCTCAGGACCCCGCAAAACCACCTTCACCGACTTTTATATAGGCTGCCGTGTCTTGGGAGCCACAAAACTTTTAAAAACTCCATGTTTCAAATACATTTCCTGGCAAAACAATGTTATCTTTGTAAGATATCCCCAGAATGCCCCTAAGAGCCTGTTTAATACATAATGGTGGAGTGGAATACAGAACAGAACTTACCAGGGTGTTAGGCGCGACGCAGTGGAGTTCGGAGTCAGGTGCAAGTTCCAAGCCCAGCTCTGCCACTCACTCACTATGACCTTGGGCAGGTTGCTTCGTATCTCTGAGCCTCAACTTTCCTATAAATCAAATGGGAATGTACAGCTGTTTCACAATCTCTAAGTATTAAGTGTGATGACAAATCTGGACCGGCACTTAAGATCACTTTCTTTTTCCTCCCTAAACTGAATTATAGTCTCCCTTCCTGCCAGGCTGGCAGAAATCTCCGTGTTAGTAATTATTGAGGGCCCCTCCCTTCCTTAAATCACGGACATTTTCTTGGTGGTAAGAAAACGAAGAGAAATTTTCCAGTCTTCCCATCCTCATGGACCTGCAAGACCCTTTACATGCAGGAGCATGTAGGGGTGCTGCCCACCTCCTCGTCTGCCATTTTTTGGTTCATTCATTCATTCACTCATTCATCAAAAGTGGTTAACATCCAACTGCATATTGTGTGTCAGACACATTTCTAGGCAGTGTTAGAAGCAGTCAAGGATGGAGTAGACTGGACCTGGGGGTGCAACGCTGAGCTACCCATCAGCCGCAAAGCACTTATCCCTGCAGCTGCAGGATGAGTGGGCTGTTGACGGCTCACAGCTCTGTCCCTCTCAGGCCCTATTAAGGGGAGCCTGCGTCCACTGGGTGGTTACTGTTGGTGTACAAATGCCTGGCCCGTTGCATCAACTCTGAAGGGCTGCCCCTTTTCTCCTTCTGAAATTCCATCTTCAAGTAATTTCCTCAAAAGAGTGGATTAGGAATAAATTCTCTCCACCTTGTATTTGAACAACTTCGTTGAACACTTTTTAATAATCCCTCAAGTGTACCATCTGCTTCCAGCCAGGACCTTGGTCAAGGCACTGGGTTCAAAATGATACACCTGCAGAATTCTGAGGATCTTGCTCTACCGCCTTCTAGCATCTATTTTGGTGATGGTAAGTCTGATGCCAACCCAACTCTTGTTCCTTTGTAGGTATTTTTTCTCTCTGGAAGCCATTAGGCTCTTTTATTAATTCTTGCTATGAAATTTTACAGAGATATGCTCTATCAGTTAGGAATGCTTTTAACTGCAAGTAAAACAACCTCCTCCTCAAAAAATCCAATTAACAGCAGCTTAAGCAGTACACTTAAGAAGTAGATGGTCCCAGGTTAGAGGCACCAATTCAGTGGTAATAGTCAGGGCCTTTTCTGTGGGTCCTGCTTTACCAAGATGTAGAAGCAAAGGGGTCTTCTCATTCCTGTGCCTGTCGCCTCATGGTTGGAAGACAGCTTCCACACCACACCCTGCAACTAAGCAGAGGCAAATCGCCTCTCTCTACGAGGCTCGAACCTTACTGTGAAAGTAAAAGCCCCACACCCACCCCGTACCATAACATCTCGGCATCTCACTGGCCAGAGCCTGGCCGCATACCGACCCCTGGACACTCGCTACCATCTGAGTGTCTGTGTCCCTACCAATTCCTATGTTGAATCCTAACCCCCAAGATCATTAGGAGGTGATCAGCGATCAGTGGATGGGGCCTTCGGGAGGCGATCAGGTGATGAGAGTGCAGCCCTCATGAATGGGATTAGTGCTCTTACAAAAGGGACCCTGCAGAGCTTCAGCGCTGCTTCCACATGTTGAGGACACAGCAACAAGTCAGCCATCTACAACCTGCAAGAGGGCCTTTACCGCAACCCAACCATGCTGCAGCCCTGATCTGCAACTTCCAGCCTCCAGAAGTGTGCAAAATAAATGTTTGCTGTTTATAAGCCACCCAGTCTGTGATATTTCATTATAGCCTGAACACACTAAGACAACACTCGTTGGTGAAAGAGAATGTAATTTATTATAGTTGTTAAGACCAATTATAATTCATTCCCTGGGGTTAGAAGGGGTATACTTTCCTGATGTCATAGGATGTCTGCCTGCTACCTCGGCCCCCAAATTGGAGACCTGTTAGCAGGAAAGAAAGGGGGAAATCGTTTTGGGGTCAGCTGTAGAAGATGTCTGCTTCCTATGTCTACATGTGGCCTTTTTACTTTCATGCTTTTAATTTGAAGTCTCATTTTTTCTTTTACCCTGGGAACTTCCCCCCCATTATTTCTTTGACAGTTTCTTCCTCTCTGTCTTTTCTATTCTTTCTTTTCAGAATCCTTTAAAATGAATATTGGACTTACTGGATGAATCCATCATATTTATTAACTTCTCTGCTAAATGTCTTGTGTCTCTCTGTCCTTTTTTCATCTTTGTTTTAGATTTCCTTGACATCATCTTCCAACCCTTGTATTTTTTATTTCATTTTACTTTTTTACTTCATGTATTATTTTATTTCAGATCTGTTATGTTTATATACATATATATTAACGCTTGTTGTCTGTTCCTTTTTTTATAACATCATATTCTTATTTTAATGATGCAATATAATCTCAAACCTCTTTGAGGATAATAGAGAGTTTTAAAAAAATTCCTTTTCTATTTCTTGAGTTATCTCTGTTTCTTGCAGTTATTTTTGCTGATGTTCTTGTTTATTTATCTTTCCCTTTAATGTTGCCGATTTTCCTCAAATATCTGGTGTGTTTAAAGAAGAGGGGATAAAAATGCCTGTTTGGGGGCCTGAGGCTATGTTTGGGGCCTGCTGACCTGAAGGTTTAGCATTCCTTAGGGTGCAGGGGCCTTAAGCGTCAGCTTCCGCGATGGGATTGCCCCACATGCCAGAATGAGTGCTTTGTTCTGGGCCAAGAGCACCCTCACCAACTGCCCTTGTTCACCCTAGACTTTTATTTAAATAAATTGATTTAGAGAAGAACTCTCCATTTTCTTCCCCCTAGGTAGTAATGCCTGGCCAACCCCTGCTGGGCCTACAGAGAAAGGGATGTGTGAGTCTGTGTGGGGACTTAACCATTCAAAATAGAGACCTTTAACAAATGCCTATTTTCAGCCCAACTCCTCACTGCTGCCCCCTGGAGGTCTGCAGTTTCCAAGTCTGGAGACTTTCTGGGTACTTCTGCGCCAACTGAACTCTCCTGCCCCCCAGGTTCTTCCCCACTCTGCTCCATCTCAATAACCAAGAGTCTCCCGTTGCCTTTACATCATCTAGAAATTCATTTAAATTACTTATTCTCTGATGGCTCTCTTCAGTTCCCTTCACTGGTGCATGCTCCTATATTTTAAAATTTCTTCAGTATTATTTTAATGGGGCCTCAGGAGAAAGGAGAACGCTGAGGCTCAATCTTGACCTGGAAAGCTACTGTGGAGGTTCTTTTCTTTTTTTTTTTTTTGATAGCTTCATTGTTTAAAATTTTTTTAAATTTTAAATTGTGGTAAAATACATATAGCGTAAAACTTACCATCCTAACCATTTTTAAGTGCACAGCTCAATAGTGTTAAGTACATTTACATTGTTGTACAACCATCACCACCATCCAACTCTAGAGTTCTTTTCATCTTACAAAACTGCAACTCCACACCCATTAAACAACAACTCCCCATTCCCTCTGCCCACTCCCTGGAAACCACCCTTCTCCTTTCTGTCTCTATATCTGACTACTCTGGGGACCTCAGGTAAGTGGAATCCTATAGTATTTGTCTTGTTTAACAGGCTTAATGTTCCCAAGATTCACCCATGCTTTAGCACGTCAGAATTTCTTTCCTTTTTAAGGCCGAATAATATTCCATTTCATGTACATACCATATTCTATTTATCCATCAGTGAACACTTGGGTTGCTTCTACATTTTTGGCTATTGTGAAGAATGCTGCTGTGAACATGGGTGCACAAATACTGTTGAGTTGTAAAAGGGCTGCTATGCAGGAGATCAGCAGCCAGTCAACTCCAAGTCAGGTGTATTTGTGTCGTGCCGATTTCCCATTGCACTGGGATGACATCATCACCAGCATCACATTGCCATCTATGTAATACTCCAGTGTCTGGAGTTTTACTTGACATACCTCTTCTAGGTCCATTATCATAACTCATGAGGTAGCTAATGCCGATGGCATTATTTCTGCATTACAGTTGAAGAATTTGAGCTACAGAGAGGTTAAGTGACTTGCCTAAGCTGGTAAGAGCTACAACTAAAACTACTGAATAATTCTCTCAGCTTGAAAGACATTGTTGGATTGTTGGATTTGCATAGACTCTGCTGTGGGTTGACTATGTAGACACAGCCATGGAATGATTATCTCTAGTAAATTTAATGCAACTCTTCCTAACTGATGAGACAGGTTGACATCGTAAATTTCATGTGAAAAAAAGAAATCTATCTGAAGCTCTGCCAGCTAAGACAGAATATCAGATATAATTTAACTATTAAAATTACAGAGAGTCATTTCTCTTTATTTTTTATGGAGAGGAATAAGGTAAATGCTCTTGGGTTGTTGGCGTTATGTCTCCCATTTGTATATTCCTTCTAAACATGAACACTATGTTGTTTATTCATCTGTTAATGACAGCTGATTATCAAACCATAAGTATACATGTTGGATCTAATGGTTTGTGAATGTTAAGCATCAGACAGAAATATTTGTGGATATTTAGAGAACTCTGCGTCTTCATCCCAATCACTACCTAGCTTGTCAGTTTTCTGTAGAATATCTGATTCTTTGTGCTGTCAGCCAAATCATGTGTTAGGCAGAAAGCATATTTTTTTCCCCATTATTGCTATTTTTTTCTTCCTGTCAGTAAACAGATTAAAAAAAGAAAGAAACATAACTCTCTTGTGTAATCTAGGCTACAGATGTCACATTTTTTTCTATTTCTTTTGGAAAATAGCAAATGTGATTTCTTAAGGCTTTTCATTTTCAAATCATTTCAGGGACGTTAGCAAATACATATGCAGTCAGTATTTTTGTACCATATATTCAAGAAAAATAACAGATACAAAGATGCTAAAGTTCAAATTAAGAAGCCTTCATCCTCCAGCCCTAAAGTCCCATGGTACTTATTTAAAATTAAAAAATATTTAGCCACTAGCAGTTTGCTCCCTGAATGACAGGATACATTCATTTATTTTCTAAGCAGAACCAGAGTAACCTGGTGTTTAAGCTCTGACAGTATGAGAATACGTGCTGGAGAAAGACACACCGTTCCCCAGGGTACAACCAGGAGCCTCTGAGAACTTTCCTTACAATGTCTTCATTCTTCCATTCACCCAGCAAACAGTGAAAAGCACCTACTAGTGCCAGGCCTGCACTCAGCCCCGGGGAAATAGAAATGTCTGTGCTGGAGGTTCTCAAGTCTGGTAGGATGGAAGTTAACATGGCAGAGTGGAAAGGGCTTGGTCAGAATCCTGTACTTACCTGCAAAGAGTGTGGCCTTAACCTCCCCAAACCCTTCTTTGGCAGGGATGAAAATATACACCCCAAGGAGCTGGGAGATTAACTGGTTTACCCACAGCTGACTCAAGGCACAGAGCTGCAGCCCTCAAGACACTCCTCATTTATTTCCATTTCTTTTACTCCCCTTGATTCCTTCCAATGAAATTTCTATTCCACACACTCTACCAACAATGCTTTCTTATCTTCCTCCATTTTTGCTTCTGCACTGGACCCTACTGACCCTCAAAGTCTTGCCTTTTCTCCCATCAACACTGTCCTGTTCTCTTATCTCTCTGACCTCTTCTTTTCTGGAGCCCTTGCACTTCCCTTCTCTTCACTTTCTCAAATACTGGATTTTCACAAAGTCTCTGCTCATTTATCCCTTCATAATAGTGCTCTTTTAGCATCAAACATCTCTTCAAATCCTTCTTCTTCCTTAGGCATCACTAATGTCCATGCTCATGGCTTCGATCATCATCCTCACTCTGATGACCCCCAAACTGACATCTCTTGTTATTTTCACATTCAAACCTGTAGCTTGAATTTTCAATCAAATAGCCAACTTGGATGTTCACCTTCAACTCAAAAATCTCTAAGGTTATATATATCACCTTTCACCGAAACTCCCCTACTAGAATTTTGGTTTTTTTCTGTCATTAGCACCATTTTCTCAATTATCTACAAAGGAAAACTTAGACTCAAATCTAATTTTTCTTTTCTTTAACTGCTTTTTCATTGACTTATACCATTTTTATTGTCTCCTCTTTCAAAACATTTCTGAGCAGAAAAGCATTAGATTAAGTCACAAAAAACAACAGCATTTTTAATTTTAAAATTTATTTATATATATATTTATATCTTTATTGGAGTATAATTGCTTTACAACATTGTGTTAGTTTCTGCTATATGACAAAATGAATCAGCTATATGTATACATATATCCCCATATCCCCTCCCTCTTGAGCCTCCCTCCCACCCTCCCTATCCCACCCCTCTGGGTGGTCACAGAGCACCGAGCTGATCTCCCTGTGCTATGCAGCTGCTTCCCACTAGCTATCTATTTTACATTCGGTAGTGTACATGTGTCAGTGCCACTCTCTCACCTCGTCCCAGCTTACCCTTCCCGCCCCACCCCCGCTGTGTCTTCAACAGCAATTTTTAAAACCTGTAAATAAATAAACCCATAAACTTATAAAGCAGCATATATAGTATGATCCCAATTTTGTTATAGTTGTATTATTTATGCCTCTCTCTCTCATCTGTCAATCAAATCTATCTACAAATGTGCATAAAAATGGACTGAAAGAATGTTCAGAAAATGTTGATGATAGGTGTTCCTCAGTAATGATTGTGAGTGAATTTTACTTTCTTTTTTACGTTTCATTTCCCTTTCTATTTTTAGTTTTTGGACTTCTGATGCCCAGAATAGGATTAATTATAAGCCTTATTTTATGATACACTCTCATAATTTGTCCCTCTTATTTACCCTTTTGTTTGATTCTTTGATGACTGCAGTCAGCATCTATGCCCATCATCTAATAACCCAAGCTCTTGAACAATAACATAAGCTTACATTTCCTGTGTGCTAGACCCCACCCCCAACATCTCCTGGGTCCTACCAGCAAGGCCTAAGGGGTCCCAGTGGTCCACATCCTGTCCAACACTTAGGATGTCAGGTTTCTTAATTTTTGCCAATCGAATGGGAATAAAATAGCATTAGTGTGGTGTTGGTTTGTACTTCTTTAGTACTAACAAAATTGAATATCTTTTTGTATATTTACAGGTTATATATATTTTTTCCTCCTCTGTGAATTTATGGACTTATGGCCTTTCCATTTTTCAAACAGGTTGTTTGTTTTTGTTATATTGATTTGTAGGAATAAGACAAGGATGCCCACTAATGCCACTGCTATTCAATACTGTCCTAGAGGTCCTTGTCAAAGAATAATCAAGGCATGAAAAATAAAGACATTAGGACTGGAAAGGAAGAAATATATGACTATCATTATTTGTAGATAATATTAGTGAGTACATAGAAAACCGCAAATAATCTATACATTTTTAGAATTAAAGGTGACTTTAGCAAGGTGGTTGAATATGAAATCAAAAGACAGATGCCAGTGGCATTTCTCTATACGCCAGCAGTAAAGTTAGAAAATGTAATATTAAGAAGGTCATCATTATAAGAGCAAAACAATACTGTACAATACCTACAATTAAACAAAATAAAAAGATGCAAGACAAAATCTTAAAAATATGAAATTCCTCAATGAGACACATTTAGAAGACCTAAATAAATTGAGAGAAATTTGATGTTCCTGGATAGGATTTTAACCCGCTCCCCCTCCCCAATCTGGAATACTCCTCCCACTCATTAGCCTGTGAAATTACCCACCACTATAAAAACTGACAACACCATGCCCTGGTGCCTTTCTCACCTTCTGAGATGGCCCACACTATGTCTGTGGAGTATGTTTCTCTCTAAATGAATCCACTTCTTACCTATCACTTTGTCTCTCACTGAATTCTTTCTGCAATGAGACATCAAGAATCTGAGCTTCATTAAGTCCTGAAACCAGATGTGTGATCTCAACTGGAAGACTGTGGGTTTTGGCAGGGTTTGAGTCCCGGCTGCATGGGTTCAAGTCCCAATCTGAGGTGCACGGTTTCAGTATGATTAAATACAATATCAATCACCCTTACACAGTGAGACAGAACACATGTGCAGAGATGCAAAGGTATAAGATTAAAGGAAGAAATGTATGTCTTAGTGTGAGTTTTCCTGGAAGCAGAGCCTGAGACAAGGATGTGGGTACAAGTAGTTTATTTGGGATGAGATCCCAGGAAGCAGGAGTGAAGGAGCAGGGAGAATGAGACAGGGAAGAAGGAAAAGCAAAGGGGGCACTTCATCACATAACAGTGGGCAGCAGGGGCAGGTTTCAACTGGGATCTTCTGAGAAGAGTACGGAATGGCTCCAGAATTGTCCCCTGATTGCGGGACAGGAGACAGAGTCTCTGGGACGGAAGGTGGAAAGATGGACAGCATGGGTGAGAGGAGTTGGCTCTCACACAGACCTGTCTACACTAGTCGGGGCTGAAATCAGGGGTGGTCCAGGGGATGTGACCTAGGGTACCAGAGGAGTCCACTATAGACTGATTCAATTTGGTTGAAAGAAATAGTTTACATGTACATAAAGACATGCATGAGAAGCTCTCTTCACTGTGATCAGATTAACTGATGCCCTCTATTCCCTTGATGAAACATGGTCCATGTTTGTGTAGAACGCCTGGACTCCTAGGTTACTCTCTAGAGCCCTGGTTCTCAAATGTTAGGGAGCACCAGAACCACCTGGAGTGTTTGTTAAGCCATAGATTTCTGAGCTCCACCCCAAGAGTTTCTAATTCAATAGGTCTGGGCTGCACTGGAGAATTTGCATGCCTAGCAAATTTACAGGTGATGTTGATGTTGGTGGTCTAGAGATCACTCAGTTAGAACATATGTGCATTTTCCCCACCATCTGGGTTGTGTGATTACCCAGAGTCTATTGTGTTAGTTCCCAAACCTGTTTATGTCAGTTGTACTTGTTACTGCAACCACATAATTTAATTAAGTGTCAAATGAACAGATGAAATGTGAAGGGGCAGAGAAAAATACATGTGTCTGTAAAATACGAGGTGAATGCTATTGAAAAGATTCAACATAGATGAGTCATTGAAAAATTGCTACAGAATTAGGAGTGGTCAAGACAATGGTTAAAGAATCAATAATTGAAAACTGAAAATGGGATATTACTCAAAAGACTATTTGCAAATATCTTTTAGTTCTTGCCTCATTATAAAGTATCTCAAAATAAAAATGTATGCCAATGTATTAACAGTGTGATCTATGTAAAAAGTACATCTGGAATGCCCTTGAGTACTTTACACTCAAAGAGGTCTTGCACCTATATTAGAATATTGTCAAATACATATAAATTTGTTTTAATTTAAATATAGAGTTTAAGGTACTTATGAATTTTTTTCTGATTCCCTGCTTGCACTATTTTGATCAGCTGACCTACCCTGATCCGACTGAATGGGAGAACTTCCACGGCCTCCACTATGAATCTTTCTGTCCTAAAGCAGTTTTTTCCCCCAGTCATGAAGCTGGAAACTAGAAGTTCCAACGAGGATTCCTCAATGTCCTAAATAGTATTTCGTTATTTAAAATGTCAATTTAGTGTTTTAAATTGGCAGCAATGTAGAAAATGTACAATTTTGTGCATTCTATTTGAATCGTTACCCTACCCCCAAGTACACACAAAATAAAATCTAAACACTTGGTGTGTCATTCAAGGGCTCTCTCTGACCTGACCAACATCTGTCTCTCACTCCCTGTCACTTCATTCTTCTCCCCTTCATATCCCTTGAATCACACATGAATTACATTTCCTAATTATGCAATATGTACCTTTTTTATGAGCTCTTTCCTCTGGTTATCCATCTAGAGACTCCTATGTATCCTTTAAAGCCCAGCCCAAATGTCCCATTCCTGGGAAGCCTTTCCCAACTCCCTCCTTTATTCTAATAGCCCTTTGTCCATGGTCTTTGATAGTACTTGTCAGATTGCATTGGATTTTTTTGCTTTGGTATCAGTGGAACCCATAGAATCTTAGCTTTCAATGTCTAGGACATTTATGATCTTTTACCACATTTTACTTTACCACTTTACCATAGCTTTGTTCCAGTTCTAACACTTGGAATGGGCTCAGTGACATTGTTGAAAAATATGAATGGACACTTAGCTTTATTTTTTTTAATTTTTAAAATTTTTGGCTGCGTTGGGTCTTTGTTGCTGCACGCGGGCTTTTCTCTAGTTGCAGCAACCAGGGACTACTCTTCTTTGTGGTGCATGGGCTTCTCATCGCGGTGTCCTCTCTTTGTTGTAGGGCATGCGCTCTAGGCGCGCGGCCTTCAGTAGTTGTGGCGCACGGGCTCAGTAGTCGCGGCTCGTGGGCTCTAGAGCGCAGGCTCAGTAGTTGTGGTGCATGGGCTTAGTTGCCCCGTGGCATGTGGGATCTTCCCGGACCAGGGCTCGAACCTGTGTCCCCTGCACTGGCAGGCAGATTCTCAACCACTGCACCATCATGGAAGTCCGACACTTATCTTTTTGATACTTCTTACTCAACCACTTGTAGACATAAAGACCCACTGTAAATTTACATAAATTTAATATATATTGTCTTGAATTACATCACTCTCTTAATGCTTAGAATTCTTCTTGTATTCATAAGTAATACATCCCTGTTCTAAAACCTGTTTTAAAAATAGAGGAGTGAAACTCAAATTGTTGAAGAGATAAATAGTTTTACTAAATATGATAGCTTCAGCATTTTACAGATTCATCAGTGAAACTTCTTAACCGAGACAACATGTGCTCCTCAGCTTCCTCAGCTGTAAAATGGGGCAATAATAGAACTGCTGTCTCAGGGTTACGGGGAGGTTAGAGAGATCATTTACGTAAAGTATCTGAACATAGCGGAAATCCAAGAAATGAACTGATTACACTTTTCTTAAACTGAATTTAAAAATACTTAGAAACTGTATAGTCGTAGAGAATAAGGCCAGCCATACACATAACCTAAGATCCGGGAATCCCACTCCTAGGTATTTACCAGATAGAAAAGCTCACATAGGTGCATCAAAAGACACGACAAGAATATTGATAGCATCTGTACTCATCATAGTCCCAAATCAGAAACAATCCAAATGTCATCATTAGAATAGATAAATGCATTGTGTTACATTCACACAATAGAATGCTACACAACAAGAAGAACACTGAAGTACAACAGGAAAAACATGGTTGAATCTCATCAGCACAACGTCAGGGCAAGAAATCAGATGCAAAAGAACATGCTCAGTATATCCAATTGATATAAACTTGGATTACCTTCTCACATTAAAAGGTGTTTGATTTTTGTCAATGTGTTAGCTATTTAAATAATTTAAAACAAATAAACAACAACAAACTACCCCTTGGTGGTAGAAATTGTGAGCAGTCATCCGTAGGGGGCAGACACTGGGAGGGAGCTGAAGGGGCTCTGGGATGCTGTGATGGTCTAGATCTTGAACCAGGTGGTGATCTGGGTGTGCTTACTTTGTAAAACTTCATAAAGCTATTTATGACCTGTGCATTTTCTGTATGATGCCACACTTCAACAAGAAGTTTAATTAAAAGGACAAAACTTGCTGGGTGATTGGAAGGATGGATTTGACAAACACAGTGACTAGGAATTCACGATGTTTGAATACATAGCAGAGATGCAGGGAAGCAGTTAAGGGAACCATCAAGAACATATCCTCAAGTCTCTACATGAATCTAGGGATGAAAAGCAAAACCTCTGACATTCATGACTTGTTTTCTGGATGACACAGCAAAAATGCTTGTCACCAGATGAGACAGGAGAGCAGCCATCTGGAAAAATAAATAATAACCTAAACTTCACACTGTACTTCAGGATAAATTCTAAATGGATCAAAGATTTATAAGCAAAGTAGAAAACCGTAAGTTTACTACAAGAGCAATAAGAATTCCTTTTTAATCTTGGAGTGGAGAAGTCCTTTCTAACTGTGACAAAAGCAAGAAAACACTGATAACTTTGGCAACACAATAGCAAAAGTCTCTTGTATGGCAAAACAACCACAACCATATCACACACAAAAAAGAAAGCAAACAAAAAACTTGAAAAGCAAAGCCAAAAGCCAAATGAAAACTGAACAGATAAATCATAATTCATACCACAGTAAGAGGACTAAACCTCCAAATATGTAAAGAGCTCCTAAAAATCGATAAGAAAAAAAAACCCCAAACCAAAACCTCAATAGAAAAATAGGCCAGATGATACGAATAAATAGAAAAGGAAATACAGATTGTTCTTAAACATGTGAAAAGATGCTTAACCTCTCTCAAAATAAGAGAAGGGCAAATAAACATGGAGACGCTATTTTTCATTTATTAGATTGGAAGAAAAACATGTTTGATAACACTCTGTTGGTGAAGTTGTGGGCGAACACGTATGTTTATATGTTGCTATTGGGTGTGTAAATTGGTGCAGCCCTTCTGGAAGGCTATTTGGCAATATCTATCAAATTCCAGTTCCGGGAATTTGTACTGTAGCTCACATGTAAAATGACGTATGTACCAGGTTATTCACTGCAGCATTGTAATCAGGAAAGCCTGGAGAAAATCCAAGTCCATCAACAGATGGCTGGTTAAATGGATGACGCATCCACACAATCTCTATTTAGACAAAGAAAGATCTCCAAGACACACCATTATGCAGAAAAGAGCAAGGGAGAACCATGTACATGATATACTACTTTTATGTAAAGGTGCGTATGGCAGGTGGGGGCAATAGAAGAATCTATATTTGTATTTGCTTGATTTGTGTAAAGAAGCTTGGAGAAATACATTAAGAATCTCAAAACAGAGGTTATTCGTGTATAGAGATGGAAGTGGGTACAGACTGAGTGGGGAGCAGACTTTTTCCTGATTACCTTCTCACATTAAAAGGTGTTCGATCTTTGTGAATGTGTTAGCTATGTAAATAATTTAAAACAAATTAGGTATCACATCTTAGCCTGCACTGGTAGAGTTTGGGGTAGGATGCCCTCCCTCCTTCTTAAGCTGGTGATTTGGCAAAGGAAGATTAGAGAGAATTTATGTTCTTGTGTGGTTTGAGTCTTTCCATTAATAAAAGAGCAAATAGAAGTCATGTACTAATCCAGGACTCATGTTTTCTTACAATGGTTTTTGGTGAAATAAAGGGATTTAAATGTGTTGTCCAACCTACTTTTGAGACTCATCTTAAACTGAGATTTGGAAGTCTAGAACTGAGGAAGCAGAACCGCAGGAAGGGTTTTTGGATCACTCACTTGTAGCTTCAAAGGCAGAGACAAAGGAGAGGTGGTGAGCAGCAGGGTTTGGCAAAAAATTCAGCACACGCCAATTTTACCCAATTACCTGGATCTTTCTAACACAAAGAGCCTGTAGGTAAAAATAATTCTGGACAAGTAACATCATTCCTTATTTTATTTTGTGCAACTCAGAGAAGTATGACTCAAATCCACGGCACATCCGTGTCGAAACTCCACAGACCCTCTCTTAAGGGGAAGGAATGTCGTGCTTATTCATGCAACACATGCTTCCTGAGTGAATCACTGAGTGAACAAGGCTTTGTGTCTCTATCTTTTGGGAAGAACTTGCATCACACAGCCAGCAGGGTAAAAAGGAAATTAAGATGCATGTGGCTGGCGGACCAACTTGATGAGTGGCTCTCCTTTAATTAAAGAGAACGTGAGGTGAAGTCGTTGTCTGCAAGTTACAGACTTTGAGAAATTGTCTCAATAAAGGAGAACTTCATTTGGCCTTAGGTAAAAGCCAATCAATAAATTACTTGGCTGAGGGCAGAGACGTGAAGAGAGAGAGAATAAGGGTCAGGAGAGGGATCTGTGTAAAAACAGGGTGGCGGGCGAAGAATCAAGGGTGGTGGTGGGGGGGCCGCCAAGCAATCTACAAAAGGTAACAAAATAAAAGGAGTGGAAGAGCTGCTCCATCCCCAGTGTACATTTCCCTGTGATGGATGAACTAGCTGATCTTCGTTAGTGGTGCTTAGCACTGGGAGAGGGGACAGGGCGGAAAGGGGGCCCACTGTCACAGCACCCGTCATCCATTTCCCACACGTGATTGTTTCCATTAGGACAGAGGGGGGAGGCATCGGGAAGTCACCGTCTTCGAGGAGATGTCCCGGGCCCTGTAATTCTGCTCTGAGCAGTTGCTGATGAAGCTACGCGGCTCTGAGAGGTGTCCTGGCCGAGCCCGGGACCTCTCCGTGCAGGCCGCGCGCTGAGGGCTGCGCTCCATCACCCGCAGGCGGGCGGAGCAGGTGCCGGCGAGGGCTCCCTGCTGGCCTTGTAAAACCTGAGTCATGGTGACAGAATTCTTTCCATCATCGTTTATGCCGCACCTTCCCGGCTGCATTACCGTCATTTAGCATCCTTCCGTCATCCACAAAGCACTTCCCTGCCGTCTGTTGGTTATTTCTCACTCTCCTGAGGTTCGCCATTCTCATCCGCTGTCTTGAGGAGAGGAGAAGACAGGAGAGGAGAGAGATGGAAGGACTCCTGGTTGCTGCCCTCCCGAGGCCTCCTGTGCAGGTTGGGAGCCTGGCTTCCCTCCGAACCGCCCTCCTGCCTTTGGAGGTGGCACCTGTCAGGTGAGTGCCGCAGGGCTGGAAATACGGGGCCTGGCATCTGGCCCTCTCTCCCCCATTGTTCCTCTTTATGACCATGGGCAAACCTTTCAGGCTCTTTTGTGTACCCTGAGCTATAAAATGAACAAATTATGGTGGCCCCCTTTTTTTCCCCACAGCAATGTCAGGCCAGATCTTTTGTTTTCCCCTACTGTAATAAATTGGAGAGACCAAATATGGTAATCAAGAAGACTTCACCGCCCTCTGAAGAAGGGCTCATTTCTACGCTCTCCTGCTCACCTGCATCCTTGCTGCAAGGCACCTCTGGGAAGGGGTCCCCACCCCCTTCCCAACTCTCCAATGGCCCCAACTCAGCAAAGTCAAAATGGGTCCCCAGAGTGGCCTGTGGCCCACCATGGGTTTGCCCCCTCCCCATCTCTTCCAGCACGGCCCCCTGGCCCCAATTCCTGCCCCCTGCCAGCTCTCTCCTGTTCCAGCCACACCTAGCTCCTTGTGCTTCCCATACACACCTGTATGACCCCTCCTTGTAGACACCTGTACCTGTGCCTCTGACTCAGCGCTTGCTGGCTCCCAAAGCTGCGTGGTCCCTCACCTCCTGGGGTTGGCTCAGATGTCACCCTCTCTGGGAGGGCTTCCCTGACCGTCCTTGGCACCCCTGCCTTATTTCCTCCACAGCAATTATACCAGCTGACATGCTCGGCACCCTACCTATGGGTTCGCTTGTGTCTGTCTCCCCAGACCAGCCTGTGAGCCCCTTGAGGGCAAGGATTTTGCTGCTTTCTTCCCTTCATCTTCAGTACCTTCACTGGTGCCTAGCACATGGTAGACAATAACTGTTTACTGAATAAGTGAATATAGCTTGATTGTAGCAATTAATCATAATGATCATCATAATAAACCAGTAAGAAACATTTGTATTACAATCTGCAAAATGCAAAGCCCCATAGTATTCATGTATTTTCATGTACCGCAGGCACATTTCTTAGTCACAAATTTGAATGTGCAAATATGATCACTTTCTGTATACTGGGCGTTCACTTGTTTCCAAACCCCAATTCCCACTGAGGACAGAACATTCCATCTTGCCAATACAAGGGGACTCAGCATGTTCACCAGCCCCCTTCCACCTCCATGGCTGGCTCCAGGGCACCAGCCTCTGGCCTGCTGCATCCTCTCAGGCTGGGCTGGGTGGGGAAGTGGCAATCTCCTGATGTGCCTCTCCCCCACCTGGCTCTCCTGGGGTGCTGTGCCAGGCTGGGGAGTCCACAGGCAGCCTCGCCCGGGAGCCCCTCGCCAGGCCCCAGGTCATCTTTTCCCCTCCACTCAGGCATGAGATGACTTTGCCGTCTCCTCCGATGCCCTGAGGAAGCACAGGCTGGTCCCCCGTGCCTACAGTTTCCATAGTCATTGCTCTCCTCTGATTCTCTTTAAGGCTCTTTCCTCTCAGAGTTCGAATGGGGAATAATGTTGGGTCTTCTGACCCGTCAGGGGCATCTCAGATGCCAGCCTGGGTGTTGGGAGAGGAGAGGGCCCCTCACTGGTGTTTGGACCCCAGCCTCCTCTCCCGGTTCCTCTAGCCTCTTGGAGTGGCAGGAGAACCACGCTGCCGGCGGCATGTCCTTCCCTCCACTGTGGTTCACGCCCTATTCACCAGGTTTCAGTTTTGATGGGCCAGCCAAGTTTTTAGAAATCCCCAAAGTCATTTCTCTCTTCAGCACCTGCCGCTTGCAAACCAAAGGCAAGGCTGGCTGTCGGACCCTGGCTAGGCGTGGACTCTTGAAAGTCTGCTGGAAACCAACTCAAAGGGAAAGCACAGCAACCATCCAGAAGGAAGGACATGTTGAATAATATTTCAAAATTGTATCTGCACGCAAACGCACTGCTGAAATACAGTTTACCCAAACGTTTCTACCTGCCTACATAAGAGCATGTGACTGTGTAGTCCTACTGTAGAGACAAAACAGAGCCTTCCCAGGGAGGAAGGGCACTGCCATTGTGAAACCCATCATTTGGTTCCAAAACTTGGGTTTTTTCTATGTCAACATTGCCTCTTTGGGCTCAAACTTGGCTCTCTGTTAAATATTTGATGACCTGTTGCTCTCATTAGCCTAGAGACCATACCTGATTGAATTCCGTGTCTTAAATTTAACAGACCTGTTAGATGTGGATTGAATACAAATTTCCACTCCTCAGAGGCAGCTACCCTTGGGGGGCTTATTATAGAAATTGCCCCTTTTCTGGTGTTTGCTCCTCTTTTCCATCTCTCTGTAGTGTATCTTGCTGGATAATTTTGAGGGGTATATTTTCTTGCCTAATGCCAGATTAATAGGTGTTTTATAACATTTTCAAGTAATAAGTCTCATTAATTTTTCTCTTTAATAAATGCAAAACAGAAAATAAAATTATTGTTGCAAACAAATATTTTACAGACAAAAATCAAACACAGCAAACACAGCATCAGATTGACATATATACACGACCATGTGTAAAATAGATAGCTAGTGGGAACCTGCTGTATAGCGCAGGGAGCTCAGCTCGGTGCTCTGTGATGACCTAGATGGGTGGGATGGGGGTGGGGTGGGAGGGAGGCCCAAGAGGGAGGGGATGTATGTATAGATATAGCTGATTCACTTCATTGTACGGCAGAAACTAACACAACATTGTAAAGCAACTATACTTCAATAAAAAGAAACACTGTAGAAAAAAATGTAAATGTTTATTTTCCCGGTTTTCTCTGTATCTCTCCCCCTCCTTCTTTAGTCATTCAATCATTTTTGAATTCATTCATTGAACAAGTATTTACTGAGCAGCTATTATGTCCCAGGGGCTGCCCAGGCACCTGCTGGGTGCTGGTACACAGTTTTCTGGTGATAGTGTCTACCCTCAAGGAGCCAGTGATGGAGGAGGAGGCTGGGGGTATGGGAGGCTTCCCCAAGGAGAAGACCCTCGAGGTGGGCTTCGAGGAGATGATCAGGTGAGAGAGGGCTAAGGGTGAGAACCTTGCTCCAATTTCCACACACACTCCTTTCCCTGCTGTTTCTAGTCCCCAGGTTTTGTGTGATTCCATGTGGTTTTGCTACTCCATGCTTATACCTTCTGTATCATCCTTTTGATAAACTCTCCTCAAATAAAATAATTAAAATCTGCCCTTTGTTTCCTGCCAAGCCTCTGACCAATACAACGGCTTCGGAAGTTGTTTGATTGCTTTGTCTAGGCTATGAGCCAAGATCCAGCTGTGTGTTTGTGTCTGTGTGAGGCGAGGGATTGGGGTGTGTTCCCTGGGCTCTCCCAGATGGAACTGGGTAGAGCAGAATGCTGGAGAAGACCCCGGGGTGAGAAGCAGAGATGAGGAGGAGAGGGTCCCCAAGGGTGGGTGGAGGTGGCCTGAGAGCTTGAGTCAAGGGCCAGCGCCTGACGAGGAGCTGCAGGTGGCCTGAAGAGAAAACGAGCCATTTCCAGCCCTGAACAGGGTGTAGGCATCTCTATCATTCTTCTGAGCCCTCTGTGCAAACTTGACTAATGGTACAACGGTTTGATGATGGGATCTTGCACCCTTCTATCCAACAGAATGTAGTAGTGGGATGTTTTTTTTCTAAAAGACCAGAATAATTGGAGACAACCAAATGTTCAACAACTGGGGACAGGTTTAGTTTGTTTAGTGAAATGTTATTTAGGCCCTACAGATGATAGTTATGAAGATAACAGGAAAACATGGAAAATGTTTCAGTATGTGTTAAAAAAAGTGAAAAAAATGGTCTGCTCACTATGTAAAAATATGTAAAAAATTAAAAAAACTTTGAAATTAGGGTGATTGTATTCATTAAGGTAATACAGGTAGTCATAAAAGAGAAACTCTGAAATCTCAGTGGCTTAATGCACTAGAAGTGAATCTCCACTCCCAGCAAGTTCAATACAAGTACTCAGAGCCCAGGGCTCCTTCCAGCTCATGGCTCTGTGATGACACAGTGAGGAGGCGGCTGTCTGTAAGCTAAGAAGAGAGTCCTCAGGAGAAATCAACTTGCTGATACCTTGATCTTATACTTCTAGCCTCCAGAATTGTGAGAAAATAAATCTGTGTTTTTTAAACCAGCCAGTCTGTGGTATTTTGTTACAACAGCTTGAGCAGACTAATACATGACCCCTCCCCCCACCAACTTCTTAGCAAGACTATTTGTCCCTTTAAAGCTCAGGTAGGATGCCACTCCCTCTGGGAATCCCATCCCTACCCCAAGCTTCACTGAACATCTCTCCCTTGGACTTTCCCAGTGTCCCGATGTTACTCTGCCCACATTGCTTATGAAACCTTATGGAGAAGGTGAGCTCCACAACAGGAGGGACCGTATCTGTATCTCCATGGACCTGGCATGGCGTCTTTGTCACACAGTGAATACTCAATAGATAAATGGCTAGCAAATGAATGAAGGAACAAATATTTCTAAACTAACAACAGCAGAACAAGTAGATAATCATCTTGACTGATTTAAGGCTGGCCAGTGGCAGTCTTTGAGCTGTGTGGCAAAGAGTCAGAGAGGTTTCTGTCCAAAAGCTGTCTGGAAAGACTTTATTTATGCTTGACTATGCTGAGCTTAATAATACAAAAGGGCTATTATGAATATGTTGAATGAGAAATAGGGCCCCTCTCCTTAGCATGGTGGCTCATCTGGGAAGCTCAGAGGCTTGCAGGATTTGGAAATCTAATTGTTTTTCTGTAATTTTTCATAGCGAGTCTATAGTGACTCTCTTGGCTAAACTGAAAACATCATAAGTTTCCTAAAACAATAAATGCCCAGACCCTTTACCTTTCTGGAAGGTGCTCTTCTCAATTAGGTAGGCTCTTTAAAATTCTGTCTTTCTGTCAAGGATCCCTTCAAGTCCCCTCTGCTCTCTGAAACCTGCCCTGCCCACTGCAACCTCAAGAGCAGAGCTCTCACTGTTGATTTCAGGTCCATGAATCATACTTTCCTCTTGAAGTCACCATAGGATGGTGGCATTCAAGAGACCCTGGGTTGAGGTGATGTCAACAACAACAAAAGAAGGCAGACTAAATATCTCTGAAAACCATCTCCTCTATAAAAGCAATGAGAACATTAGGAGAAATGGTAAAGATCTATTTTTCTTAGAATTCTGGAAATTAACCAAAGGCTTGCAGTAACCCGAGGAGCATTTATTCAAGAAAAATGGTTGAATATCAGTATGAAAAGCAAGATTTATGGCCATTTTATTTGCCTTATTCCCACTGTCCCCTCCTCAGCTCTACAGTAAACTTGAAAACCAACAGCCTGCGATCACAACGAAAACCAGCAGCCTGGCAGCCACTGGAGGGGTCAGAACAGTGTTGAAACTCCTTCAAAACCCCATTACCAGAGAATTGTCACTGTTTGGCCAGTCTAGTTATTTCCTGGAAGACATCCCTCATGAGGCTGTATTTATTTGATCTGACTCAGAGCTCCCCCTGTATGAACAGCAGACAGAACTTGTCGAAAACAATTAGAGGTAATTGTTTAACATTGCAGCTTCCTGAGGTGGTAGATAGCAGTTGGGCAAACAATACACAAACCAAAAAGTTTAAAGGGAAAAACTAGAAAACGAGATATCCATAGGGAGATTTGGAAATCTCTGACATCTTGTTAGGAATCTAAAAGGCCATGTACATATTTAGGGATGTGAACATGCCCCGTGCTATGCATATGCTCAGGAAAGACCTGAGAAGGCCCTAAGTTCTCAACTTTGGCTACCTCTGAGTTTTTGTACAAGAAGGAAGTGAAGGTGAAGATGGACTTGAGGCCTGGTTGAGTGTTAGGAGTGCCCAACATATACACAGAGACTCTCAGAAAAGACTGGGAGACATATTGGTTACAGGCATATAAGGAAATCTCTGTCCAATCATTAACTGACCACTAAGACAACTGAGCAGAGGCTTCAGTGGCCACACAGACAACAAAGAATAAGATTTTACAGAATTGGTTCAGAAAAGTCTCTAAAAAACCAATAGCAATGACAACAAACAGCAACAAAAGCAATCTCTGTGGAGGGGGGAGAATCTGATTTACAGAGTCGTCACATTATATTATCTTAAATATCTAGGTTTCAGCAAAACAAAAACGAAACAAACCACAAGACTTGCAAATAAACAAGAAAGTATGGTCCATACACAGGAGGAAAAAAGTCAACGGAAACTGTTCCTGAGGAAGCCCAGACATTGAATTTACTAGATAAGGATTTTAAATTATTTATTTAAAATACGTTCAAGAACTAAAGGAAACCATGTATAAAGAACTAAATGAAAGTATGAGAATGAAGTCTCACCACATAGAGAATATCAATAAGGGGATAGAGATTATGAGAAAAAAAAACGAAAAGAAATTCTGGATTTGAAAAGTGTTATGATTGAAATGAAGAATTTACTAGAGAGGCTCAATCACAGATTTGAACAAGCAGAGGACAGAATCAGAATAGCTGAAGATAAGTCAACTGAGATCTTCCAGTCTGAGGACAGAAAGAAAAAAGAATGAAGAAAGATAAACAGATCTGTGGAACTCCATGAAACACACCAAAATATGTATTCTCAGCACCCCAGGAGAGGAGAGAGAGTAAGGGGCAGAAAGAATATTTGAAGAAATAATGGCCAAAAACTTCCCAAATTTGATGAAACATATTCATCCACACATTCAAGAAGCCTAGCAAATTTCAGATAGGATAAACCCAGAGATTCACACCTAAATACATCATAATCCAACTGTTGAAAGACAAAGACAAAGAGAGACTCTTAAAAGAAGCAAGAAAGAACTTGTCACATATAAGGGATCCTCAATAAGATCAATACCTGAGTTCTCATCAGAAACTATGGAGGCCAGAAGACAGTGGGATGGCAATATCAAAGTGCCAAAAGAAAGATGGTCAAGCAAGAATTAAATCCAGAAAATTATCCTTTGAAAATGAAGTTAAAATAGTTCCAGAAGAACAAAAACTGAGTAATTTCATTGCTAAGAGACCTGCCCTACAAGAAATGTTAAAAGGAGTCCTTAAGGCTGAAATGAAAGGACACTGGGTGGCAACTTGAATCCATATGAAAAAATAAGGAATACCAGTAAAGGTATTTACATAGGTAAATATAAAGGACAAAATTAATGTATTTTTATTTGTAATTCTTTGTTTCTATCTGATTTAAGAGACAAGTACAGAAAGCAATACTTGTAAATTTGTGTTAAATGACATACAATGTATAAAAATGTAATTTGTATGCCAATAATAGCACAAAGAATGAGGGAGAGAATGGAAATATACAGGAATATAGTTTTGGTATAATACTGAAATTAAGTTGATATTAATCTGAATTGTATCATTGTAAATTAAGATGCTAATTGTGATCTCTAGGGCAACCCCTAAGAAAATAACTACATTTAAAAAAAAGCAGAAGAGATGACAATGGAATTAAAATGGTACATGAGAAAATATTTAACTCAAAAAGGCAGTAATGAAGGAATAGAGGGGAAAAAAAGACATACGGTATATAAAGCAAATAGAAAAATGGCACATATAAATCTTATCAGTAATCATAAAATGTAAACGGATTAAAACTTCAATTAAAAGGCAGGTATAGTAAAAATAAATTTAAAACATGATTCAACTATATGCTGTCCATAAAAGATGTGTTTTATTTATATTTTTAAAAAATATTTATTTATTTATTTATTTGGCTGCACTGGGTCTTAGTTGTAGCACGCAGACTCTTAGTTGTGGCATGTGGACTCTTGGTTGCGGCATGCAAAGTCTTAGTTGCAGCACGCATGCAGGATCTGGTTCCCCGACTAGGGATTGAACCCAGTCCCCCTGCATTGGGAGTGAGGAATCTTACCCACTGGACCACCAGGGAAGTTCCAAGATGGGTTTTAGATTCAGATACAAAAATAGTTGAAAATCAAGGTACAGAAAAGACAGACCATGCAAATATTAATCAAAAAAGAGCTGGAGTTGTATACTAATATCAGACAAGACAGACTTTAAGCCAAGAATTGTTACTAGAGACAAGGAAGGACATTTTATAATGATAAAAGACATCAAGAGTATATAGCAATAATAAACGTTTATGTATCTAAAACAGTTCCAAAATGCACAAAGCAAAAACTGACAGAATCGAAGGGAGAAATAGACATTTCAACAATAATAGTTGGACACTTCAACACCTAACTTTCAATAATAAAGACAACCAGACAGAGGATGAACAAGGAAATGGAAGACTTGAGGAAACAAGTCTCAATAACTTTACAAGGGTTGAAATCATACAAAGTATGTTCTCCAACCAAAATGGAATGAAATTAGAAATCAGTAACAGAAGGAAATTTGGGAAGTTCACAAATATGTGGAAATTAAATAGCATATTCTTAAATAACCAATGGGTCAAAGCAGAGATCACAAGTGGAATTAGAAAACTCTTTGAATAATGAAAATGATAACACAACATACCAAAACTTACAGGACACAGCTAAAACAGTGCTTAGATGGAAATTTGTAGCTCTAGAACTTCCCTGGTAGTCCAGTGGTTAAGACTCCACGCTTCCACCGCAGGGGGTGCGTTCAACCAGGTTCAATCCCTGGTCAGGGAACTACGATCCCACATGCTACGCAGTATGGTCAAAAAAAAATTTTTTTTAATAGTTCTAAATGCCTATAGCAACAAAGAAGAAATATTGTGAACCAATAATCTAAACTTCCACCTTGGAAACTAGAAAAAGAAGAGCAAACCAAATTCAAAGCTAGCAGAAGGAAGGATATATCAAAGACACAAGTTGAATTAATGAGATAGAGAATATAAAAACAATAGAGAAAATCAATGAAAACCAACAAGATAAAAAAATTGAAAAATCTTTAGACTGCTCAGGGAAAAAGAGAGAAGACTCAAGTTACTAAAAGCAGGATTGAAAGATGGAACATTACTACTAAATACAAAGGATGATGTACTATGAATAACTGTACACCAACAAATTAGATAACCTAGATGAAATGGACAAATCCCTATAAAGACAGAAATTACCAAAACTGACTTAAGAAGAAACAGAAGATTTTAATAGAAGTAAAGAGATTGAATTAGCAATCAAAAAAGCTTCCCACAAAGAAAAGCCCAGGACTAGATGGCTAGTGAAGAGTTGATGCCAATTCTTCTTTAAGGTTTGGTGGAAATTACTAGTTTCCACCATCTAGTCCTGGGCTTTTCTTCCCACAAAACGTCACTTGGAAATATTATAATTTAGCAACAATGCACTAGATACACTATTCTCATTTCCCTGGTGGCACTTAATTGATCACAGTTCTAGTGCTTGGGCCCTGCAGAGTACAATTACGACAGCAAACAGCATGGCACTGAGCGCATAGTAGGTGCTTAAACAGCTGTTGAATTCACTGAAGAGTGGTGCGGTATGGGCTCATTGTTCCTGATGAGAGAACAAAGAAAAACACAGAAACTGTTTAAGACATGAAAGATGTTAGTGTCAGGGTGGGCGCATTTACCTATACCAAATGTGCAAAGCAGCTTTTTGGAGACAAAAACAAAAGGTTATTTTGAAGGCAATCAATTTTGTTTAATTTTAACATAGCCACGTTTATGCCAAGCGATTAGCATTTTCTCGTTAGCTTAGCAACTGTGATATGGCTAGAATATTTGGCAAAATGCTGATTTTAGAACTCAGATGCTGTGCCAACCTTGCTAAATGATCTAGATATAATTTTTAAACCGCCCAACCACTTCCCAGTTGTTTACGTGGGCCCTAATAGCTTTTCATCAAAAGAACGATATTTTCCTTGGTAGAAAGAAAGGTATTTAAAGTGCTGAAAATAATGTTGAATATTAGGAAAAAAGGGAACACATGTGAGGTGTTCGTAAGGTAGAGATATTGCATATTAAAGAAAAATCAGTACCTGGAGGAATCTGCCACAGTAGTTTTCATAAGGCCAGAAGCTACGAATGAGGTCCTGGTTTGTTGCTCTCCTGGACCACACTCCATGGGGTGGCAAGTAAAAACGAAGAGCCTGTACTGCTCACACTGAAATTCGTTTCTATTTTGACTTTGCCTTTTCATGTCAATTAGAGACTCTTTGTTAAAATGATTACGTAATTTTTGCAAAACTACATTACTGCAGACTGGAGGATATAAAGCCTCTTACATGTGACTAACGTACTCACAAATTCCTGCCCAGAGCACAATTTCTCAAGGGGGCCTTCTGCATACCATCTTTTTAAAGTGCAGCGGAGAAAGATGTAAATGCCCAAGAGATACAAGCGAGGCTTTTGGCTGAGGTGGGGGATAAACTCCTTGTTCAAATAGCCGACAGAGGTTCCAGGAACTAAAGCGTCCTTTGCTTTGGAACACATCTCCATGCTCAGCTCCTGTCTTGTGATAAGGTTACACTGAATGGGGCTGGCATCCTTCAAGGTTACTGTTCCAGAAAATATTTGCAAATAATTTGATGTGCTGTCACCTAGCAGGCTGCAGTGAATTCTTATAATTCAACATACTAATGTGGGTTTTCATGCCTTAAGCTATAAATAAGTTGGATATGCAAAAGTTTCTGTAATGTTTATTTAATAACAATATTTTAAAAATAACTCTTGATTATTCCATTGCGCTCCCATGGAAGTCTTCCACTCTGATGGCTGTCTGTGACCTCAGGCGGTTTCTTCCTTCCTTTGTCTCATTTGATATCACGAAAGAAACATGCTTGTTTTTCTTTTCGGGCTTTTGGAAGTAGCACTCTGATGCTGCTGCTTACATGCGCCCCATCCAAGTCTCTGCCTGTTAAATGACTGAACTCAATTCAAGTTGAATAATGCCAGCGGGATGGTGCCTCCCTGGGCACAGGGCCCTGGGCTGGGGCCACAGGAAGTTGAAGCAGTCACCCCTGGACCTGGAACCCCAGGCTCATAAAAGACCGATCCTATCACAAAATCAGTGCCCCTGGACTCCAAGAGAGCGCAGAAGAGAATCATTGATCGGTTGGTAGAGGAGGAGGTGGCCCTGAGTGACACCTGCAGAGATGAACATAAAATGTCACCAGGTGGAGGCGCAGGAGCCAGGCTGCAGGCAGAAGCACCTGATGGCACAAGGCTAAGGAGGCGGAAAGACCGCGGCTCATCAAGGCGAGACAAACTGTAGCGGCCATTTTTCTACTAAGCATCTGGAATGAGGTCATTCAAACTATGGATCAGCCGAGTATACCTGCATGGCTCGGGGTGTGCCTTGCAGGAGACCTCCAGGAACTTCCTGAAGCTGGGCGCAGCAGTCTAGAGCAATGGGGTTGGGGGTCAGCAGGTAACAAGATCCTGGAGACTGAAAGGCATCTGTCCGACTGGGGGCGCTCTTTCCAGGGCCCGTGGCTACATGCCCTTCCTGTGGGGTTGCTGTCACTGGTCCTAAAGGAGTCTGGCATCTGACAATGAAAGGACACTAAAGTGATGCTCATGCTTAGATGGCACTCGCGTGCCCCAAAGTGCCCCACGCGCTCATCAGGGTTGGAGTGGCGGATGCTGCGAGGTGGCAGAGGCAGGAGGGGGGAAACAACTTTGCAGCTTCCTGTTGTCCCCAGGGCTGTTCCCAATGCCGGGGCGGGTCCCGACTGTGGGGAATTTGGTCCGCGCGCAGAGGCGGCCAGTGCGCAGGGCACAGCTGGGAAGGAGTAGGCTAGCATCCTCGTCCTCCCCGGCAGGAGGCGTGGCCCTCAAGCACCTGTGCCTATTTTCTTAAAAAATAACTTTATTGAAATATAGTTTATACACTCTACAATATGCCCATTTAAAGTGCACAGTTCAATGGTTATATATTCACAGAGTTGTGTACCGACCACCACAATCAATTTTAGATTACTTTCATTACCTCCAAAAGAATCCCCACACCCCTCACCTGTCACTCCCCATCCCATCCCTCTCCATTCTCCATGCTCCCAGCCATAGGCAACTACTAATCTACTTTGTCTCTGTAGGTTTGCCCGTTCTGGACATTTCATATACGTGGAATCATAATATGTGGTCTTTGTGTTGGCTTCTTTCACTCAGCATAATGTTTTCTAGGTTCATTCATGTTGTAGCTATAAGCTCCCTAAGCATCTGACACATAATAGGTGCTAAAACACATGTGTTGAATGAAACAATGCACAAATTACAGTAGCTGTGGGGCAGTCACAGTCCTGGACTTGCCATGCAAAGACCTGGGTTTCTTCCCCGCCCAGCTCAGCCACGTGCTGCCCTCTGAACCCGGGCTCTCATTCCACCTCACTTTAGCACTCATCTGTACCACCAGGAAAGTGGTCTCTGGTTCATGGAGACTTGAATGACTCAGAGATTGTAAATTATTTTTGTAAATCGTAATGTCACGTCTACATTTAGGGAAATACTATGAACAGAGCAATTAATACAAAGCAATTTCAGCCTCTGACCAATAGTCAAGAGCTTAGCAGCACAGGTAACAATTTTGTTAGCACTTTTTCTCCTTCCTCTCCTGCCCACAATAAAATATACAGGTAAAGTAAAGGTTAAACCAACCTTGCAGATATTTTCGTTGCTTTTTGAGCATACCCAGTTCGGGGGAAAGAATTTACTCATTAGAGTTATACTCCACTAAGCAGAAATTTATCTACAACTATGATTTCTTTTTATATTTTAAGTAAGTAGACTAGCTTTTTTTCTCAAGCAAAGTCATAATTGTATTTATTTTAAATTTATATCCTGTCTGCTTCAAAAAGAAATTTGAGGCAGCCAGGAAAATCATAAGCTATAAAACGAGCAAGCTCCATTTTGTACTAATAAAATAAAAGTTAGGATCTCATCAGTGAAACAACTTCTCTTTGTGCTGTACTGTGTGCAAATATTTGGATTACTAAAGTGAATTTATGAAGCAATTACTTTTAATGCTATGAGAGGAAATTAAGTACTCATTGATTCTTGATTTATAAGCTAGAGCTAAAGATCATGAAAAAGCAAATATAACTTAATTAAATGTCCCTTGGCTTTGCTACTCTTGAGGTCTTCACTCATAAAGTTAGTAAAACAAACCATTCCTAGAACATAAATATATATTGGTTCTTCCAGTTGGGAAGGCAAATAATTTACTGGTTAAATATATTCAGCAAAGTGAACCCAAGTGAGAGATTTTCCCAGTGTCCTCCGGGGCTTAAAGAGATAAAAGCTATTGTTGTAGTTTTAAGGAAACCATTGTCCTGGGAATGATAGGCACTAACTTGCTGTGAAAAGGAGTAAACAAAGGGCATCTTTTTTTTTTTTCTATTAGAAAATATATTTTAATATGCTCACAAAATGGACTATAGATCTGTGAATGAAATAGAGCTTTATAGTCTATTCCTTGGCTACATACTTGTGGTTATTCATAGCTGATAGTGAATGCATTAACCTGGGATAATTTAATTGAATCTCCTAGTAATGTTGCTATTTTTCTACTCTGAAGTGTAAATGATTTTTAAATATTGGGTCTAAAATGTAACACTTCAAGTAATGTATACAGCAAATCAAAAGCCAGTGCAAGTCCCCTTTTGTGCTTCGTGAGTTATTGATTAGAACAGAAAGAAAAAAGAAAGGAGAAAGAAAAGAAAGAAAAAACATAGCAGCAAAACAGTGTCCAGTGGAAATAAGACCCAAGGAGTACTCGCTGTGAGGAAGCTCCTCTCACATCTCCTTTTCCTCAATCTCCACTGAGATAGATGGAGTCAAGGTTTAGGCTTCCTACACAGTTGGGTCAAGGGAGGATTTATTCAGATCAGTGGTAGATGAGCATGAACATTAAGAGTCGCAGTTTCTCATGGAAAGTAAAGGTTTTGAGAAATTCTCTTCTTCATCATCGGGATAGACTGGAATCTCATCCTCAATGGCGTATCAAACCGGTTTGAGGAAGAAAGTACCAAGAGAACTGGCTTTGTAGATTCTAGCCAGGAAGCGTTAGGGTAATAGTTATGGAAAATGGAATATGCTGACTCCAAGAAGATGAAATTACCACCAGCAGGGCCTGGACTTTAGAGACACTTTTTTTTTTTTTTTTTTAAACATCTTTATTGGGGTATAATTGCTTTACAATGGTGTGTTAGTTTCTGCTTTATAACAAAGTGAATCAGCTATACATATACATATGTTCCCATATGTCTTCCCTCTTGCGTCTCCCTCCCTCCCACTCTCCCCATCCCACCCTTCCAGGCTGTCACAAAGCACCGAGCTAATATCCCTGTGCCTTGCGGCTGCTTCCCCCCAGCTATCTACCTTACTACGTTTGTTAGTGTGTATATGTCCATGACTCTCTCTCGCCCTGTCAAAACTCACCCTTCCCCCTCCCCATATCCTTAAGTCCGTTCTCCAGTAGGTCTGCGTCTTTATTCCTATCTTACCCCTAGGTTCTTCATGACATTTTTTTCCCTTAAATTCCATATATATGTGTTAGCATACGGTATTTGTCTTTTTCTTTCTGACTTACTTCACTCTGTATGACAGACTCTAGGTCTATCCATCTCATTACAAATAGCTCAATTTCATTTCTTTTTAAGGCTGAGTAATATTCCATTGTGTATATGTGCCACATCTTCTTTATCCATTCATCCGATGATGGGCGCTTAGGTTGTTTCCATGTCCTGGCTATTGTAAATAGAGCTGCAATGAACATTTTGGTACATGACTCTTTCTGAATTTTGGTTTTCTCAGGGTATATGCCAAGTAGTGGGATTGCTGGGTCATATGGTAATTCTATTTGTAGTTTTTTAAGGAACCTCCATACTGTTCTCCACAGTGGCTGAACCAATTCACATTCCCACCAGCAGTGCAAGAGTGTCCCCTTTTCTCCACACCCTCTCCAGCATTTATTGTTTCTAGATTTTTTGATGATGGCCATTCTGACTGGTGTGAGATGATATCTCATTGTAGTTTTGATTTGCATTAGAGACACTTTTTAAGGAAGTACTCACGGGCTGGCAGACTTTCTCTTGGGTTGGTCTTTTAAAAATTTTTTTACATCTTTATGGGAGTATAATTGTTTTACAATGTTGTCTTAGTTTCTGCTGTATAACAAAGTGAATCAGCTATACGTATACTTATATCCCCATATCTCCTCCCTCTTGTGTCTCCCTCCCACCCTCCCTATCCCACCCCTCTGGGTGGTCACAAAGCACCGAGCTGATCTCCCTGTGCTATGCAGCTGCTTCCCACTAGCTATCTATTTTACATTTGGTAGTGTATGTATGTCAATGCTACTCTCTCACTTCGTCCCAGCTTACCCTTCCCCCTCCCTGTATCCTCAAGTCCATTCTCTACGTCTGCATCTTTATTCCTGTCCTGCCCCTAGGTTCATCAGAACCATTTTCTTTTTTAGATTCCATATATATGCGTTAGCATATGGTATTTTTCTCTTTCTTGCTTCACTCTGTATGACAGGCTCTAGGTCCATCCACCTCACTACAAATAATTCAATGTTGTTTCTTTTTATGGCTGAGTAATTTTCCATTGTATGTATGTGCCACATCCTCTTTATCCATTCATCTGTCCATGGACATTTAGGTTGCTTGCATATCCTGGCTATTATAAATAGCGCTGCAATGAACATTGTGGTACATGTCTCTTTTTGAATTATGGGTTGGTCTTGGGATTAGGCAAACATTTATAGTGGTTGGTTGGCATTAGGGGCATTCTGCAGTGACAGAGATGTTTTCCTCCTGTTTTCTGCCCTAAGACTGAGTCCATGACCTTGGCCTCATTATGTTCTAATCACAGGTACCAACTGGTCCAGATTTGCATACTGGGTGCACTAAGAAATACACTAAAAATAAAGGAAACCAAGGTGAAAAGTTATATTAGGTTGCTAGGGGTTCCATAAAAAGTACCACCGATCGGGTGGCTTAAACAACAGAAGTTTATTTTCTCTTAAATCTGTGGACTGGAAGTCTGGGATCAAGGTGTCTGCAGGGTTGGTTTCTTCTGACTAATGACCAAGCAGATATGAAAAATAAACAAGTAGAACTTTAAAAATGAAAACCAGAATGATTACTATTAAACTCAAGGGAAAGCAATTAGACACAGCTGATGAGAGTTACTGAAATAAAGGTAGGTCTAAACACTTTCCCACAGTGAAGCACAGAGAGATTAAGATATGGAACAGAAGAGAGTGACAAAGAGATGTGGAAGATGGAATGAAACATATGTCTAACTGGCGTTTCTGAACAAGAGAAGAGAGAAAATGGTGCAGAAGCAATATCTGGAGAGATAATGACCAATCATTTTCTACAACTCATGAAAAATACCAATCCAGAGATTGAGAAATTCCAGTGAATTCTAAGCAAGATGGATAAATAAAAGGAAATCCTACACATAGACCCATTACAGTGAAACAGAGAGAAACAGAGACAACCTTGAAAAAACAATCCAGAGTGAATTAAATTACCTTCAGAAGAATGACAATTAGGCTGATCACTGACTTTTATTTTTTTTTAATTTTTATTGGAGTATAGTTGACCCACAATGTTGCGTTAGCTTCAGGTGCACAGCAAAGCAAACCAGCTATACACACACATAAATCCACGCTCCTTCAGACTCCCCTCCCATACAGGCCATTACAGAGCATTGACATCTTAATATTTTTAAAAAATTAATTAATTTATTTTTGGCGGCATTGGGTCTTCATTGATGCACCCGGGCTTTCTCTAGTTGTGGCGAGTGGGCTGCTCTTCCTTGTGGTGGCTTCTCTTGCTGCGGAGCATAGGCTCTAGGCTCCCAGGCTTCAGTAGTTGTGGCACGTGGGTTCAGTAGTTGTGGCTCCTGGGCTTAGTTGCTCCGTGGCATGTGAGATCTTCCCAGACCAGGGCTCGAACCTCTGCCTCCTGCATTGGCAGGCTGATTCTTAACCACTGCACCACCAGGGAAGACCTCACTGACTTCTTAATAGGAACAAAAGAAGCTCAAACAGGGTGGAATGGTATCATCATCATCCAAAGAGTCAATCTAGAGTAACGTATCCAGTAAAATATCTTTCAAGAAAACTGAGAGACTTTGCAGTCTCTCAGTAGAGCTCTTTTAGAATTTCCTTTTAGAAGGGAGTTCTAAAAGATGGACTTCAGGCAGAAGGAAATTGGCCCAGATGGAAGGTTCGAGATGTAAGAAGGAACTAAGAGTCAATAAAGTATGTGCAGCTTAACAAACATGGACTGAATAAAACAATATTAACAATTTTTCCCTGGGTTGATAAAAAGATAAGAACACTTACAAGATAGCACTAATATCTGGAGGGGATGATCAGAATTAAAGTGTTGTTAGGTCCTGTATTGTTTGAGAGGAGAGTAAAGATAGCTGTTAGTTATACATTTTGGTAAATTAAATGTGCGTGTTAAAATCTCCAGGGTAATGATTAAAATAATGAAAATGAGATTTATACTTTCTAAAGTAATAGAAGGAAAAGGGAAGAACCCAAGTATAAAAAGTCTAAAAATAAACAAAAAGTATATGTTGTTTAGGGATACAAATGCATGATAAAATTATTAAAAAATAAGAATGATAAACACCGAAGTCAGGACCATGGTTACTTGGTGGGAAGTGGAAGGAATCAGAAGATCAGGGAGGGACAGGCAGGGGAGTGACTTCAAACATAATTGAAAAAATTTTTTTCTTAAACTGGGTGATGGGTACATGATCACTGAATTGTTGTTACTTACATCTTAAATGTAATTCATAATTTTTATACCTACTCAAATCTGATTACAAGAAGATTTTCAAAAGGAAAGGAAAAAAATACTCCCAAACACTTTCCATTTTTTTGTAGACACTAATAACTCTAAGGACTCAGATTTCCATAAAGGGCTCAGCATCTCCCCTAAGCCCTCTGCGGACAGATACAATCCTGCTCCATCAGCACCTCAGCGCACTGCACAGAGAAGGGGTTCAACACATGCTGCTGTGTTAGAGTTTAGATAGGAGCTATAGTTATCAGTAGGATGACTGTACTCAGAAGTTAAAGGGACTTAATTTAATTATTTGAATTATTTAAATGAACAGTTTTTCATAGCAAAGCTTCAATAGTGTCACATCTCTTTCGGGGGCTGCCTTGATTTGGGTTCCTCTAGAAGCAGATCCTGAGATAAGAATTGAAGGGATAAGTAGTTTATTTGGGTGGTAATCCCAGGAAATACTGTCAGGGGCATAGGGAAGTAAGGCAGGGAAGGGAAGGAAGCCACAAAGGAGGAATTATCGAGCCAGTCACTGGGGTGGGCTCAGTCCCTCTGTGGCTCCGTAAAAAGGGAGCAGTGTGCCTCAGAGTTAACCCAACCACGGGGCCTGGCCGCTGGGTATTCTCACCACCTCCCACGTCACCACATGAAGCTGCTTCCTGAGCATCCCCTCTTGCAAACTTCTGACCCGTCCTGTGCACAGCCCAGACCTCTGCCTGGCTGGAGCTAAAGCCCCCTGGCAGAGAGCTGCAGTGTTTGCAGTAAGCCTCCTTCGGCTTGTTGAGGTGAAAACTCAGGAGGCATGGGCAGGACACCCACAGCATCTGCTAGAGCACTAGAGGCCTTTTGGGTAGAAAGCCAGACATGTGAGTGGTGGCAAGCCTGGCAAACCTGTCTCCCCATTCAGTCTTCGGGCAAAATTTAAGGGGTTAGAGGCAGAAGACTAGATTGGCTAGTCTCGAATCAGTCCATGTCAACTACTCCAGCTGCTGGAAGCCAGCTTGTCCTCACTGAAAGACTTCTCTCTCCGTAAAGGGCTCCAGTAGCAGCATTTCTATTCTTTGAGTTCCCATCCTAGAGACATGGGATCCTGTCTCTGCTAAATGAATCCAGGTTTGATTGATCAACAACCTGTTTTAAGGAAGCAAAACCAGTTTCAGCTGGTTCAATGTTCTATGTGCTGCTTTAGCATCATTTGGGGCTGCTAACCAGGCCTCATCTCTTTGATTTGTTAGTTAAAAGAACCAGTATGTTCCATTTATTATTTAAACAAGTTTGAGTTGGGTTTTTTAAAATTATATCAGTGCATTTTTTAAATATTTATCTTTGCTTGTTATTTTACTTTATTTTTTATTTTATTTATTTATTTTTGGCTGCATTGGGTCTTCGTTGCTGTGCGTGGGCTTTCTCTAGTTGTGGCGTGCATGCGGTGCGTGGGCTTCTCACTGCAGTGGATTCGCTTATTGCAGAGCACAGGCTCTAGGCACACGGGCTTCAGTAGTTGCTGCACGCGGGCTCAGTAGTTGCGGCACATGGGCTCCATAGTTGCAGTACTCAGGCTCTAGAGCACAGGCTCAGTATTTGTGGTGCACGGACTTAGTTGCTCCACGGCATGTGGGATCTTCCTAGACCAGGGCTCTAACCTGTGTTCCCTGCATTGGCAGGCGGATTCTTAACAACTGCACCACCCGGGAAGCCCTCGAGTTGGGTTTTCTATCACTTGCAATGTGAAGAGTTTTCACTAACACAAAAGTATAGTACACAATTGAGATTAAATTGTCATAATCTTTATTAACTAAGTAAAACTAATCACTGAAATATATAAAGAAAAACTCAAGAAATGCAGGAGAAATAAAATTGTAATGGAAGACTTTAAAACTCCTTTTTAGGGACCAAAAAGAAAACAAAAGTGAGCATGTGGAAGTCTGAATACTATAATTAACAAGGCAGATCTAATAGATGTATTAACTTTACAATGTATACCTGTGCAGGTGCCAATGGTACACTTACAGATTTTTCATGATTAAACTGCAACAAAACTTAATGTGTTCCCTAAAGAAGAAAAAGTACCACAGTCTCTGCCAAATATTCTGGGAGCTCATAACAATGGTGGACAAGAAACAATCCCCCCAAGCCTCTAAACCAAACAAGAGCTGTCCTTTCTAAACCATTTTTTGAACCAAAAGGAAGTAAAACTTTTAACTATAGAATATCTGGGAAATAACTACAATAAGAGTACGACTTTAAAACCTTTGAGATATAGCTGGAGTTGGACTCTAAGGGCATTTTCTATTAATTAAAATAAGAAAATAAATAAAAGAAAAAAGAAAATAACTCAAGTATCCAAGTCAAGTGATAAAAAGAATCTGTATTTTCTGCTCAATTTTGCTATGAATCTGAAAATGCTCTAAAGAAAATAAAATCTGTTAAAGATTTCATAAACCTTAGGAAAATGGAAATAGAAAACTGAGACATAAAACTAAATATTGATAAATTATAAAATGGTATCACTAATAAATAAACACAACAGATATTTCTTGGGAGGTAGGGATCAATGCATTGTATTAAACTACTGATTAGCTTAGTCAAGAACTAAGAAAGAAAGCCCAAATATACAAAACTAGGAATCACACAGGGAAATGAAACATGGAGACTGATAAAATTTGAAGGATTCTAAGAGACCACTTTGCTTAATTTTATGCCAATCCACTTAAATATAAGAATGAAATAAATGACTTCCAAGGAAAATACCCAAGTCCACAATCAATGGAAAGATAATCAGAAGATCTAAATGGGCTGATAACCAAGGAAAGAGGAAGTAGTTTAAGAAGTCTTAGCCTACACAGGTTCCAGACCCAGAGGGTTTCATGGGCAGTTCATTTAGACCTTCAAGGAACAGATAATTTCTATGCTTTTTGAGCTCTTTCAGACCACAGAGAAACAAGAAACACCTCTTAGAAAGCCAGAATTTGTAAAGGACAGCATGTAACAAACCAGCCAGACTACTGACAGACAAACAGCAGGACAATTTCACTTAATACCTAGGTGAAAATTGGAATCCTCTACTGAAATATAGAGTCCATGGGATATTAAAGGAATTATGACCAAGAGGAAGTCTCAGTAGAAGGGTAAAGATGGTTTAATATTATGAAATCTATTAAGATATTCCACCATATATTATCAAGAGATACCAAAAGCTCATCTGATACGTTTCAATAGCTACTCCTATTTTTACAAAGCCCATGCTAAAATAGAAATAAATGGATACTTGCTAGATATAATTTTATGTGTGTGTGGTGTGTGTGTGTGGTATGTGTGTATTTTATAACACAAAACAATAGCCAATATCCTGCTTACTAATAATACACTGGAAGTAATGCCCATTAAAGTCAATAAAAGACAAGAGTGCTGTTATTATAATTTGAGAGTTACCACTAAATTCCCATGCAACAAGGTTTTAGCAGTTTATACTCACATCAACTGAATATGAAAGTGCCTGTAAACCTACACTCTTAACTACATTATATATTATAACCCTTTTAAATCTTTGTCAACTTGATGTAGATTAATTATCATTTCCTTAAGTATCAGTAAGCCGACTTTTTACATGTTTAAAAGCCATTTGTACTTTTGTGAATAACCTATTCAAGTCCTTTGCCCATTTTTCTTTTTGGTATTGTTTGATATTGTTGAATTTGTAAATTAACAATATTAATCCTTTGTCATGGAGCTTATAAATATTCTTCTGTTGTCTTTAATCCTATGTTTTTGACATGAAGAAATTTAAGTGTTTTTATATAATAAAATATTCAATCACCTCTAAAGTTTTCTGGCCTTGGTGTTCATATTGAGAAAGGATCTCTTCCAAGAGCATAAAAATATTCCCCACTGTTTTTTCTAACAGTTTTATAGTTATAGTTACAGTTTTACATTGAACCCTCTGAACCACCTGTAATTTATTTTGGTGTAAGGACGGAGGTAAGGCTACAAAGAGCTACCAAGTTTTCCCATCTCCACTTAATGAGTAATTCATCTTTCACTTACTGATTTCAGGCATTGTCCTTAAACACTATTTTCCTTTGTAACGTCAGGTTTGCTTGTGTATATTGCACTTGTCTGATTATTGCTGTGCCAGTACATATTGTTTTAGAAACCAGCATTATGGGTTCTCATATTTCCCAGAGAAAGTGCACCATTATTCTTGTATTTCACATTTTTTCTTGTTATTCTCACAAGATGGTTCTTCTAAGGTGAGCTCCAGAATTATTTTTTCAAGTTCCAAAAAAAGTTCTGTTGGCATTATGACTGAGACTACTGAATTCTAGTTTGATTTACAAAGAAGTACTGTATCGAGTATTTCTACCTAGGAGTGAAATATATTTCTCTACCTTAAAAATCATTTTTATGTTCCTCAGTGGAGTTTTATAATGCTATTCATGTATATCCTATGCATTCTTCACTAACTTTATTCTTAGGTGTATTATATTTTTGATATTAGTGTGGATTTTCCATTTTATTTCTTTAAATCACGTTTTGAAACTGGTTACTGCCTATATATTGAAAGCTATCTGTATATTAATTTTAACTGGTAACCTACATGGTAATATAAATAATATTATGAAAAATAACTATATTTTCTAAAAAATTATAGTAAATAGAGTGGCATTGTTTTACATTTTTACAAATCCCTTTAATGTCTGGCTTAATGCAAGATGGCTTGATTCTCTTCTCTGTTTCTGCAGTCAATTTATTGTATTATCACATATCATGTAGTCTCCAGAAAACTGTATTACACGCTAGTGAAAGAATGAGAGTGAAAAAAATCAAATAACATCTTTATGTTATTATAATATTCTCAGGGACCTCCAGGGGTCCCCAAAACACACTTTGAGAACCACTACTTATAACCACTATTATTAATTTTATTTACACAGGCTATAAAACATAATTAAAAAACATTTTACTGTTTGTTGAATGTCTACTTTGTGCTAGACCCTCTCCTGAAGCCTTCAGGATAATCCTTCAGGGTAGGCATTACTACCTCCTGCCCCATCTTCCTCTCCCTGGTTTAGAGATGAGCAAACTGAAACATAGAGACTCAACCATTTCTCCGAAGTCACATACTGGAGGACAGTGGTGCTAGAACCCATATCCAGGTCTACCTGACTTCAAAGCTCAAACTCTTTCCATCATCCCTGTCTCTCAACATATTTCATTAAAAACACTGTATTAAGGTGAATTAAACGACAGCAATTTCTTTGATTTCCTCCCTCAGTGCTCTGTTTAAATGCAACATGGTATTATGGTACTTTGTGTGGTCAGGACCCAAGCTGACCTAAGCCCTTCCCTGGCCCCATCTATGCAGGACAACCAAAGCTCCTCCACATGCTTCGCTGCCATTAATTCTGACGAATTGCTCAGAACACGCTTTTAGCATATTGCATCACACGCTTTAGCATAAGGACGATTATTCTGTAATAAATGAAAGGATCACATCCTCTCATGAAGAACAGGCAGCAGTGGAAGATCAATTTCTTAAAAAGATTTTCTCTTTATTACTGTCAAGGGGTTAGATCTAGGATAGTGTAGCATACAGATAATAAAGGTGAAATACAGGATACTTTGCAGATAACGACTATCCACTTTCTTTTTTCTGACAGTTATGGAGGGAAAGGAAAACCACAGATGTCTGATAAGACCCAGAGACATCCTTTCATTATGTGTCTTAAGAGACAGGAACAAGTGAGAGTAGAGGAGATCACAGGAAAAAATTAGGAGGATAAAGAAAAAAAACCGAAGAGTCCCGTATTATATGGGTGGTTTCTGATTACTGCACATCTGCAGACAATATTTGAGATTTATTTCTTCTCTCTGGAGCTTCCTTGCTGGACTAAAGTTGATGTCTGGAGCTATGTATAGCTTCTGTGAAAGGATCCCTTGGCAAATTAAATTCTACGGTTTTGTCTTCATTCATACTACATACTTTATACATCTCTGCAAATAACCATTGGAATTTAAACTAGAAAGCAACAAAACAGTCCTGGCTGTAGGTCTAAACAAAACTGGAACACTTGACTATTCTGAAGTCATCCCTGATCATCTTTTTCTTTTAACACTTTTCCCATTGAAACGGTTCTTTCTCGCTTTTAGAATGATCAACAGCGAAGAATGAAAACAAAGATGCTACTGCACAGTTTCTCAAAATAAGTCTCTATGCTAACATCATCCATATGAAAATAGGAAGAAAATTACCATAAAAATTTTAAAGGAAAGGAAAGGAAAAAGGAAAAAATACAAATTAATCTGCACTCTTTGCCCGCATTGGCCTGGCCTTGAGAACATAGTAAAAGTCCTTTACAAATGACCACAAGTTAATTGTGGGCAGATTCAACTTTTTAATGGAATTATTTCAAGGCCTAAACATAAGGTTCCCATAAACACAATTCCAAATCTCAAAGTACTCCAAAGGCCTTCACCCCAGTCGAGAAGGAAAAGTAAGACACCCCTCACTATATACACATCACTAAGACAGAAGCATGCCATGCTATAATATCGAAGGTGGGGTTCACGCTGATTATAATTGATGAACTGACCTGGTTTCAAGTCAGTTTGGGATCTGGGAAGTTTCTAGATACACTTTAAGTTCAGGTAACAATTTGTTCTTTTTCTGTATTTATTTTTAAGTGATCACTTAACTGAAAGAAAGAGAAATAAGAGTACAGATTACAAAGAAATTATGAAACAAAGCACATGAAAATAAACACAAATGTAACAGAGCAACAAGAGAAAAAAAGGGAGAACAATTATCCATAATTTCACCATCTTAACACTACTATTTGTAGCATTTTAATTTTTTTCCCTTCTGGTCTTTTTTGCTATGTGCTTATGTATGTACACACTCTCTTTTGTTTTAAAAAAAAAAATGGTCGTAAAGTGAGAGAGTGGCATGGACATATATACACTACCAAACGTAAAACAGATAGCTAGTGGGAAGCAGCCGCATGGCACAGGGAGATCAGCTCGGTGCTTTGTGAGCACCTAGAGGGGTGGGAGGGAGAGAGACGCAAGAGGGAAGACATACGGGAACATATGTGTATGTATAACTGATTCCCTTTGTTATAAAGCAGAAACTAACACAGCCCTGTAAAGCAATTATACTCCAATAAAGATGTAAAAAGAAAAAGCCATAAAAAGGCCGTATTCATATTGTGATAATTTGTATCTTGTGTTTTAAAATTTAGCATCATTAGCACTCACAAAGTTCCTACATAATTTTAATAATTCATTTAGTGGATGCACCATAATTGATTATTCCCTTACGACTGTTAAGCGCATGTTGCATCTAAACTTTGTGTGTGTGTATACAGAATATCTTCATGCATACTGCTTTCCCTTTTTTCTCTTTCTCTTTCCTTTTTTCATCTTTTATTTTATCCCTAATTCCCACTTCCTCACTTCTTACTTTCTTCACTAAGGTTAAGATCCATCCACATTGCTATGTTGTTGTTTCTGGCTTCAGTAAACATTCCTTGGTGGGCAACCATGCCACTCTATGTAAGCTGTCCACTCTCTAGGGCTGGGACCCCGGGTTATCTCCAACTCCCCTCCACTACCAATAACCCTGCCCTTTACATGTCCCTTTTGGGAACATACTTACAATGTCCCTTTTTAAATGTGTTTGAGAATTTCTTGGGAAGGTGTATCCAGGGTGAGATTGCTGGATCATAGGGCTTGTAATACTAACTTTGACTAAGAACAGCTGAGGTTGCTTTCAGAATGGTTGTGACTTTCTATGTTCTTACCAGGAGTACATGGGAATATTGTATCTCCATGTCTTTTCCAACACTTGAAGTCATCTCACTTTCTAATTTTTGCCAATCTCGTAGATGTAAAGTGGTATCTCATGGCTGCTTTAATTGTCACCTCCTAATTTCTAATAAATTTGAGTGTCTTTAAATTGGCCCGCTAGCCTTTTGGGATTCCTCTTCCGTAAATTGCCTTTCCATATCTTTCCCCCATTTTTCTATTGGGGCTGTCCTTTTTTTTAGATTTGCGGGAATTCCTTCACTATCCCAGATATCTTTTGTTGGTTTTAGACACTGCAAATAAATTCTATGCTATCATCTTACTTTAATCTTTATCTATAATGTCTTTCATGGACCAGAAATCCTTTCTTTTGATGTAATTAAATTCATCTTACACTTTACGATTTGTGCTACTGAAGTTTCATTTATAAAGTCAGTCCCTTCTCCTAGATCATAAATACACTGTCCTATACTTCACTGTATGGACTTTATGATTTCATGTTTACAATTAGGTTTGATCTGTAGTCCACTTTTGAATGTGGTGATAGGTAGGAATCTGATTTTTTTTCTCCATATAGTGAGCAATTTCCCCAATCCTATAAAATAAAATAACCTGTCCTGTTCATATTGATTTGTGCCACCTTTGTCATATATTAGGTTCTCATATATACATGGATCTGTCTCTATCACATTAGTCAGGCTGTTGTCTGCTCTTATACTAATTTCACATTTTATTTCTTTGTAGTACGTTCAAACCAATGTTAACCTTTCTTTTTCACAGTTAATTTATCTAATCATGGATTTTTTTTCCTATTTATATGTCAGAATAAGTGTCCTGAGTTCCTAAAAAATTCCAGATGGAACTCTGGTTGGTTGATACTACTCTGAATTTATACAGTAATTTGGGACAGTTGACATTTTTATAATATTAAATCATCCTACCCAAGAGCATGAAAGTCACTCTATTTATGCAACTTATGATCTATGCACTTTATTGGAGTTTTAAAGTTTCCTCCAGAAAGCTCATGTATATTCTTTGTTAATTCCTAGGTACATTGTATTTTTTCTACTGCAAAGAGTATCTTATTTTTAAAATTATATCTTCTAGTTGGTTATTGCTGGTATCTCCTAATCTAGCAAACTTGGTGAACTCTTTTATTAGTTCTTTTACTGATTATTTTGAATAAAAATAGTTAATAATTGTTTCATCAAAGTTTTACAATTTAGTTGCACACAGTTGTTCATAATTTTCTTTCATTACATTGCATTTAAAATTTCTATTATGACTATTAATTTTGTCCTATACATTTGATATTTTGCTTACTAATTTTGCTCTTTTCAAGTAGATGAGTATGCCATCTATACATAATGACAGATTAATCTCTTCTCTTCTAATCCTATGTCTCTGTTGTGATGTGAGACAATACTTGTTAAGAGTGGGCTTTCTTGTCTTGTTTCTTTCTTAAAGGGAATGACTAAAATTTCTTCATTGAGTATAAGTTTTGGTGGAGGTTTCTGACACATAACCTCTACTAAGTTAACACGTACTCCTATTTCTAGTTTGCTAAGAACTATTTTAAAAACCATAAATAAGTGTGTTTTTGTCATATAATTTTTAGGAATCAATTTTGATAATCAATTGTTATTTCTCCTTTAGTTCATGAATGTGCTGAATTACATTCATAGGTATTCTGAGGATGAACCATCCTTGCAGTTCTGATATAAACCCTACTTGATGATAATTTATTAGCTTCGGTTCAGTTAATACTTTACTTGTCCATCTATGTTCATAAGTGAAGTGAACATGCAACTTTCTTTTCCTGTGTTTTTCTTATCGAGTTTGGGAATCAAGCATACACTAGCCTCATCAAATCATGTAGGTAGCCTCTTCTGACTTCTGGAACAACTTAAGATAAAAAGGAATTATTCTAGGACTTCCCTGGTGGCACAGTGGTTAAGAATCCGATCCCTGGTCCAGGAAGATCCCACATGCCATGGAGCAACTAAGCCCACGCACCACAACTACTGAGCCTGTGCTCTAGAGCCCGTGAGCCACAACTACTGAGCCCACGTGCCACAACTACTGAGCCCACGTGCCACAACTACCGAAGCCCACAGACTCTAGGGCCCGTGCTCCGCAACAAGAGAAGCCGCTGCAATGAGAAGCCCGAGAGCACCACAACGAAGAGTAGCCCCCGCTCGCTGCAACTAGAGAAAGCCCACGCAGCAGTGAAGACCCAATGCAGGCAAAAAAAAAAAAGAATTATTCTATAAAAAATTGGTACAACACCCTCATAAAACCATCAGGGACTTTTTTTTGAGGGAGGGGAGATGAGGTCTTTGAACACCTTTTCTATTTATTTAACATTTATTTCATTAAAGTTTTAAGATGTATTTGCACACTGTTGTTCGAAACTCTTTTTTATTACATTTTAAAATATGCACTGTGCCAGTAGTAATTTTTTCCCTTACAGTTGATAATCCCTTCTTTCATTTCTTTTTTTCTCTCAATCAGTATTGCCAAGGCCTGTCAGACTTATTAATCTTTCAGAAGACATTTTGTTTTTCTTTAATCCTATTTTTTAAAATTATATTAAATTATATTCTATTAATTATTTCTTACCTTCTTATTTGGTTTGGATTGCTCTGTAAGCTTGTTTTCCAATTTCTTACCTTAGCTTTAATTTTTTGTCTCACCTTTAAAATTTGGTTTTCTTTTTGTTTTTTTTTTTTGCGGTACGCGGGCCTTTCACTGTTGTGGCCTCTCCTGTTGCGGAGCACAGGCTCCAGACGCACAGGCTCAGCAGCCATGGCTCATGGGCCCAGACGCTCCGCGGCATGTAGGATCCTCCCAGACCAGGGCACGAACCTGTGTCCCCTGCATTGGCAGGCGAACTCTCAACCACCGTGCCACCAGGGAAGCCCTAAAATTTTTTTTATTGAGGCATAATTTACATACAGTGAAATGAATGATGTTTGCGTATAGTGTGATGAATATTGACAATTATATACTCCTATATACCCCAAACCCCAATCAAGATATAGAGCATTTCTGTGATCCCAGAAGTTTCCTCCTGCCTTTTTCCACTCAATCTTCACCAGCCCCCTAAGAGGCAAATACTACTATGTTTTCCATCACCACGTATCAGTTTTGCCTTTTCTTCAACATTGTGTAAATGAAATCATACAGCAGGTACTCGTGTTTGGCTACTTTTGCCCAGCATGTTTTGAGATCCGTCCTTTTATTACTAAAATGTATTCATTGTACAATTAAAATCATGATTTGTTTATTCATTCACCTGCTAATGGACATTTTGAGGGTTTTTTTTCCCCTCCAGATGATCATGAATAAATCTTCCAAGAATATTTTGTACAAGTCTTTTTGGGGACATATGTTTTTGTTTTCTTGGGTAAATCCCTGAAAATAAAATTACTGAGTCACAGGTCAGATATACGTTTAATTTATAACAAACTACCTATGTGTTTTCCAAAGTATTTATACAATGTGACACTTCCACTACCAATGTAGGAGAGTTTGAGTGCTCTGTATCCTTGCCAACATTTAATGCTGTTAGTCTTTTTGACTTTAGCCAAGCTAGTGAGAGTGAAGTTGGTTTCTTGTTGTGGTTTCAATCTGTATTTCCCTCATGAGTAATGACGTTAAACACCTTATGTGCTTATTCACCATTCATATATCTTCTTTTTTTAAGTATCTGTTTATGTACTTAGCCTATTTTTAATTGGATTGATTATATTTTTATTATTGAGTTGTGGAAAATATCTGCACAGTCTGGATTCAAATATTTTGCCAGATATATGTATTAAGATTATTTTAATCAATCAAAAGAAAAGGCAATTTTTCAGTGACTTGCCTTTTCTTTTTCTTGATAGTATCTATTGATGACCAGAAGTTTAAAATTTTGATGAAATGCAATTTATCAATATTTCTTTCATAGTTTGATCCTTTGTTTGGTTCCTGCTAACAAATATTTGGTAAGATATTCTCCTGTATTTTTTTAAAAATAAATTTACTTATTTATTTATTTTTGGCTGCATTGGGTCTTGGTTGCTGCACACGGGCTTTCTCTAGTTCCGGTGAGCAGGGGCTACTCTTCGTTGTGGTGCATGGGCTTCTCACTGCGGTGGCTTCTCTTGTTGTGGAGCACGGGCACTAGGTGCATGGGCTTCAGTAGTTGTGGCACATGGGCTCAGTAGTTGTGGCTCACGGGATCTAGAGGGCAGGCTCAGTAGTGGTGGCACCCTGAGTAGTGGTGGCTTATCTGCTCCGCGGCATGTGAGACCTACCCGGACCAGGGCGTGAACCCGTGTCCCCTGCATTGGCAGGCGGATTCTTAACCACTGCACCACCAGAGAAGTCCCTCTCCTGTATTTTCTTAAAATTAAGTTTTATATAGGATGAGCAAGAGGGTAGCAGTACATTGTTTTCTTCATATACAGTCAGTCCCTGACTTAAAATGGTTCAACTTATGATTTTTTTATCATTTGATTGATATTTTCAAAGAACTAGCTTTTGGATTCACTGATTTCTTTTTACTATTTGTTTAACATTTTATTGATTTCCATTTATATCTTTATTATTTCCTTCGTATTTAATTTGTTTTTCTTTTTTCCATACTCTTAAAGGAGAAGCATAGATCATTAAGATTAGACTATTATTCCTTTCTAAAACAAGCATTTAAAGTTACACAATTTTCTCTAACCACTGCTTTAACTTCAACCCCCAAAGTCTGATATGCTGCATTTTCAATAAAATTCAGTTTAAAATTTTTCTAATTTTTCCTGTGATTGTTTCTTTGCCTCATGTGTTATTTAGAAGTGTACTGTTTAATTTCAAAATATTGGAGCATTTTATATTTGCAGACGGTGAGACTGACAAGGGCTTAATTTCCAAAATATACAAATAGCTCATATAACTCAACCAAAAAAAACCCAAACAACCCATTTGAAAAATGGGCAGAAGACCTAAATAGGCATTTGTCCAAAGAAGAAATACAAATGGCCAATAGGCTCATGAAAAGATGCTCAACATCACTAATTATTAGAGAAATGCAAATCAAAACTACAATAAGGTACCACCTCACACTGGTCAGAATGGTCATCATTAAAAATTCTACAAATAACAAATGCTGGAGAGGATGTGGAGAGAAGGTAACCCTCCCACATTGCTGGTGGGAATGTAAGTTGGTAGAGCCGCTATGGAAAACAGTATGGAGGTTCCTCAGAAAACTGAAAACAGAAATACCACATGACCCAGCAATCCCACTCCTGGGCACATATCCAGACAAAACCCTAATTCAAAAAATACATGCACTCCTGTGTTCATAGTAGCACTATTCACAATAGCCCAAACACAGAAACAACCTAAATGTCCACCAACAGATGAATGGATAAAGAAGATGTGGTAAATATATACAATGGAGTACTACTCAGCTGTAAAAAAAAGAATGAAATAATGCCATTTGCAGCAACATGGTTGCAACTAGAGGTTATTATACTAAGTGATGTAAGTCAGAAAGAGAAAGACAAATACCATATGATATCACCTATACGTGGAATCTAAAATTTTGACACAATTGAAACTATCTACGAAACAGAAACAGCCTCACAAACATAGAGAAGAGACTTGTGGTTGCCAAGGGGGTGGGGCGGTGGGGGGGTGGTAGAGGAGGGATGGATTGGGAGTTTGGGGTTAGCAGATGCAAACTATTATATATAGAGTGGATAAACAACAAGGTCCTACTCTATAGCACAGAGAACTATATTCAATATCCGATAATACAGCATAATGGAAAAGAATATTAAAAAAGAATGTATATATATGTATAACCGAATCACTTTGCTGTACAGCAGAAATTAACACAACACTGTAAATCAACTATACTTCAATGAAAAATGGAGCATTTTAAAGATATCTGTATTGATTTCTAATATAATTCTATAGTGGTTAGAGAACTTACTATGCATAATTTCAAATTTAGCAAGACTTGTTTTGACCTCTGTGTCCACTTAAAAAGAACTTGTATTTTGCAGTTGTTGGGTGAATTTTGTCATAAATATCATCAACTTAAGCTTGATAATGCTATTATCTCTAGCCTTATCTATTTGCCAACTATAATAGCAAATGCTATTATAATAGCTATTATAATGCTATTATTATGTTATAATGCTATGCTCTTATTTGTCTGACATTTTGTCTACTGGTCCATCAATTACTGAGACTGGAGTGTTAAAATCATTAACCATACTTTTTCCGCCTACTTCTCCCTACAGTTATTTTGTTTTTTAATGTGTTCTCATGCTCTGATTGGGTTCATACACATTTAGGATTGTTAGGTCTTTCTGATTAGTGGATCCCTTTTCATTAAAAATCTCCCTCTTTATCTCTTGTAGTACTCCTTGTCTTTAATTTTATGTTTAATATTAATAGAGCCACACCAGTTTTCCTATAATTTATAATATATAGTTAAGATTTTGATATCTTTTTCTATCCTTTTACTTTTGACCCACTAATGCCTTTATAGCCTTTATCTTTAAGATGAAACTCTTGTAAAGAGCAAATAGGTCTTGCTTTTTTTTTTTTTTTAATCCAATGGAATTAGGCTAAAGTCAACTGAGAATAAAGAATACATTACACCAAAATGGGTCCAGGAAACTAGTAGGAAAGTGAGAATTGTTTTAGTAACCAAGAAGGTGTCTGGCTAATATGAAAGGACGAACATTTTAAATCCAATTATCCAGGTGGCCTGAATTTACTAAGCTATTTCTTAACGTCTAGTTTCATGTTTTCTTGACAGTCCTGATTCAAGAATGCATTACAGGAGGGCGGAAGTCACTTAATTTTAACCTCTTAGGGGAAAAACAGCAAGTAAAAAAATCAAGTAAGAAATTTTTTGCTTGTTCCTCTTTAGAACCCTGCCCATTACTGAAGATGTGCTCACTGGATAATTAAGTACTCTAGCGATAATTGGGGCATTAAGACGCTGGAACAGAAAGGCGAGATTTCATTATTTTCCAATAACCTGTAGTCTTTAGGCTGTGGTGCTCCTACAATCAATATTTTTATCTCTGTGAGGGCAGTGTACATTCATTTCGTTACACATCTAGCATTTCCAAAGAGGCCATTGTTTCACACAAGTAGAGTCAGCCCAGTACTCTGTTATTATAATGAGTTCTCCTCCAAGAGGCATAAAGTACTAGGAAAATTGCAAACTTCTGTTTTAACCAGCATGATTTCCAGCAGTTTTAATGGATTTTTTCTAAAAAAAGAAGAAAAAAATCACCCTGACAACAAACAGTTGTGTTTATCATCTCTGCCACGAAATAGTGAAGATCTGACTGCTGTTCAGGTAATCAATTTCCATGAATTACTAATAACAGTTATAAGACCGATTAAGTCTCCCAGGCTCAGCAACTCAACAGTTGTGTGTAAGCTATAATTTGCATTAAAAATAGTCATCTCATGATACAAATCCTGAGACCATACTAACTTCTTAATTTTTTGTAAGAGATATGGTTTGTTATTTATACAACATGTGCTTGCACCTAATTGCACAACTAAGGCTTATCACAGAATTTTTACATATCAAACATTTTAATTTAACCTCAAAATTTAGTTTCTCAGCTCTCAACCTACCATGGAAATCATGTTTTTAAAATTTGCAGTTGTAACATAGTACAGACTGATTTTTTTGAAGGAGTTTGCTAAATAATTAGAAGAATATTAATTTAAAATTCAGTCTTCAAGAAACATACTGGATCATAACTTGAAGTGCTGTTTACAAAACTCTCCCTGAATTGTGTTAATGTTTGCTTCATGAAACAGGTTCTGTGCCTTGCTGCCTTTGAAATTTGAAAGAGGAAGATTTTGTTGTTTTTATTGTCTTCTGACTATATATTTGCATGCCTCTGACTTTGATTCACTCTGCTCTCTGAATGTGAAAAATGAAAAGGCCATGTTTATGTGACACTCGCTAGGACAATGGCCAGGTCCCTCTTGGTAGCTGAAAATCTAGATCATGAATCTTGATAGAGAAAGATGTCATTCCATAAATATGTAGGATGTCCTTAAGCCGAGAGATCTATCATGTTGGCCTTATTTGTCAGATGCAGAAGAGCAAAGCTGTTCTCCTGAGATGCTGGGGGGTCCCAGCAGAGGCTCCCTTCTGGAAAGAAGACTTCCGCAGGAAGCTGGTCTGAAGACTGTTTTCTTCCCGGCTATGCTTCTCAAAGAATGTCCGTCAAAGTGAAAGACAAAGAAGCATTATTTAAACTGTGCAGAGAAAACCCCAGCAATCAATACCATCTACAACCCTAATCTTTTCAATAGGTTAGGCTGTGAAATTTGGTTAGAAGATCGATTTAGGTATGTTTTCATTTTAGGTGTGAAGTGTGTTTTATCTTGACGGTGTGGAATTTCACCTTTTACTGTTAGTTATGAATACAAATCAGAGGTCAGAGCTGAAATTTTGGGCTTGGAGTAATTTCCCCATTAGTCCTATGTAATGCCAGCCTTCCAAACATTTAAGCATTTTGAGATAACATATACGAAATGTGCAGCATAAATTTTTAAACCTAGCCTTCTATGAAAATGATTACACATAATACCAAATGACTACAATTTATGGTTCTCTGAGAAAACAGGAGGAATCAAATTATTCTTGAAGTCAGATTTCACACGGCTATCAATGGGCTGTATGAGACCAAGTGACAGGTAAAAATGGTACCCGTCACCACCAAGTAGATAATGTGACCTTAAGTTCCTTTATACTCCATGCACTCCTATATTTGAGCGTGTTTTCTAAATTCTAAAATAGAATGGCCATGAGAATATACACTGCCCATAACCCAGTTATATTTAGGAAATGATACTCTTTGCTACCATATGCATTTGTGAATGTGTAGGGGAATATTTATCAGGGAGGTGGCCGTGGGGTGAGGGGAACAGTTTGGAAATTAAATTGTTCAAGTTAAAAAATTTTTAAAAGACAAGCCAGTCATCTATATTCTGAAGAAAGCTTGTATCTATTTTTGCTTTTTACTAATGAATGTTGGATACAACCGTTGTAACTTAGACACATTTTCAACAATTTTTTTCTGTCTTTTAATTTCAAAGTCTTAAAATGCTAAAGCAGGTTGGGATGCCTGAAACTGTGTAGTTCAGGGTTCCCCTCGAGGCAGGAATTTCTTAGGGAACAAACATTCCTACAAATAGTTATCCAGAAGCCACTCGAACCTTCTGTGAGACCCACACTTCTTCCCTTGTGAGGCAGGCTGCACAACCGTTGCTGGCGGAAGAGTCTTCCTCGTTTGCCACGGAAGGTCCCTCTCTGTGACATGCATTCTACCGTGGCACCACATCCTCTTTAACAACAGAGAGGAGCTTTTCACAGGACTCTTCAACCTTGGGAGAGGGGATTCTAGCACCTTCAAACCTTCCCTTTTCCAGGCTAAAGAGGGTTTCACACTCTTTCCTTTAAAAAGCATAGTAAAGGGCTTCCTGGGGGCACAGTGGTTGAGAGTCCGCCTGCCGATGCAGGGGACGCGGGTTCGTGCCCCGGTCCGGGAAGATCCCACATGCCGCGGAGCGGCTGGGCCCGTGAGCCATGGCCGCTGAAAGCCTGCGCGTCCGGAGCCTGTGCTCCGCAACGGGAGAGGCCACAGCAGTGAGAGGCCCACGTACTGGAAAAAAAAAAAAAAAAAGCAGAGTAAAGGGAGCAAAACTGGCTCTCAACCTTGTTGGGTCATTGTTCCCTTGGAAAATCAGATGCAAGCTGGCTTCCGTTCCCTTTCTAAAGCAAATAGACACATGCACTTGCCCTTAAAAGTGGATGGCAATCTCAGGGGTTGCAAGAGTGCAGGTTGAGAACCGCTGGGTCTCGTAGGGGGTGCTCTAGTTGTCGCAGGGAGCACCAGAGGCCAGCGAGCAGCACTCGGCGTGGAGGTGTAAGAGGGCAGCGATCCGCTGAGGGAGCACGGGGCACAGGGAGCCATGAGGACGTTTGTTTTTATTTTGATTCTTTTCAGTAAGACCACTGACACCGGGGTGTTTTGTCTGAAAAACTAAATGCAGATGAATTCTGGTTCACTAAGGGCTGTGGATATGCTGAATCTGACTGTGACTGCGGGTGCGTGTTAGTGTCTGGCTCGGCCAGCATCACACGTGAACCTGGCGGGAGGCCCCAGTGACTGAGAGCTCTCTCCCTTCCCGCCACCATCCTTACTGTTACATGGCCATCATCATCGGAAGAGCAGCCGATCTCTCCTCAATACAGCACCTTATGCTTTAGAATGAACAGCAATGATGCTACAGCCTCATAATAACGAGTAAGGAACAATTTCATTTTCCTTTTACAGATGAGGAAACCAATCCTGAGAAGATAAACGACTTGCTCAGCGTCACGGGGGTGAATGTGCCCAGGACCCAGCTGGCCGGGTTCCCCGTTACCCCACCCAGCTCTTTTATCCACACACAGCCAACTCCCACCTACTAACCCAGTGGGCTGCACGATCTCACTGAAACAGAGTGAAAAGAGCTGTATCCAAGCCTTTCCAAACCTCACTGTCTAAGGCCATGTCTCCACACAAGTGGGACTGAATCCCTAGGAGTGAATCCTTCACTTCTGGTCCCAGAGGAACCAGGGATGACCAGATGGGAGGAGCAGCCTTGGCAAGGGGGAGTGACCCATGGAAGGAGGTGATGCCGTCCCCTGCGAGGAGGGGATCTGCTTGACCCCCAGCTTCAGGAGAACAAGTGGCCTTCCCTGAGACTTTGTTCGGGGGGCCAGATAACATCTAACAGTAAACAAAATCCTTAAGAAATCACATCTTGCCCCTGGCCCCACCCAAGAAGTGTGAGGATGACAGCCAGCTCCACAGAGAAAACAAAAACAAAAACACAAACACAAAACCCACACACATGAGGAGATGCGTTAGGCTGGCGACCAGCCGTGTGTAGCTAATCTCTGCTTTGGGGTGTCTGATGCCAGCGTCTGTTGGACTTCAGCAATGTCTGCTCCATATTTATGCTCTTCACTTTCTTTTCTGACCTTGAAGATGCATGGAAATATTTTCCTCCGCCACCGTTCCGAGCTACAGAGGTGAGGTCCATTCACGGCAAGGAGGGAGAACTGGTTGTTGTTCAGGCTTTGTGCTGGAAAGCTCTTGTAGCAAACCAAATGCCCTCCCGATATGAGACAGAAGGCACATCCCAGAGAGGCCTCCTAGGCTGGCCAGAGAGTGGAAGTAAGTGCTCCTGTCTGCTGCCTTTCAGGCTCTCCAAACAGCTTGGGGCCACGTGACCAGGAGGCCTGAGCAGGGCAGGCGTGCCACTCAAGCAGAAACCAACCCATCAGGGCCCGTTGCAGAGACTCTGAGGGGGGCTCCTGTGTTTTGCCAGTTTGGGGATGGCCCTGGCCTCACCCCACACAACGCAGGATACTTTGGATGCTGCGGTGGGGCTTTTACTAGGAAAACAGATACAAGTGTGCTATAGGTGGGCCCAGTACAGGACCCTGCTCACTGCCGGCACGTGCCTCAGGCACGTCTTACAGGAGGGAAGCACTGCCCACTGTCTGGAAGCGCCGGCTCGGGGGCTGCTGCGCACCTCGCTTCCTCAACCCAGGCTTCTGTTAGAGATGCCAGCTGAGCCTTGGAGGACGAGGTGGTTAATCTTATGTGTCAACTTGACTGGGCCACGGGGTGCCCAGATTATTATCACTGGGTGTGCCTGTGAGGGTGCGTCTGCATGAGATTAGCATTTGAATCTGTGGACTCAATAAAGCAGTTTGCCCTCCCCAGTGTGGGTGGGCATCTTCCAATCCACTGAGGGTCTGGTGAGAAGAACAAAAAGGCAGAGGAAGGAGGAATTCGCCCCCTTTGCTTCCTGCCTCACTGACTGAACCGGGATATCTATATTCTCCTGCCACTGCACTGGAATTTACCCCACCGGCTCCTCTGGTTCTCAGTGTTTGGGGCTCCGATGGGAATTGTACCACTGGCTTTCCCGGGTCTCCAGCTGCAGACGGCAGATCATGGGATTTCTCAGCCTCCAAGTCACATAAGCCAACTCCTCATAATAAATAGACAGACAGACAGATAAATAGACAGAGATAGATAATTTCCTGCTGGTTCTGTTTCCCTGGAGAACCTGAGTAGCCCAGAGGACTTGGGACCATGGGACTCTTTCTAGAGTCAGGGCTCAGACCTGGGTCTTCAAAACACAAAGCCAGCACTCTTCTGACTGGCCACACTGCCCCAGAGCCAGTAAGATGGCAATATTCACAATAGGACGGTCTCCCCCACCTACTGACAGGGCCTGAGATGACCAGAGAGGAGGCTGAGCCGGATGTGCAAAGCCTCTCAGATGGTTTTAGGTGCGGCACCAAGACGGGCAATGCTACCAGCGCACTCACTCAGGGACAAAGTGATTCCCTTTCCAATTCCCTCTGGATCTCTTTGGTTCCAGTCACGAACAAAATCCCAGTTGGGTGTTAGTCTTTAACACTTTTCCAACGCCCCAGGCTCAGAGCCTTCTGCAGACAACAGCTTCAGGCCAGCTGTTAATAACACTTTTTTGTGTTCACTGCATTTGCTTTTATAGTTATTTTTTTTCCCATTTGTGACAAGTGATACTTCTTTTTCACTTACAGAAGTGACATAACACTTAAAAAACCACATATTACTTTACAAAAGGTAATCAATTTAAAGAAAAATTCTAATTAATTGAGAGGACAAATGGTGCAAAAATTTCACCAAGGTTTGGAAAACACTAGTATTAAGACCTAAGGTGCAATCTTGGTTTTGAACCCTGGCTCTGCTGTTCCCTAATCATGTAGCTTTGTACAGATCACCTAATTATTGTTAAATAATGAGATACTGAAAACGGAGTTCTCCTTGGAGTATAAAATAATAATTATTTACTGCTATTGTTATTGAATAGTTATATTTAAGAGTATCACATCTCAGTCATGCTTGTAGTTGTCATTTGTTGCTACGACAACTATGGGTGGACAAGCAGTGTGCAGAGAGTACCCAGATACTGTAGGATCTCGGAAGGAGGCGTGAGGGCTGAGACCCGGGCAGGGAGGGAAGAGGTTCACTGTCCTGCTTGGCAGTAGGAATTGCAGAGCTCTTCATCAGATAAATGGATTCCTGATGGCATCACAAGGACAATACGGTGTTTGTCAGCTGGGCCAGGGACACAGGCTCCTGCTCTCTTGGGGAATGAAAGGGTCTCTGCCAAAGGGGGATCCAGAGAGGGGCTTCAGGGAAACCCAGAGCTAGATGCCTGTCGCTCTGTTACAGGTGGGGGCATGTCAGCCAGCAGCACTCCCCGCAACAGAAAAGCCAGCCCTTCACGGGGAGGGGGTCCCAGTGTCCATCTGAGTCCACAGGGAGATGCCTGGATATACTCCTTCGGGTGCCTCTGGGAGATGCTCCCACAGCTTCCTGTTGGCCTTGTCCTGGGAAAACTTAGAAGAGGAAGGTTCTCGGCATATTGTGTAGCTCTTCCCACAGTCTTGGGGTCACGACTCATCTACTGCTTTGTTTCACCTTTTTTAAAAAAAACAACTTTCTGAGGTAAAGTTGACACATAATAAACTACACATATTTAAAGGGTAAAATTCGATGAACTTCGGCGTATGTACACACCCACGAAACCATCTGCACAGTCAGGACAATGAACATGACTGTTTCCCCCGAAGTTTTCTTAGTCATCTGTCCCCCAATCCTCTCTGCACCTCCATCCCCAGACAGATCTGCTTTCTGTCATTATAGATGAGTGTGCATTTCACAGAATTTTATATAAACAGAATATCACAGTATATATTCTTTCTTTGTCTCCCTTCTTTCAGCATAAAAAAATCATCAGTGCTGTTGTCATAGTTCATTCCATTATACTGCTGAGTCCATCACACGGATATATCACAACTTGATAATATGTTCATGCGTTGATGGACATTTGTACTTTTTTCCAGCTTTTGACTACTATAAATAAAGCCACTCTGAAGGTTTGAGTACAGTCTTTGTATGAACATATGCTTTCATTTCTCTGGGGTAAATGTGTAGGAATGGCACGGCAGGTTTGTGTAGCAGGTCTGTCTAACTTTTGAAGAAACTGCCAAAATGTTTTCAGAAGTAGTGGTATCACTTTATATTCCAGCTACTCGTGTATGAGGATTCATTCCAGTTCTTACAAATCCTCCCCAGCACTTGGTGTGGTCAGTCTTTTCCTGTTAGCCATTCTAGTAGACATGTAATGGTATCACATCATGGTTTTAATTTGTATTTCCCTAACTGAGCACTGATGCTAAGCACTTCTTCACGTGCTTATCTGTCATCTGCACATCTTTTCATAAAGTGTCCGTTTAAATATTTTCCCATTTTTAAATTGGGTTGTCTTATTACTCAATTATAAAAGTTCTTTAAGTATTCTAGTCCTTTGTCAGATAAATTTTTACAAATATTTTCTCCCAGTTTGTGGCTTGCCTTTTCATTTTCAAAACAGAGACTTCTGAAGAGCAAAAGTTTTAGTTTTAATGAAATCAATGTACTACATTTTTTTATTATATTGTGCTTTTTGTTTGTTTTTGTTATATTTAAGATATCTTTGCCAAATCTACATCATTAGGGTTTTCACTTATGTTTTCTTTAGAAGTTTTATAATCTTAGCTCTTACATTTAGATATATATTTCATGTTAATTCTTATATATGGTGTGAGGTAAGTGTTGGGGTTCTTTTTTGCATATAAATTCAATTGCTCCAGCACCATTATCCTTTCCCTATTAAATTGCCTTGGCCCCTCTGTTGAAAAGCAATTGATCATGTATATGTGGGTTGACTTCTGGACTCTATTCTGTTCCATTGATCTCTACGTCTATGTTTATGGCAGGACCACACTGTCTTGATGACTGTAGCATTTTTCTTTTTTTTTTTTAATTAAAAAAATTTTTTTATTATTATTTTTTTGGCTGTGTTGGGTCTTCGTTGCTGTGCGCAGGCTTTCTCCAGTTGTGGCGAGCGGGGGCTACGCTTCATTGCGGTGCTCTCGGGCTTCTCACTGCGGTGGCTTCTCTTGTTGCAGAGCACGGGCTCCAGGTGCGCAGGCTTCAGTAGTTGTAGCATGTGGGCTCAGTAGTTGTGGCTCGCGGGCTCCAGAGGGCAGGCTCAATAGGTGTGGCACACGGGCTTAGTTGCCCCACGGCATGTGGGATCTTCCCGGACCAGGGATTGAACCTGTGTCCCCTGCACTGGCAGGCAGATTCTTAACCACTGCACCACCAGGGAAGTCCCATGACTGTAGCTTTTAAATGAGTCTTGTAATCAGGGAGTGTACATTCTCCAATTTTGTTCTTTTTTTTTTTTTTTTCCAAAATTGTTTTGGATATTCTAGGTCCTTTGTATTTCCACCTAAATTTTAGGGTCAGTTTTCCAGTTTTAACTTGCCTTCCTGCATGATGCTCGGTCTAGGCATTTTTGGTTTACTTGGGCACCTAGGAAAGGTGGTGACTGCAGCCCCTCTGGTCCATGAAATAACGGGCTAGGGAAAACACCTGTGTCTCTGTCTCTCTCTTTCCCTCCTAACTTGTATAATTATTCAAGGAATACTTTTGGCAATTAAAATTCTTGTTATATAGTCATAGTCTATGTCAACCATGTCTTCATGGTTGAATCTCTTTCTCTCATCTGGATGCCAGCAATCAGGATTCGTGGTACAGATGAAGACGGTGGAACACTTATTTTAATAAGCTAGAAGACTTCCTGGCATGTTTTGAGTAAATTGTGCTACAGTCATGCAGAACTGGATTAATGTCTGTTTTATAAATAAGAACCAAATGGTATCACTTTGCCTGTAAAGTGTAACAGCCAGTGTCACCCGGTTACATCTCCGTCTGCTGTGTTAGGAAGCATTATCGTCCTTACTGTTTTATGTTTCTCTCTGAAGTACCAGGAAAGGACTTTATGTGACTCAGTCCAAGAGAGCTTTGTATCACAGCCTAGAGCTGACAAGCACGGAATCCAACCCCACTGGCCACAGGACACAGGGCTGGGCCTAGGGTAAAGCTGTGAGGTACCTGGAGCATGACATGTACTAGCCGTCAGGTGGCCCTGAAAGTGAGTGCCACAGGAAAGCTTGCACCCTGGGGGCCTCCCTCTCCTCACCCTAGTCCTGATTTGCAGGACAGTTGGCCGGGGAATATTTTGAAAACCGAAGTGGATCTTAGTCATCAAGGACTCGCGTTTTCAGCCTAGCGTCATGCATTTTCTATACTCTTTTTAAAAAAAAAAATCTTGGCCTCATGCTTCTCCCCCCTCCCAAGTCAAACCAAACCGAAACAAAAAAGACACAACTCATTCCCTGAACCGAGTTCACATAGTGGGTTTTAATTAATTTAATTTTTCATAAATCAAACTTTTCTTTTGGAAGGTTTCTACTTTGTGCCAGGTCCTGGGCTATGACAGGAAAGGCTGGGGTGGCCCCTGCCTTCCAGGAGGGAATAACCTCATAGGAAGAGGAATAAACCCATAAATCATTAAAGGCAAAAGGGAACTGGAAGGTGCTGCAAGAGAGGGGCAGGTGCCTTCCATCCTTGCTCAGGACAGGGAGGGAGCTCTTCTACCTCCAGGGAGAGTCTCAGGGAAGAGGAGGTGAAGGTTAGCACCCATCAGTTTTTATCACCCTGTTAATGGCAAACAATTATGACAACACGGCATCACAGGTAGGGAACACTATAGGAGCCCGTATCTGCTAAGTGCTTTATGGCAGTTTCTCCTCTGATCCCCATAAGAATCTGATGTACACATGTATACACATATATACACATATATATTATATCTAGTGTATGTATATTTCCCCCATTTTACAGATAAGAAAACTAAGGCTTGGAGAGAGGCTAAGTCACTTAATTGGGATTTATCATTATTAGCAGCTAGTAAGGATAAAAGCCAAGACTTGAATCCAGGCAGTCTCATGTCATAGCCCAAACATTAGCAGAGAAAAACGTTTCTTTACGTTAAATGGACTCACGTTGAGCCTTGAGTGGAACTATTTTGGCTCTTTTTATTTGGAATGGTACAATATTTAAGTGTGTTGAAAGGTATAGCTCGACGCGTACTTTCCATCCTAAAGCGTGTGCGCTGACCGTCGTGAGGCTTCTGCTCTCACACAGGCGTGCGGGAGGACAGACCACACCACCCCTTTGTCCTTACATGTATTCATGGAGCTAAATAAGACTTTACCAGCTACAATAACACCCGTCAGTTATCTGTGCTATAGTGTAAACAATGAAATTCTTATTATGTACTCAGAAACCACAAAGCCATTTCCATGGAAACTCTGTTTTCATGTCATATCTTTAATGAATAGGTAATGAAAGAAATGCTGCATTTACAACTTCATTACTAGTTTAAAAAAATAGAAAGCACACACTCACACACATACAAACCCAGCCGTAAATTTGAATTATGGTCATTGTCATGTTTTAGAACACAGTGAACATCATAGGGGAATTTTCAAGGCTGTCATTTTGGATTGCGTGGATGGAGGGAAGACGAAAAAGAAAATATGTTGCCAAAAGCCTACCCGCCATGCCAACAACTTGCAGTGTTAGTCTCACTCTTTATCTCATTATGATTTTAATAATTTTGGCACAGAATGAGTCCCCATGCCCAGGAACAAGTATGTTTGGGAGTGGAGAAGGGAAATGTCAAATGAAACCCTTGTTTCCTTCAGATACCCACAGCTGACCTGCCTCTTTTTTTAAGAGGATATGTTAAAAATGGTAGTCTTCTTTGAGCCTCTCCCATCACGAGAAGGTTGACGAGATAGGAATCTGATTTGCTGTTAAAGGATTGCTTTAATGTAACATAAAAGATTATCTATTCACTGCATCTAATTGCCGAGGGGAATCAGTTCTGTGACATCAGTGCAAGTATCTTTAAAAAGCCTTTTACAAGAATTATTAACAAAGAATGTGCAGCCTCCATTCTGATGGTCTGATCAAGACGTGTGAGCAGGTCTGAAGGGACAGTGATAGAACCGCAGGATGACAGGGAAGAGGAAGAGGCCATGATGCCGCCTCCACATACTCAGCTGCCCACCACTTCCCTGACAAGTAGACTGGTGCTTCCCTGCCACTGCCCACACCCCTCTCCACCCCGTGCCATGGATGGAATGTGCAGATGGGGTAAAACATCTCAGGGGCAATTCGATCGGCACAGAAAATTATATAAAACCTTATTCCCATTCCATCAAACCGTCCTGTCTTCCGATCCTTGCCCAGGTCAAGTGTCTGATAGCTCAGGAAATGTCTCATGTTTCCCGGCATGGTTATGTACCACCAGGCGACCTAGAAATGACGTCCAGTAGTTCATGGAGCAGCACGTCCTCATTCACTAGACCCCATCATTTGAGGTTTGTGATAATCTCAACGATAACTGGGCTGAAACTCATCTTCATCCATTACTGAAGAGAACATGCTAAGAAGATCCACAGGGAAAGAAAGATTTCAGAAAAGATACATAGACTTCTTTCAAATGCCCTTGGTGGCGGGTGGCGGAATGCTCATTTGTCTAGAAAACATAACTTATCTGTTCATTAAAGTTCTTTCCCTGAGAGCTTTGGCCAGGTGATTTTTTTCCAGTGTAACTCTGAGTACTTGAAAATCATAAAGCTGCATTTCTTTAATAATACTCTACGGATGAGAGGCATCATGCTGTAATAAAGAAAAATGTTGTCTGGGCTCCCTTTGAACCTGCTGTGTGGCCTTGGAAATTCCCTGCTCTGGGTTGTTTCCTTATCTATACATTGAATGGGTAGGACAAGATGGTCTCTGAGGTTTAACGTCTTGTGAATTCATGTGCTTTTCACCAAACCCCAGGCTGACCCACCTCTACTAGGCTGAAGCACAGAGGTGGCTGTGTGAGAAGCAGCTGGACACAAACACTGCCACTGGCAGGACCCCCAGGGCTCCCGACCTCATGGAAGCTCCTGCTCCTCATCTCTGTCCACGGTCACTGCAGTCTTTGTCCACACACGCCCATGGGGAGCTTCAGCCTCCCTGGGAGATGCTGTCCTGTGTCTTTGAGGCACCTTGATGTGAACTTACAAGGGCTACATTGTCAGTATCATATGAGCCAGCCTCTAACACACCCTCCAAACTCAGGACAATCCATCCAGCCATTTCTGTGTGATATACAGGAGCATCGACTCTGCAGGGGGTGGGGGGAGGTCACGGCCCTGGACTTGCTATCAGACCTTCTGGGCTTGGGGTTCAGCTCTGTGGACCTGGACAAATCACTCCAAGCTTCTCTCTGCAAGTGAGAACACTAATACCTACCCCCAAATATCTCTCTAGGTAGATCTGAGGACCACCCGAGAAAGTGGGGGTGGAATTGATTAACAAACTGTAAAGTGAGATATAAGTATTACAGGAAAAGCAGAGCAGACACACTCGTCTCCCTCAGACTCAACAGGCTGCCAGCTGCTGTCAGTCCCAGCACTGACCCCCTGCGGGCACCTACCACATTCAAGTTAGGTCAGGTCATGGCTATATTCTGCCACATTCCTCTGTTTAACGCTTTCTTTTTTCCTCTTTCTTTTTAGAGATTAGCCTTTTTCTTTCCTTAGTTCTACTCATAGCACCTTCCACAGTGTTGGGCAGAAAGGATTCCACAATTATAATACTTTACATATGTTTTGGTCATTTGACAACAAACAATTATAGAATCTATACAAAATACAAAGTGGTGGGCTTCCCTGGTGGCGCGGTGGCTGGGAGTCCGCCTGCCGATGCAGGGGACGCGGGTTCGTGCCCCGGTCCGGGAAGATCCCACATGCCGCGGAGCGGCTGGGCCCGTGAGCCATGGCCACTGAGCCCGCGCGTCTGGAGCCTGTGCTCCGCAATGGGAGGGGCCACGGCAGTGAGAGGCCCGCGTACCGCAAAAAAAAAAAATACAAAGTGGTTTTTCCCTATAGATGAGTCACCTTCTAAAGGGCAAAAGATCCTTTAGATGAACCCTTTCATTTCTGGAATTCTACCCTAAGGGTATAATCCAAAATATGTAAAAAGTTTTATATGTAAATATGTTCATTGAAGAGTTATTTATAATAGGGAAAAGTTTTAATTAATATAAATGTCCAAAAGAGGAAAAGGAGTCAATAAATTTGAGTGTCTCAACTATGTAGATTATAGTGCAGCCACTGGAAACAGTATCTGAAAGAGTAGAAGTGCTACAGTTTCACATGCAGGCAGGAAAAAAACAGAGTGCAGAATTGTAGACTCACCCCTAATCCATTTATTCAACAAACATCTCTTGAGCACGTGCCATGTACCAGGCATTGTTACAGGCCTGGAAGCAGAGCCCTGCACAAGGCATGTGGTCTCCAAGCTCTAGTGCAAGAAACACACCAGCGTAGGGGGGAATGGGTGGAGATCTAAAATAAGCCAGCAAATAAACAAACAAGAGAAATGCCAGGTGGTGAGAGAGCTGCACAGAGAGAAAGGACTGGGGCCATCAGGGAAAGCCTCTCTGTGGATGGGATATCTGAGCTGAGGTCTGAATTACAATCTGGAAACACACCTGACAATACCAATGGGACAAGCACTCCAGGCAGAGGAAAGAGCCAGTGCAAAGGTCCTGAGGTGGGAACAAGGGTGGATCATTTGAGGAATAGACAGAGGGCACAATGGCCAGGGGGACATTTATGAGCGAAGGTTGCAAAGGAAAGCAGGGCCATGTTCTGAGGCCTTATTAGTAGGGGAGTCAGCCAGGAGGCTGAGATGAAGATAGAAGGAACCACAGGAGAGGGTGGTATGTGGGACCCCAGGTGGGGGATGGAACACTCAGCTGAGGACCATGCAGCAAGGGGTCAGGAAGGTGGGAACAGAGAAGAGCACGTTTTCACAACACGGAGACAGTTGAGGACACCAGTAAGAGACATGCATCTCCCTGACACCAAATCAGAAGCCTGGCTGGAGCAGGTCAAGGACATGGCAACAAGAGACTGCAGTCAGTTCTTCCAAGGAGTTCTGATGAGATGCGAGTAGAGAACAGGGTAATAGGTAGAGGTGATGCAGGGCCCTGGGAAGCCTTTTCCCTGCCAAGATAAGCACTAGTGGAGCCCTTTTATGCTGTTGGGAGTGAGGAGGGAGACGCCGATGATTCAGGAGAGGAGAAGCGAGTCACTGAGAGGGTGCTCAGGTAGGAGAAGGACTGGCCTGGATGCACATGGTTGGGGGCAGGGGCCACTGGGTTGGTGGTGCTGGTCATGGGAAGATGGGGCCATGACTCTCACTGCTCCTATTTCCCCAACTAAGAATAGTTACCAGGTAAGACAGGAGAGCTGTGTGTGTGTGTGTGTGTGTGTGTGTGTGTGTGTGTGTGTGTAAGTGATTTCAGAAGGAAGAAGTTATGAAGCAGGGACGTGTTGGGTGTCCATTAGGATTCGTCGCTGTGAGTTTTACACTCTGGTGAGAATGGCCATCATCAAAAAGCCTGTAAACAATAAATTCTGGAGAGGGTGTGGAGAAAAGGGAAGCCTCCTACACTGTTGGTGGGAATGTAAATTGGTACAGCCACTATGAGGAACAGTATGGAGGCTCCTTAAAAAACTAAAAATAGAACTACTATATGATCCTGCAGTCCCACTCCTGGGCATATATCCAGAGAAAAACATACTTTGAAAAGATACATGCACCCCAATGTTCATTGCAGCACTGTTTACAATAGCCAAGACATGGAAGCAACCTAAATATCTACCAACAGATAAATGGATAAAGAAGATGTGGTACATATATACAGTGGAATATTACTCGGCCATAAAAAAGAATGAAATAGTGCCATTTGCAGTGACAAGGATGGACCTAGATATTGTCACACTGAATGAAGTAAGTCAGAGAAAGACAAATATCATATGATATCGCTTATATGTGGAATCTAAAAAAATGATACAAATAAACTTACTTACAAAAGAGAAATAGACTCACAGACTTAGAAAACAAACTTATGGTTACCAAGGTGAAAGGTCAGGGGGAGGGATAAATTAGGAGGTTTGGATTAACATATATACACTACTATATATATAATAGATCATCAATAAGGACCTACTATATAGCACAAGGAACTCTATTCAGTACTCTGTAATAGCCTATACAGGAAAAGAATCTGAAAAAGAATGGATATATGTATATGTATAACTAAATCACTTTGCTGTACACCTGAAACTAACACAACATTGTAAATCAAATTTACTGCAATATAAAAAAAAATTCATGGCTGAGGGTTTTAAAGTCTCCCCCACCGCCAGCATGACTGTGAGCTTCTCTCTAACAATGTCCAGCTGCTCAGGTGGGCATGGGGTGGGAGGTGTGACCAGGATGCTTACACGTACCTAATGCCCAGACCAAAAAATGGTGAGGAGATAGACCAAAACTCTTGTGGTGGGTGTTTTTCAGTGGTGAGATCATGGCAAGATTTCTTTTCTCCTTTCAATTTTATATATCTTCCAAATTTCCTATATGGAGTTTTAATAATAGTGGGAAAATAATTACAGTTTTTAAAAGAAAAAATATGGATGAGGGTGGTTACAACCACCCCATATGTCAGATATTTTTCATCTGGCAGGGTTGCTCAGTGATGGTCCAGCAAAATATTCAAATCAGCTGAAGAGTATTTCCAATTCACTTTTTTTCGGTACGTGGGCCTCTCACTGCCATGGCCTCTCCCGCTGCGGAGCACAGGCTCCGGACGCGCAGGCTCAGCGGCCATGGCTCACGGGCCCAGCCGCTCCGCGGCACGTGAGATCTTCCCGGACCGGGGCACGATCCCGTGTCCCCTGCAACGGCAGGCGGACTCTCAACCACTGCGTCACCAGGGAAGCCCTCCAATCCACTTTTTAAAAGTCAACTTTGTATTTTGTGTAATTTGAGATTTAAAGAAAAGTTGCAAAGATAGAGAGTTTCTATGTACCATTCATCCAGATTCCATAAATTGACAACATCTTACATAAACATGCTGCATTTGTCAAAATTAAGAAACTATCACTGGTGCAGTACTATAAACTAAGTCACAGACTGTAATTGAATTTTGCCGGTTTTCCCACTAACATCCTCTTTCTCTTCCAGGATCTAATCTGGGAAACCACATTGCATTTAGCCAATTAGCTCTAAAAGATTCCTTGGCCAATGTGCAAAAATTGTTAGTTTTATCTACTCCATAGTGTCACTGTGAGAATTAACTGAAGAAATCTGTAGGAAAAAGCTGTGTAAACTGAAAAGTGTGACACTGTACTGAATGATGATGATGAGGATGATGATACAAACTTCACATTGTTAAACCCGTGTGCTGAAATTGAAGGGGAAATGAGAATAGAAACCTGCATTTGTAGACCATCTTGTACTGCTTTAAGTGCCTGAAAGTCTCATCTGCTAATAAGAAGCCATCATATATTGTTTACTGTGTATGTCAAGCACTGTGTTGTGCGTATATTCGTTTCCTGATGCTGCTGTAACGAAGTGCCACAAACTGGGTAGCTTAAAACAGCGTAAGTTTACTGTCTCACAGTTCCAGAGGCGGAAGTGCAAAATGAAGGTGTTAGTAGGGTTGCATCCTTTTCGGTTGCTCTGAGGGAGAATCTCTTCCATGCCTCTATTTTAGCTTCTTGGGGTTGCCGGCAATCCCTGGCTTTTTTTGGATTGTAGAAGCGTCATTCAAATCTTTGCTTCTGTCATCACAGGTGTTCTCTCTCTCTCTCTCTCTCTCTCTCTCTGCCTTTCTCTGTGGCTCTGTGTCCAAATTTCTCACTTCCTATAAGGGCACCAGGCATTGGAATAGGGCCCACCCGTATCCAGCACAACCTCATTGTAACTGTTATGTCTGCAAAGACCTTATTTCCAAACAAAGTCACATTCACAGGTTCTGGGTGGGCCTGAATTTTAGGGGGACACTAGTCAACCCAGTACAGAGCTCTAATTCATTAACTCATTTCATATGACTCATCAACTTTACGAGGCAGATACTTTTATTACTCCCAATTTATAGACAGAAAAACTGAGGCTTAGAAATTAGAAAGGTCAATAACTTGCCCAAAGTCCAATAGCCTTAAGTGGCCATGTGCAAACCGGTCTCTCAAGCTCCGTCTTCTTTACCACTATCCCAGTGTTTCTCAACCTGGGGTTAAAGGTCATATTCTTGGGATTCTTCTAGGTCTCAACGATAAGTTAAAGTTTTTGTTCTTTTACTCTGACAATACTCTCCTAAAACCCACGTCAACATATTACGGAAACTTGCCATGTAACCAAATGCTGTGCCCAGTGCCCAGCCTTGTAATTGTGGGTAGGATGGAGTTGGGGTCAGGGCCAAGCATGAGCAAACAGAGGACAGCACATGTAAAGAACACCTCTCGCCAGGTGAAGCCCAGATGATGTCACGACATGCCGGGCAAGTTCAGGATCCCGGGGAGGTGAACTTGGAAAAGCTCCTGTGACAGAGGGAGGTGAGGGGGCATCAGAGGCAGACACTCAGGAGTCGAGACCTTGAGAACTCCCAACCCCGCCTGCCCAGGAGCACCCCGAGGAGAGTCAGGAGGTTTAATTCTGGCACAACATCATCTGTCACATTAAATTCAAGCTTTTAATTGGACTTCTATAGTTTCATGGTTTTGTTTGTATTGAATCTTTAAATTTGCTTTGGTTTTTATAGATGTATAAGAGCTATAACCATAAGGAAATTGTACCTAATTTATGTTTGCACATATCTGAGTAATATTATAATAAAAAGAATTAAGGTCAACCCAAGGAATTCATGAAGTTTTGTTCTAGATGGAAAAAAGCCAGCCTCTGCTCTGTCTTGCTTCCCGGTTTCACTCCTGCCAGGACCTACCAAGGACAATGTGCTCTCATCCCACTTTGCGGGGAGGAAACCTGGTCCCCAGGAAGGCAGGTGAGTTCCCAAGAGACGTCACACAGGTGGTTTATAGGAGAGCTGAGAGGACCCACCAATTGGTCAGGACTCCAAGCAGTATGGGGCAGAAAACTCAATTCAAACCAGCTAAAAATTTAAAGGGAATTTATTGGTGCATATGACTACATAGATCAGGAGTAAAGCTTACTTTGGGTTGGTTTTGATATGGGGTTCAGTATATGACCAGGACTTGGGTTACCTCTTCTTCTTAGCTCCTCCACTATTTCTCAGGTCAGCTTTGTCCCCAGGGTCCCAAGATGGCCACCAGGAGCTTCCTGGACTTGGTGCTTCTCCACTCAAGCCCAGTGGGGACATAGCAGCCTAAAGGAAACCCCCATGCACCCTCTTGGCTCTGACTGGGCTGCATGCCCATCTCCAAAGCAACCCTAGACCCAGCGGAAAATGTGCGCTAGTTGCCTTACATCTAGGTTATGTGCTCCTCTCAGAGCCAGGAGCGTGGATAAGGCCACCAGAAGTGCATGGACTGGGGGTGACATTCCCCAGAAGGAAACTGCGTGAAGTTACTGAGGAAAGAGTAGATGGAGGCTGGACACAAACCTAACAGATGTTAATGTGAAAAAACACAGTGGTTGCAAGCTCTTATCTGAGTTTTTATCCCAACTCTACCACTTTTCTTGTTGTGCAAGCTTGAGCATCTTGAATTCTCAATACCTCAGTGTCTTCAGCTGTCAAATGCGGATCATGATAATATCTATATCTTAGTGTTTTGGGGGCAGGGTAAAAATTAAATCAGATAATACACTTAAAATGATTGGCCCAGCATCTGGAAAATAGAAGTCCTCACCAAATGTTAGCTGTTATTCACACCAGTTTTTAATCTGGTCCCAAAACACAGAGGCCAATAGTGAGGATAACAATGTCCAGGGTAAGGGCTGGTGGGGGATCCTGAGCTTGACAGGTGAAAAACCTGTACTTGCTCAGAAGAAATACACCTGGCTCATCCCCTAATCATAAAACCTCTTAAAACTGGTGTTGGTGGAATAAACAAATGAAACTTAATTTAACTTAAAAGCTGTTGCATAGCAAAGCAAAATTTAACTTAAAAGCTGTTGCATCAACAAAACGAAAAGACAACGACTGAATGGGAGAAAATATTTGCAAATGATATGACTGATAAGGGGTTAATATCCAAAATATATAAACAGCTCATACAACTCAATATCAAAGAAAACAAACAACCCAGTGAAAAAAAAATAGGCAGAAGACCTGAATAGATACTTTTCCAAAGAAGACATACAGATGCACAACAGGTACATGAAAACATGCTCCACATCACTAATCATCAGAGAAACGCAAATCAAAACCACAATGAGATATCACCTCACACCAGTCAGAATGGCCATCATCAAAGAGTCTATAAATAACAAATGTTGGCAAGGATATGGAGAAAAGGGAGCCCTCCAACACTGCTGATGGGACTGTGAATTTGTGCAGCCATTATGAAAACAGTATGGAGGTTCCTCAAAAAACTAAATATAGAACTACTATATAATCCAGCAATTCCACTCCTGGGTATATAACTGAAGAAAATGAAACACTAATTTGAAAGAATACATGCACACCAATGTTCATAGCAGTATTATTTACAATTGCCAAGATATGGAAGCAACCTAAGTATCCATCAACAGATGAATGGATAAAGAAGATATGACATATATATATATTATATATATACACATATATAACATATACACAATGGAATATTACTCAGCCATAAGAAGAGTGAAATTCTGCCATTGGTAACAACATGGATGGACCTAGAGGGTATTATGCTTCGTGGGTATTATTAATTAGTATTATGCTTAGAGGGTATTATTATTCTAAGTCAGACAGAGAAAGACACAAATACTCTATGTTATCACTTATATGTGGAACCTAAAAAAAAAACAAACAAATGAATGTATATAACAATACAGAAACAGACGCAGATATAGAGAACAAATTAGTGGTTACCAGTGGGGAGAGGGAAGGAGGGAGGGGAAAGAGAAGAGTATGGGATTAAGAGATGTAAACTACTATGTATAAAACAGATAAGCAACAAGGATATATTGTACAGCACAGGGAAATATAGCCGTTATTTTGTAATAACTTTAAATGGAGTTTAATCTATAAAAATATTGAATCACTATGTGCTACACCTGAAACTAATATAATATCGTAAATCAACTCTACTTATGTTAAAAAAGTGGGGTTGGTGGCAAGGTTTCCTTAAAGGTGGAAAAGTTCAGGTTCATAGATGTCCTGTGTCAACAACGCAATGCATGCCCCTGTGTGGGCGTGTGTGCATGGGTGTGTGCATGTATGTAGAACATGTGTGTGAGTATATGGACATGTGGGTGTGTGTGTGTATGTGTGTGTGTGTAGGGGATCTGGAATAGTGATTTTTTAAAAATTGGGGTATAGTTGCTTTACAATGTTGTGTTAGTTTCTGCTAGTTTCTGCTGCACAATGAAGTGAATCAGCTATACATATACATATATCCCCTCCCTCTTGGACCTCCCTCCTACTGCCCCCCATCCCACCCCTCTAGGTCACCACAGAGCACCAAGCTGAGCTCCCCGTGCTATACAGCAGGTTCCCACTAGCTATCTAACTTACACATGGTAGTGTCTATATGTCAATCCCAATTTCCTGATTCATTATCCCTTCCCCCCACCGCCCAGTGTCCACACATCTGTTCTCTACGTCTGTGTCTCTATTCCTGCCCTGCAAATAGGTTCATCTGTACCATTTTTCTAGGAATAGTGATTTGAGGTCCTCAGAGCAAGCTCAGTTTTGGAACCACGCAGGTAAGAGGATACCAAAGGGCAGGTGGTCTGTGGGGACAAAAGCCTATGAACCCTGGAAACTGCCAGAGGCAAACGTATGGCTCAGGGGCCCCCAGGCTTCGCCTTTCTCCCTCCCAGTGAGGCTGTGATCTTGCTGCTACTGACTCTGGTTCAAGGACCAGGAGGACCCCAGGTGTAAAACTGTCCCTTAAACGAAAGTGACTGGAGAGAATGTGTGAGTCTCTCAGCATGTGGTGGGAATCTGAGTATAAACAGGCAGTGGAGTAGCAGGAATTCCTCTGTTTTCTTTGCAACTCTGTTGGGACCCAGCTGTGCTGTGCAGGGAATGAGGTGAATGGGAAAGGTCAAAACCCAAATCTAAACCCCAAACCAAAACAAACAGCAAAATCTTTGCCAGTGCACTTCGCACCTGCTTCTGCTCTGTGGAGCTGCCCCGTTCCTCACACCAGGTTCTGAATCCTGGGGACTTTTACCAGGGTGTGTGTGAGTGTGTGTGTGTGTGTGTGTGTGTGTGTGTGTGTGTCACTCCCTTGGCTGCCGAGGCAGTATCCTTCCCTAGGCTGCATAGGGTGATGTGCCAATGAGCAGTATTCCTTAAGATGGGGACAGAGAACACTCTTCAGCCTTGTTCATCTGTAAAGAGGATGTTCTGTTTCAACTAGTTCCAGGCGATCACAGAAATTCACCAAGGTGAGTTAGATGCCTTAAACATTCTGTTAAAAGTTTTGGTTTTCTAGATAGGGTTCTAATTCAAGCTCATGTTGAAAATTTAATTAAAAACCATGAAAAGGAAATGCAGGGAATAAATCAGTGAGGGGGCTGCTCGGGCGAGCACATCTTTTTAACGGCAGGTTTCTTTCTGATAGGCAATCTGAGGATCTGCAGCATGAAGGACGGAGAATCGTTCTTAAAGATGAAACTGCAAAAAAGAATGTGTGGTGATGCCTTCTCAGAGTCATCTGACTCATAACCAGGGTAAAAATGGAAGGGCATAATTACTGCTGTGCACCCAAATTTATGTAAAGAAGGTTTATCGTTGCGCATTCAGAGTGCTGAAAATTGGGAAATAATCTAACTTTCTAAACTAGGAAAACAGTTAAATCATGTTATTTTCACATGCTGGTCTTTAATGTAGTTATTAAGAATCAAATTTGAAAAATATTTAACGAAAGGCAAATACCTATGACTCAATGCCCAGTTTAAAAAAGGAGGGTTCAAAACTCTGTATATTGTATGATGCCAATTTTGTGTTAAAATATACAGAGAAAAGACCGGAAGGAAATCTTTAATATGATGACAACGGAAGCGAAATGTATGTCTTCACTGCTGAGTGGGGAAATTGGTGGTCTTCTTTCTTCTTCATGCTTTCTCTACAAAACTTTTGCAAATGCACATATGTGTGCATATATATATACATGTATACAGCATACATATAATGTGATATAAACATTATGTATATATCACATTTATAATCAGAAGGCTTTTGTTTTTTTTTTTTAATTTGGCCATGCAGGGCAGCATGTAGGATCTTAGTTCCCTGACCAGGGATCGAACCCGTGCCCCCTATATAGGAAGCGCGGAGCCTTAACCGCTGGACCGCCAGAGAAGTCCCTCAGAAGGCAGTTTTGAAGATATTCAGAATAATGGGAAATGGACACTGGGGCTACAAGTACATATTGTCAGTAGATTAAGAGCTTGGACAGTTATCTTGAGAACCCTCACTGAGCTGTGGGAAAATTCAAAAAATCAAGTCTTCCTGACTCTAAAAAAGCTTCCCTTCACTCTGCCTCTTGCTGATGACTGCAAACTTTTGCCTTCCTCCTTCCTTTTACACCGAGCCTTCTTTTTTTTTTTAAACTTTCTATTGTACATTGGAGTAGAGTTGATTAACAGTGTTGTGTTAGTCTCAGGTGTACAGCAAAGTGATTCAGTTATACATATACATGTGTCTATTCTTTTTCAAATTCTTTTCCTAATAAGGTTGTTACAGGATATTGTGCAGCGTTCCCTGTGCTGTACAGTAGGTCCTTGTTGGTTATCCATTTTAAATATAGCCGTGTGGACATGTCAATCCCAAACACCCAGCCGTCCTGAGCTTCCCACGTGCACCATCTCTCTGCACCTCCGCTCCTCTGACCTGGTGATGATTTGACTTCTACTCCTCAGCTCCATGGACAGTCTTCTCCTTTAGAATGCTGGTGACCTCCTGATGTCTGAATCCTCATTTGTCTTAGTCAGCTTGGGCTGCCGTAACAGACCCAGAGCCTGGTGGCCTTAAACAACAGACACTTATTCTCACATAGTTCTGGAGGCTGGATGTCCAAGACCAAGATGCTGGCAGGTTTGGTTTCTGGTGAGACCTCTCTCCCTGGTTTGCAGATAGTCACTGTCTCGTTGTGTCCTCACATGGCCTTTCCTTTGTACATGCACACTCTTTGTGTCTCTTTCTCTTCTTAAAAGGATACCAGTCCTATTGGCTTAGGGGCCCACCCTTACAACCGCATTTAACTTTATCTCCTTAAAGGCCCTATCTCCAAATACTGTTACAGTGGGAGTCAGGGCTTCAACATGTGGATTTTAGGGGGGACACCATTCAGTCCATGACACCATCCTGCCAGCACTGACAGCTCTGTGTCCACCATCTTCCACTTAGCTTCTAGGTACCATGCTCGTCTGCTTCTGTCTGCCTCTCTGGTATTTCTTCTCTAGCTTATTCACTATTATACTTTTTTTTTTTTTTTTTTTTTTTGGCTGCATTGGGTCTTAGTTGCAGCATGCGGGATCTTTGCTGTGGCATGCAGGGATCTTTCGTTGTGTCACGTGGGCTTCTCTCTAGTCGTGGCATGTGGGTTTTCTCTCTCTAGTTGTGGCGTGCAGGCTCCAGGGCACATGGGCTCTGTACTTGTGGCATGCGGGTTCCAGAGTGCGTGGGGTCTGTAGTTTGTGGCATGCAGGCTCTCTAGTTGAGGCGTGTGAGCTCGGTAGTTGTGGTGCGTGGGCTTAGTTGCCCCGAGGCATGTGGGATCTTAGTTCCCTGACCAGGGATCAAAACTGCATCCTGCATTGGAAGGCAGATTCTTTTCCACTGGACCACTGGGGAAGTCCCACTATTACACATTTTAAATTTGCTTCTTAAATGTTCAGGCTCCTGGGGCCCTCCCTGGCCCCCCTGTTGTCTTATCCTGAGTGATCTCATCAATCTCTGGAGGTCTGTGTGATGATGCCCAAATCTCCACCTCTGACTCTCAACTTCTCTCCCCAGCTCCTGTCCCAACATTCGTACTGCCTATACCAGTCATTCTTAACTGGGGACAATTCTGTCTCACAGGGGACATTTGGCCATGTCTGCAGATGTTTTTGGTCATCTCAGCTGGGGTTGGGGGCGCTACTGGCATCTGTGGTTGCTGCTAAACATCCTACAGTGCAGAGGACAGAATGATCCAGCCCCCAAAGTCAACAGTACTGAGGCTGAGAAACCCTAGCTACACCTTGGCTGAAAGTGTCCCCATCTCCTCTGTTTCCCAAACACGAACCTTCCTTTCCAAGCTGTGCCCCTCACACCCAGGTCATCCAGATGAATTCCCAGCTCCCACACCCTCTTCACCCACTGCCTCAGCTGGGGGATCATTTAGTCTCCCTGATGCTGCAAATTCTTTGGGCTCAAGACTCGCTCCTCTCTACATACTGTTTTTCTGCTTCTGGAAGATCTTTTTTTTTCAATTTGAAAAATATGCCAAAGCATACATTGGGGAAAAAAATCATCACAATCTCACACTTGATAGGTGAAGTAAAAAGCCCTTCAGCCCCTCTAATTTCACCCCTGACAGATAACCACTGATGATAGTTTGGAGTGTACCCTCCTAGTTATTTTTTCTGAAAGGATATGACTATAGACATGCACACTTAAAATAAATAAATAAAATGGAATTGTGCTGTATGTATTGTTCTGCAAATCATTTTCGTCCTTTAAAATTATATCATTTCCCAGGTCAGTATATACAGCTTTTCCTCATTCTTTCTTTTTTTTTTTTTTTTTTTTGCGGTACGCGGGCCTCTCACTGTTGTGGCCTCTCCTGTTGCGGAGCACAGGCTCCGGACGTGCAGGCTCAGCGGCCATGGCTCACGGGCCCAGCCGCTCCCCGGCATGTGGGATCCTCCCGGACCGGGGCACGAGCCCGTGTCCCCTGCATCGGCAGGCGGACCCCCAACCACTGTGCCACCAGGGAAGCCCTTCCTCATTCTTTTTAACAGTATCTGGTGGTACTGTTCTGCTCTTGTAATACTACAAACTTTTGTAATGTAAAATAACATGTTCATGACTAGGGCTAATAAATTATTATGAAGGAACTATAACCCCGGTAAAGAGCTATGGGCCTAAACTATTGGCTAAGTCAGAAAATGTGTCAAAATGCACCGTCACTTGCAAAAAATTGGTTTGCCTTTGAAAATAAAACCTCCCTGCCCCACCATCCCTCCCCCCCACCCCGCCCCGGGCTTTTTTTTAAAGCTCATGTGCTACCTATTGGAGATTACCGTGGTAGTCTGACATTTATCAATGAAGTTTACAAAAGCTTGGAATGAGAAACTCTCTTCCTCAGAGAGCCTGCTAAAGAGGAGGCAAGCCCCACGCACCCCAGTCCTCCCTCCCACTCCTGTACACCCATTCTCAGCCCATGAAACTTAAGCATAATTCTGCCTTCAGCGCACTACCAAAAACAAGTCATTTCAACGCATTTGAGAAGAGCGGGTGGACGGCCTTCTGAACTGTTCGGGAATTTCTGAGTTATGAGTCCCTGACATACACAAATACTAAAAATAAATTACCAAACAAGCATGAAGTGCTCAGAATCCTTTGCTTCCAAGTATACTTGTTTATAAACAATTAGATTCAGCAGAACCATAGAAGGATATTTTTGTTCTATTCTACTGAATCCAACAATGAAGTCTGGTGGGATAAAGAAGTCCTTGCTCCATATAAAAAGTAACAAAAGCTCAGTGTACCTCAGCGATGTTTGTCTTAACACGATTCCTGGAATTTGTACTGTTTATGTTGAGAACATACTACTCAGTTCATTTATAAAGTCAGCTAACCAGTGGCCATGAGAAAAACAGTACCCTATAGTTTCAAGACTGAATTTCTTTCAGAAGATATGTGGGTGTTATTGAATCACAGAGACCCAAAACAGCAGATTAACTGACCAAAGCTACCTAGCACATACAGTTGGGGTAGTAAAATACCATAGCAATTTGGATCATGCACTCGAACCTAAAGGCTTCCAGGCTAATCTCTTCCTTTCGCCTCAGTGGTCTTTCTAATCCATGTGGGTAATTGAAACAATCTGCATTTTGACTGTGAGTGGTCTGAAAATGAAGTGACTGCAAGTTAGAAATAAGATCGTGTAGGGTCAGGTGGTCTTTAATACATCAGGTGATGAAATGAGATCTTTCTTGATCTTGAGGGCATACATGTTTATTCAGAGTTTCCTTAGTGTTTGCTTAGAACTGGAAGGGCTCTGGGGGGGTCACCTCGTCCCACCCTCAATGACTGACTTTACAAATGGGCAATCTGAATGTCAGGATGTCAGCAAGTCATTTGGCTGCTCAGGGGTAGAAATGAGTTTGATGCGAGTCTCCTCAGGAAAGTTCAGTATTCATCAGAGGGCAGAACTTGAACTTGGCAGGGAAACTGGAAGTGTAGTGGCCATGAAGAGTCCTAAAGTCTGAGCACAAACTTTGTCTAAATCCTTGGCTAGTTTCTGAGCTATGGCAAGCATGTTCTTTTAACACTTGTAAGGTGGATGCAAGGGCACTAGGTGCTGTTGTAGCTTGTACATACTGTGGCTGATTTACCAGCTCACCTTGTTGATGGGATGGGTGTAGCTAGGTCTGCAGCTCCATCATTCCTGCCAGGTCCCTGCAGCTTCTCTGGTCCAAGCCCATGCTGAGATGCAGAGGCAGAAAATGGACATAAATTGTCTGATGATCCCCTTTAATTACTTAAAGTCAAATCCCTTAGAAAAACTGCATATTCTCTGTCATTCTTATTGGTTCTTATTGTTGTTGCTTTAAAATCACACCCTGAGTGATATAGCATTCAAACAGAAAAAAATAAGAAAGCTGCGGTGACTATATTAATGTTAGAAGAAATAAATTTTAAGTCAAAGAGAATTATTAGAGACCAAGATGGATAATTCATAATGGCAATAAGGTTGGTACAGCAGCAAGGAAGATACAACAGTTACACTAAATGTGGGTCCATATAGTAACAGAGTTACAAAATACATGAAGCAAAATGGACAGAACTAAAAACAGAAATAGACTAATCCACAATTATAGTTGGAGATTTCAGTAGTCCCATTTTAATATTGATTTTTAAAAAGCAGTAAAGATGGACAAGATTCGATGAACACTATCAACCAGCTGGACCTGTTGACATTTATTCCATTCAATAAGAGCAGAATGCACTTTTTTTTTCAAGGACATGTGGAACATTTACTAAGATAAACTGTAAAACAAGTCTCAATAAATTTAAAAATGTTAAAACAATAATCACAAGAGAATTAAACTAGCAATCAATAACACAATGATCTTTGGAATATCCCCTAATATTTGGAAGTTAACAACTTCTAAATAACCAATGTATCATGGAAAGACTTTCAAGAGAAATTAGACAATATTTTGAGCTGAATGAAAATGAAAACACAATTTATCAAAATTAGATACAGTAAAAGCAGTGCATAAAGTAAAATGAATATCTTTAAATGCTTATGTTAGAAAAACAAAATGTTCTCAAACCAGTAACCTAAGCTTCCATTTTAAAAAGCTAGAATTAGGGGGCTTCTCTGGTGGTGCAGTGGTTGAGAGTCAGCCTGCCGATGCAGGGGACGTGGGTTCGTGCCCCGGTCCGGGAAGATCCCACATCCCACATGCCACGGGGCGGCTGGGCCCGTGAGCCATGGCCGCTGAGCCTATGCGTCTGGAGCCTGTGCTCCACAACAGGAGAGGCCACAACAGCGAGAGGCCCGAGTACCGCCCAAAAAAAAAAAACAAAAGAAAGCTAGAATTAGGTAAGCAAATTAAACCCAAAGTAAGCAGAAAGCAGGAAATAATGAGGAGTGGAAATCAATGAAACAGAAAACAAAAAACATAAGACAAAATAATTAAAACCAAAAGCTTATTTTTGGAAAAATATCAATAAATTTAATAAACATCTACCTAGACTGATCAAGAAAGAAAGAGAGAAGGGAAACTGGTTCAAGATGGCAGAGCAGAAGGATGTGTGCTCAATCCCTCTTGCGAGAGCACTGGAATCACAACTAACTGCTGAACAATCATCGACAGGAAGACACTGGAACTCAGCAAAAAAGATGCCCCACATCCAAAGACAAAGGAGAAGCCACAGTGAGACGGTAGGAGGGGCGCAATCACAGTAACATTAAGTCCCATAACCGCTGGGTGGGTGACTCACAGACTGGAGAACACTTATACCACAGAAGCCCACCCACTGGACTGAAGGTTCTGAGCCCCACGTCAGACTTTCCAACCTGGGGGTCCGGCAGTGGGAGGAGGAATTCCCAGAGAATCAGACTTTGAAGGCTAGTGGGATTTGACTGCAGGACTTTGACAGGACTGAGGGAAACAGAGACTCCACTCTTGGAGGGCACACACAAAGTAGTGTGCTCATCGGGACCCAGGGGAAGGAGCAGTGACCCCATAGGAGACTGAACCAGACCTACCTGCTAGTGTTGGAGGGCCTCCTGCAGAGGCGGGGGGGTGGCTGTGGCTCACCCTGAGGACAAGGACACTGGCAGCTGAAGTTCTGGGAAGTGCTCCTTGGCGTGAGCCCTCCCAGGGTCCACCATTAGCCCCACCAAAGACCAGGTAGGCTCCAGTGTTGGGCCGCCTCAGGCCAAACAACCAGCAGGGAGAGAACCCAGCCCGACCCATCAGCAGACAAGCAGAATAAAGTTTTACTGAGCTCCGCCCACCAGAGCAACAGCCAGCTCTACCAACCACCAGTCCCTCCCATCAGAAAACTTGCACAAGCCTCTTAGATAGCCTCATCTGCCAGAGGGCAGATAGCAGAAGCAAGAAGAACTACAATCCTGCAGCCTGTGGAACTAAAACCACATTCACAGAAAGAGAGACAAGATGAAAAGGAAGAGGGCTACGTACCAGATGAAGGAACAAGATAAAACCCCAGAAAAACAACTAAATGAAGCAGAGATAGGCAATCTTCCAGAAAAAGAATTCAGAATAATGACAGTGAAGATGATCCAGGACCTTGGAAAAAGAATGGAGGCAAAGATTGAGAAAATGCAGAAATGTTTAACAAAGACCAAGAAGAATTAAAGAACACCTAGAAAAATTAAAGAACAAACAAACAGAAATGAACAATACAATAACTGAAATGAAAAATACACCTGAAGGAATCAATAGCAGAATAACTGAGGCAGAAGAACAGATACATGACCTGGAAGACAGAATGGGGGAATTCACTGCCCTGGAACAGAATAAAGAAAAAAGAATGAAAAGAAATAAAGACAGCATAAGAGACCTCCAGGACAACATTAAACATGATAACATTTGCATTACAGGGGTCCCAGAAGGAGAAGAGAAAGAGAAAGGACCCGGGAAAATATCTGAAGTGATTAGAGTTGAAAACTTCCCTAACATGGGAAAGGAAATAGCCACCCAGGTCCAGGAAGCACAGTGAGTCCCAGACAGGATAAACCCAAGGAGAAACACACTGTGACACATAGTAATCAAACTGACAAAAATTAAAGACAAAGAAAAATTATTGAAAGCAACAAGGGAAAAATAACATACAAGGGAACTCCCATAAGGTTAACAGCTGATTTCTCAGCAGAAACTCTACAAGCCAGAAGAGAGTGGCATGATATTTAAAGTGATGAAAGGGAAAAAACTACAACCAAGATTACTCTACCAAGCAAGGATCTCATTCAGATTTGACGGAGAAATCAAAAGCTTTACAAACAAGCAAAAGTTAAGAGAATTAAGCACCACCAAACCAGCTCTACAACAAATGCTAAAGGAACTTCTCTAAGTGGGAAACCCAAGAGGAGAAAGGGACCTACAAAAACAAACACATAAAATTAAGAAAATGGTAACAGGAACATACATATCAACAATTACCTTAAACGTTAATGGGTTAAATGCTCCAACCAAAAGACACAGGCTCGCTGAATGGATACAAAAATAAGACCCATATATATGCTGTCTACAAGAGACCCACTTCAGACCTAGGGACACATACAGACTGAAAGTGAGGGGATGGAAAAAGATATTCCATGCAAATGGAAACCAAAAGAAAGCTGGAGTAGCCATACTCATATCAGATAAAATACACTTTGAAATAAAGAATGTTATAAGGACACTACATAATGATCAAGGGATCAATCCAAGAAGAAGATGTAACAATTATAAATATATATGTACCCAACATAGGAGCACCTCAATACATAAGGCAACTGCTAACAGCTATAAAAGAGGAAATCGACAGTAACACAATAATAATGGGGACCTTAACACCTCACTTACACCAATGGACAGGTCATCCAAACAGAAAATTAATAAGGAAACATAACCTTTAAATGACACAATAGACCAGATATATTTGATATTTATAGGACATTCCAACCAAAAACAGCAGATTACACTTCAAGAAAAAAAACAGAGAGGACTCAAATCAGTAAAATTAGAAACAAAGAAGGAGAAGTTACTACTGACCCTACAGAAATACCAAGGATCATAAGAGACTACAAGCATCTGTATGCCAATAAAATAGACACCCTGGGGCTTCCCTGGTGGCGCAGTGGTTGAGAGTCCGCCTGCCGATGCAGGGGACACAGGTTCGTTCCCTGGTCTGGGAAGATCCCACATGCCGCGGAGCGGCTGGGCCCGTGAGCCATGGCCACTGAGCCTGCGCGTCCGGAGCCTGTGCTCCGCAACGGGAGGGGCCACAACAGCGAGAGGCCCGCGTACCGCAAAAAAAAAAAAAAAAAAAAAAATAGACACCCTGGAAGAAATGGACACATTCTTAGAAAGGTAAAGCTCCCAAGACTGAACCAGAAAGAAACAGAAAATATGAACAGACCAATCACAAGTAATGAAATTGAAACTGTGATTTAAAAACTCCAAGAAACAAAAGTCCAGGACCAGATGGCTTCACAGATGAATTGTATCAAACATATAGAGAAGAGGTAACATCTATCCTTGTGAAAGAGTTCCAAAAATTGCACAGGAGGGAAACCTCCCAAACTCATTCTATGAGGCCACCATCACCCTGATATCAAAACCAGAAGACAATATCACAAAAAAAGGAAAATTATAGACCAATATCACTGATGAATATAGATGCAAAAATCCTCAACAAAATACTAGCAAACAGAATCCAGCAACACATTGAAAGGATCATACACCATGATCAAGTGTGATTTTATCCCAGGGATGCAAGGATTCTTCAATATACACAAATCAATCAATGTGATACACCATATTAACAAATTGAATGATAAAAACCATATGATCATCTCAAAAGACGCAGAAAAAGCTTTTTACAAAATTCAACATCCATTTACGATAAAAACTCTCCAGAAAGTGGGCACAGATGGAACCTACCTCAACATAATAAAGGCCATATACAACAAACCCACAGCAAACATCATTCTCAATGGTGAAAAACTCAAAGCATTTCCTCTAAGATCAGGAACAAGACAAGGATGTCCACTCTCACCCTTATTATTCAACATAGTTTTGGAAGTCCTAGCCACGGCAATCAGAGAAGAAAAATAAATAAAAGAATCCAACTCGGCAAAGAAGAAGTAAAACTGTCACTATTTGCAGATGACATGATACTATACATAGAGAATCCTAAAGATGCCACCAGAAAACTACTAGAGTTAATCAATGAATTTGTTAAAGTTGCAGGATACAAGATTAATGCACAGAAATCTCTTGCATTCCTGTACAGTAACAATGAAAGATCAGAAAGAGAAATTAAGGAAACAATCCCATTCACCGTTGCAACAAAAAGAATAAAATACCTATGAATAAACCTACCTAAGGAGGTAAAAAACCCATACTCAGAAAACTATAAGACACTGATGAAAGAAATCAAAGATGATACAAACAGGTGGAGAGATATACCATGTTCTTGGATTGGAAGAATCAAGATTGTGAAAATGACTCTACTACCCAAAGCAATCTACAGATTCAATGCAATCCCTATCAAATTACCAGTGGCAGTTTTTACAGAACTAGAAGAAAAAATCTTAAAATTTGTATGGAGACACAAAAGACCCTGAATAGCCAAAGCAGTCTTGAGGGAAAAAAACGGAGCTGGAGGAATCAGACTCCCTGGCTTCAGACTATACTACAAGGCTACAGTAATCAAGACAATATGCTACTGGCACAAAAACAGAAACATAGATCAATGGAATAAGATAGAAAGCACAGAGGTAAACCCACACACCTATGGTCAACTAATCTATGACAAAGGAGGCAAGGATATACAATGGAGAAAAGACAGCCTTTTCAATACGTAGTGCTGGGGAAACTGGACAGCTACATGTAAAAGAATGAAATTAGCACACTCCCTAACACCACACACAAAAATAAACTCAAAATGGATTCGAGACCTAAATGTAAGACTGGACACTAAAAAACTCATAGAGGAAAACATAGGAAGAACACTCTTTGACATAAATCACAGCAAGATCTTTTTTGATCCACCTCCTAGAGTAATGCTAATAACAACAAAAATAAATGGGACCTAATGAAACTTCAAAGCTTTTGCACAGCAAAGGAAACCATAAACAAGACGAAAACACAACCCTCAGAATGGGGGAAAATATTTGCAAATGAAGTCACTGACAAAGGATTAATCTCCAAAATTTATAAACAGCTCATGTAGCTCAATATTAAAAAAAAAACAACCCAATCCAAAAATGGGCAGAAGACCTAAATAGACATTTCTCCAACAAAGACATAGAGATGGCCAAGAAGCACATGAAAAGCTGCTCAACATCACTAATTATTAGAGAAATGCAAATCAAAACTACAATGAGGTATCACCTCACACCAGTTAGAATGGCATCATTAGAAAATCTACAAACAACAAATGCTGGGGAGAGTGTGGAGAAAAAGGGAACTGTCTTGCACTGTTGGTGGGAATGTAAATTGATACACTATGGAGAACAGTATGGAGGTTCTTTAAAAAACTAAAAATAGAATTACCATATGACCCAGCAATCCCACTACTGGGCATGTACCCAGAGAAAACCATAATTCAAAAAGACACATGCACCCCAATATTCACTGCAGCACTATTTACAATAGCCAGGTCATGGAAGCTACCTAAATGCCCATCGACAGACGAATGGATGAAGAAGATGTGGTACATATATACAATGGAATATTACTCAGTCGTAAAAAGGAATGAAATTGGGTCATTTGTAGAGACATGGATGGATCTAGAGACTGTCATACAGAGTGAAGTAAGTCAGAAAGAGAAAAACAAATATCGTATATTAATGCATGTATGTGGAACCTAGAAAAATGGTACAGATGAACCAGTTTGCAAGGCAGAAATAGAGACACAGATGTAGAGGACAAACGTATGGACCCCGAGGGGCAAAAGTGGTGGTGGGAGAGGTGTGATGAATTGGGAGATTGGGATTGACATATATACACTAATATGTATAAAATGGATAACTAATAAGAACCTGCTGCATAAAAAAATAAATTAAAAGTCAAAAAAAAAGAAAGAACAAACGCAAAATGTACCATTATGATGAATGAGAGAAGGGATTCCATGGGTATTTAAAAAAACAAGGAACTATTGATATTAGGAAGAACTTTATGCCAATGAGTGTGATAACAGATGAATTGTACAAATCCCTTGAAAGACATGGATTACCAAATGAACTCAAGAAGAAACTAAAAAGATGAAAAAGTGAATTCTCTATTAAAATCAGTCCTGCAGAGAAGATTCTAGCCACTCATGACTTTACTGGTGAATTCTATCAAATACTGAAGGCAGAAATAATACCAATCTTATAAAAAATTTTCAGAAAATACAGAGAACACATCCAACTTACCTTATGAAGCCAGAATTACCCTGATAGCAACCCAGAGAAAGACATCAGAAGAAAAAATATTAGGAAATCGAATCCACTAAAGCAACAACAACAACAACAAAACAAATACTAGGAATGCAAGGTTGGTTTATCATTAGAAAATTAACCACTGTAAACCATTCTATTAAAAGAATAAGGGGAAGACCATACAATTATCTAAATAGAAGCAGAAAATCACGTGGCAAAATACAACACCTGTTTCTGAAAACTCTTTGCAAACCAGCAATAAGATAAAACTTCCTCAAACTGAAAAAGAGAATTTACAAAAAAACCTACAGCAAATATCATACCTAATGATGAAATAGTGAACACTTTCCTCTCTGAAATCGGGAATGGTCAAAGGATGTCCGCTCTCACCACATCTATTTAGCCTTATACTGGAAATCCTAGCAAGCGCCATAGGGTGCATGCGCGCACACACACACACACACACACACACACACACACACACACACACACGCGTACAGATCGAAAAGGAAGAAGTAAAACTATTTTTTATTCTCAGGACACATGATTGTGTACATAAAAAATTATTCCCAAGGGATCTCCAAAAAGGTACTAGAACTAATCAGTGATGTTAGTAGGATCCCAAAATATAAGGTCAGTATAAGAGTCAATGATATTTTTATGTACTAGCAATGAACAATCGAAAAATAAAATTTTAAATATCATTTACAGCAGTATAAAAATATGAAGTATTTAGGCATAAATTTACTAAAATATGTACAAGAGCTATACACTTCAAAATATTGGTGGGATAAATTTAAAAACATTAAGAAAAGGTGAGGTATAACATGTGCATGGATTGGAAGATTCAATATTGTGAAGATGTCAGTGTTCCCCAAATTGATCTACAGAGTCAACAGAATTCTGATCAAATTCTTCGCAGTTCTTTCTGTAGAAACTGACAAGCTAAACTAAAATTTATATGGAAATTCAAAGGACCTAGAACAGCCAAAATAATTATTTAAAAAGAACAAGGTTGGAGGACTCACACTACCTGATCTCAAGATTTAATATAAAGTCACAGAAATGAAGACAGTATGGTATTGGCATAAGGATAGACATATAGGCCAAGACTCTTATTTATAGTTAATTGTTTTGCACAAGGTAATTCAACGTGAACTTTGGGTCTTTTCAAAAGAACAGTTGGTTAGCCGTATAGAAAAAGTGAAACTCAATCCTTCTCTCTCACCATATTAAAAGATTAATGTAAAATAGATCATAGACATAACTGTATGACCTTAAAATTATAAAACTTCTGTAAGTCAGCATCAGAGAAACATTTGTGACTGCTGGTTTAAAAAGATTTCTTAAAAAGCTAAACAAAAACAAACAAATAAAAAAACTAAAAACAAAAAAAACCCTTTTGTTCTTCATCAAAGTGGAGAAAATGAAAAGGTAAGCCACCGCCCAGGAGAAAATATTTGTAAAGCAAATATAACAAGCGGCTGGTGTTAAGAATATGTAGAGAACTCTTACAACGCAAATAATAATAACAAAAATGAACAACCCAATTAAAAAAAAAAAAGGAGCAAAAGATTTGAACAGAAATTTCGTAAAAGAAGATTGACAAATGGCCAATAAACAAATGAAAAGATGCTCAGAGAAACAAATTAAAACCACAATGAGAGACCACTAATCAACCATCTGAATGGTTAAACAACTAATGATATCAAGTATTAGTGAAGATGTGGAACAAGTGGAACTTTAATACACGGCTGATGAAAATAAAAAATGGTGCAGCCACTTTGAAAAACAGTTTGGCAGTTTTACTGAAGTTAAACGTACTTGCCAAATGACTATCAATACCACTTGTAGATGTCTACACAAAGACTTGTACATGAATGTTTGTAGCAGCATTGTTCATTACAGCCCAAAACTAGAAACAACCCAGATGTCTTCATATGGTTAATGGATAAAGACATTGTTGTTTATCCAGTCAATGGAGTATAACTCAGCAATGAAAAGGAGCAAGCTATTGATATAACAATACAGATTTATCTCAAAAAAAATGAAAGAAGCCAGACATAGAAGAATATAGGCTGACAATTCTATTTATATAAAATTCTAGAAAAGGTGAAACTATAGTGACACCAAATAGGTTGCCAGGGGTCAGGGTTGGCGGGGGCAGACTGACTGCAGCAGGGAACTTTTAGAGTGATGAACATGTTCTATGTCGTGATTGTGGTGGAGGTTATGTGACTATGTACATTTGCCCAAACTCATTCACTGTGTACTTAACAGGGGTGAATTTTATTGTATGTAAATTATACTCCCCAAATGTGTCCCCCCAAAAGTAAGAATAATTTCTGGACAGACAAGGACTTCAAACAGGAAATTTCAAAAAAATTACATGTTCTCCTCCCTTGTTGTACATACACAGTCTATCACTGAGGAAGCAATAAGCTGATTCTTGCTTAAGATTAAGAGACACTAGGCAGAGTTTATGAATCCCATCATTACATGGGATATCAGAGGACTGTTCCCATGGATCTCCCACACCCCTGTGCAGTAAGTGTGTCTATCTTTTCCCTCTCTCCTCCAATAGCTTCAAATCTCAGAGACTTTGGCTCAAAATGAGTTGTACACCTGCAACTTTTTCCTCTTGTCTAGCATACCTTCAGGCAGGACCAACCCAATAAATCTATTTTATTTTCACAGTTTACCTAGGGGCATTTGAACTTCCCTGGTACCTATTTCACTGCCAATTCCTCCTTATCTACTCCAAATCCTTAACGACTCCATTTTCTCTCATTCCCTTCCTTTTCTCCCCTGAAAGCCAATGAAGCAAAGCTTATAACCATCTTCTGTAAAATAACCGCTCACACCCCTGAGGTACGATCATTCAATCACACTCCATCCTTGCACACTGAGCTAAATACTCCTTGTGCTCATGCTTTTCATATTTCCCCATATTTCTGCCCAGAGAAAGGCACCCTGGGCCTCTGGTTGAGAGTGCACTCTGGGAAAAATCATTGTTTTCCAGGAACCCAGGATTTTGTGTTCCAGGAAGTGAGGAATGGGTTCTGCTACTTGTTCACTGCACAGCCTTGGGGCAAGTGGCCTCTCTGAGCCTCAGTCTCTTCATCTGATTATTGGAAATCATAATATCTATGAGAGGTGCTGCTGATGAGCACATACTCACTAATTTTCCTCCTCCGCTCTTGCTTCCCAATCCAGAAACGTGCTAACTTCCCTTGTACCTTGGAAAGTGTCCCTTGGCAAGTACTATGACTAAACTCTACTTATGTAGGTGATTAAGATATTGCTTAGACACTGTATTTTTGAAAATTAATGAAGCAAGATAATAATAGCTAGTATTGATATAGTCTTTGGTCTGTTATCTTAATTATGCTTTATGAAGCTACTATAAAACTGTTAAGTAAGATTACTGCAAGTTAATTAATATTTATTATACTCCTGGAAGCAAAGTAGAGCCTTTATAAATCAGGTACAGTGAACTAAAGAAAATTCTTCCTGAGTCTGCAGGATCCAGTGCCACTGATGCTGTTGATTTGCAGCTAAATTAACCCTCAATTTTCAGCCAGCACTGCTGAAATAAGCAGGGACCCTCATGTATGAGACCTGGTGTGAACTAAGAACCAAGAAGAAAGAACTAAGAAGTCATTGAGGACCTGCAAATTACAGTACTTGAGATAATGCCTGCAAAATGACAATAACAGCCCTTTTTTCCTTTTTATCTCCTACTTTTCCTTTAGTCTTGTCACCAACTTCCCAATTTGTTGTCTTTCTATTAGTATACACCTATTCTTTCAGGGGAAGGGAAAAGAGGGGGTGGCAGGGGTAGGGAGGGAATGAAAGATGTGAAAGCACTGCATTAAAAGTAGCTAATGACTTGTCAATCAAACTTTGATTTTGGGCTTCATCAATGTTCCATTTACCTGTTCTTGCTTTATGCTATGTGGCCTGGTGGTGGTCTGTGATTTGGTGACTTAATGAGTAGTAGTATTTGGTGTCCGTACATACTTTAATTTACATGATCTTATAGCTGCCTTTGATAAAGCTAAACATGCTTTACATATAGCCTCTCTCACCCTTATCATCGCAGATTTTCTATTCAAGTTTGTTTCAGAATTGGTTTACATTTAACTGTCTAATGGAATGTTGACCAATCTGAGGACAGAGGGGTTGATTACCTTGTATCTAAAAGCCTACCCTGCACTCGGAATAGACAGGTGTGTGTGTTTACTCATATGCACATGTAAGTCATTTATAAATATTTACATATTACCATATGTACAAACCATATTCCTAGGATTTGTCTAGATGTAGGATTTACCTACACTGTGGTATCGGGGAAGGAATATGACATCTAGCAGAACAGCCCTGAGAGCCAATCCTGCCTCTAACACTCACTAGCTATGTAACGATGGAAAATCATTGTGTACTCTTACTGCCCCAGTTTCCTCTTCCTTAAAATGAGGACCATAACAACACAATAACAATAATTCCACCCATCGCTCCAATCTTATACCTTATTATATTTTCCAGGCACAAAAACCACGCATTTGAAAAATGCAAAATTCTGCCCAAGGCTAGTTATTGCTTCCAGATTTTATGGTAAGATGGATATCCAGGTTGTCAGACTGTAATTGAATTTGGTACAATCTGAATACAAAATCTCTCTAATGATTTTAAAAGATTTAAATTCCATGCTTTTCTAAGATAAGTTTCTACTTCACAACTATTAGGATGACTATTACAAGAAATATTTTTAAGCCCACAAAACAACTAATATTGGCAAGGATGTTGAGAAATTAGAACCCTCGTGCATTGCTGGTGGGAATATAAAATGATAAAGCTGCTGTGGAAAAGAGTATGGTGGTTCTTTAAAGAAATTAAACATAAAATTACCATATGATCCAGCAATTCCAATTCTGGGTATGTATCCAAAAGAATTGAAAATAAGGACTTGAACAGATATTTGTAAACCAATGATCATAAGAGCATTGTTCACACTAGCCGAAAGACGGAAGTGGATAAACAAACTGCGTTCTCTCCATACGATGGAATATCATTCAGCCTTAAGAAGGAATGAAGTTCTGACACACTCTACGACATGGGTGAAACTGGAGGATATTATTCAAAGTGAAAGTAGTCAGACACGAAAGGACAAATATTGTGATTCCACTTATAGGAAGTACCTGGAATAGTCAAATTCACAGAGACAGAAAGTAGAATAGGGGCTTCCAGGGACTGGCAGAAGTGGAGACTTAATGGGTACAGAGTTTCAGTTTGGGAGAACGAAAAGTTCTGGAGACGGATAATGGTGATGCTTGCACAACGTGAACGTACTTAATTCCACTTATTTTAAAATGGTTAAAAGGTAAATTTTGTTATGTATATTTTACCACAATTAAAAACTTTTCCCGTGCTTTTTTTCCTGACCTAGCTACCTTATTTTAACTATCGGTCTTTTAAATACTACATTTCAAAGTTACCCAACTTGAAAGGCCCAGTGGAAACTGGCTAACAAGAGAAATTACTGGGGTGGGAGCTTGGTCATGTAACTTCATCCCCCCGCACCAAGTTGTGAAATGCTTTCTCTCAGCTGCGGTAGCTCTTATTTTAAAGTATAACCATGTGTTCAAGTTTTATACATACCTATATATATCCCATTCCATAGTACTATCTGTATCCTATTCCATACCTTTAAAAAAAAAATAAAACTTGGGCTTCCCTGGTGGCGCAGTGGTTGAGAGTCCACCTGCCGATGCAGGGGACGCGGGTTCGTACCCTGGTCCAGGAAGATCCCACATGCCGCGGAGCGGCTGGGCCCGTGAGCCATGGCCGCTGAGCCTGCGCGTCCGGAGCCTGTGCTCCGCAACGGGAGAGGCCACAACAGTGAGAGGCCCGCGTTCCGCAAAAAAAACAAAAAAACTTTTATTTATTTTATTTTATTTTTAATAAATTTCATTATTTTTGGCTGCTTTGGGTCTTCGTTGCTGCGCGCAGGCTTTCTCTAGTTGCGGCGAGCAGGGGCTACTCTTCGTTGCGGTGCGCAGGCTTCTCACTGTGGTGGTTTCTCTTGTTGCTGAGCACGGGCTCTAGGTGTGTGGGCTTCAATAGTTATGGCTTGTGGGCTTAGTTGCTCTGCGACATATGGGATCTTCCCGGACCAGGGCTTGAACCCATGTCCCCTGCATTGGCAGGCAGATTCTTAACCACTGCACCACCCCGGAAGTCCCCATACCTTTTTAAAAACTAATTTATTTATTTATTTATTTGGTTGCACAGGGTCTTTGTTGAGGTAGTCAGGCTCCTTAGTTGCGGCATGTGAACTCTTAGGTGTGGCAGGCATGTGGGATCTAGTTCCCTGACCAGGGATTGAACCTGGGCCCCTGGCATTGGGAGCACGAAATCTTATCCACTGTGCCACCAGGGAAGTCCCCATACCTTTTAAAAATAGGTGGACATGCACCCTTTTTAAAAAGTGTTCATTTTATTTTGTTGCTGGGTTTGTTTTGTTGGGGTGGTGGCGGCTTTTATGTTTTCTTCCTTGTTTTGCTTCCTTTCACGGCAACACGCTTTGCACTATATGGTCACGCCTTCGTTTCCACCACTGTCCTTTCTCACCCTTCACTTGTCCTGACTCTCGAAGCCTCTCAGCTAATTTATCGTGCATCAGTGAAAACGTAACCCTTCACCTGCATCGTACTTTCAGACAATCTCAGATCCGTCTGGTTTTCTTCCAAGGAACTTCTAACTCACCAGCCGCCCCACAGCTGCGTTGTGTCACTTCCTCTCTTCTCCTACCCGAAGGCCCTGTCTTCCTCAACCAAGACCTTTTCCCTGGTAGGTCCCTGTTCACCTTCGGGACTGGAGCATTCCCTCATTTCTCGGTACATTTTCCTCCATGTCCACCTCTGCCCTGGAACTAAGCGCTCTCCCAACACTGTTCACTCAGGTCGAATGCACCACAATGTGCGTGTGTATCGGCTCCTTTTCCCTCCTTCCCCTGCCAAGAAATTTCTCTGCCTAGCATCCTATCTGTTCTCAAGTTCATTTTCATTTCGCTCTGCTGGTGCTCTTTACATAATGTTTCTAAATAGGAAATTGGAAATTTAAGAACGTTTTCTATGTTCTTTTTTTTTTTTTTCCAAATGATATTGTAGCATGAAAAACATCTGATTCCCAAGAAAACCTCTGAATTTCATGATGGTTCCTCTCGACTGTTGGGCTAAATTCGCTGCCTTTTCATCACCTTGGCGTTTAGTCGCATTAGCCTGATTGTTCCATGAGACGATTTCAGTCTCTGCCTTGCCTTTTATTGGCCCTGGTCCCGAGCAGCCTTCATGGGAGGGTGGATTTGAACGTGGTGGTCTGCTGTGTCCTGGGCAGGGAGGCAGCTCAGCATTGCAGTTCAAAACGTGGCTCTGAGCCAGACGTGCAGGTTTGGGCCCTACATCCACCACTTGCTGCACCACTGTCAGCTCTGTGAACGTGGATAACGCAGCCTCTGTGAGCTTCTGCTTCCTCATCTGTAACATGAAGGGGCTTTATAGTATCCACCTCTCTGTGGGAACTGATGAGCTAACACCCAAAGCTCAGTGCCATGAGTTGACAATCACCCAGCATCTGGACTGCACGCTCCCCTGGGCAGGACCTCGCTTTCCCCGCCTTGTCCCTGGGCGGGGATACAGGGTGCCATGCGCAACCTGCCTGGCTGGCACACAGCAGAGTGTGAAGGGGGCAGGTGGGGGATTAAGACAGGCGATGCTCTCTGGTGCCATGCTTGCCTGACCCTCAGGGCCTTCCCTTTATGACACTCGCCACCCCCTTGGCAGGTGCCTCATTCACAAGCCCACACTAGAAACACGTACACCCTTCTTGTGCAGCCTCCTCCCTTCAGTTCCGGCACGTGCTTCGTACCAGACGTCACATTTCTTCTCAACCTGGACGCCCTCAGACTTTTCTCTTGTGTCATGCCGGGAAAGCCTGCCTCGTCCTGCAGGTCCAGACCCAGTCCCCAGTCCGGCTCCCCACATGGCTAACCTCTTCTTTCACCTCTTATACCCCCGGGTCTCTCTCCAGAAAAGCCTGCCTCGTCCTGCAGGTCCAGACCCAGTCCCCAGTCCGGCTCCCCACATGGCTAACCTCTTCTTTCACCTCTTATACCCCTGGGTCTCTCTCCAGAAAAGCCTGCCTCGTCCTGCAGGTCGAGACCCAGTCCCCAGTCCGGGCTCCCCAAACAGCTAACCTCTTCTTTCACCTCTTACACCCCTGGGTCTCTCTCCAGGAAAGGAAATCTGGGTTCTGCCTGCCTTGCATTGTTTGGAAACCATGTCAACCTTTATAATGAAAAGCTTGTGCAGTTATAATCTGATTTTAATAACACAGGGGCTTCCCGTCTTGGAGACAAGGCTTTTCCCATTTTAAAACATGTCTCAGCCACTGCCCTTCCTGTGAAGGTCACACCAGAGTGCAGGCTCTGGCACCGGGCAGTCTGGGTTGGAGTCCAGATCTCCTACTCTTTAGCTGTGTAACCCGGGGCAAGGTACTTAACTTCTCTGTGCCTCATTCGTACAGCGGGCTTTTACATCTCACAGGTTGTTGTGGGCATTAAATGAGATAATGCCTGTAGGATGCTTAGTGTTTAGAACGTAGTAACGTTCCCAGTAAATATTTCTGAGACTCCTACCACCAGTAGCAAGTCTTGCCGTGCTTTCTAATTTCTGCTTTTTGTTCAGCCAAGCCACCCAGAATCACAAGGAGACGCTGTGCTGGGCAGAGCTCACGTCCAGTTTCCGCCCTGGTCAGCACCCACATCCGTCCTTCCGTCCTGCCGTCTTCTCCCCTGGGCATTGCCACGGGAGCTGGCAGCACTGCGTGAGGACTCATGGACGTTTCCTCTAGGCACCCGGGGCAGCTGAGCAGCTCGACTGAAATCTGTCCTCCCGTCTCTGTGCCTCCAGCAATGGCCACTGTCAGTTACTGGGCCAACAGTGAGAGCCGGCACAGGGCGAGGTGACACGGACGGTCTCCGGAACCCGGCACGCGTGGTGATGACAGATACATACGTGAAGCTTCAGAAACCGACGCGGAGGCTCAGCGAGAGGGGTCTGCAGTGGGGGCAGGTGGGCGTGCAAACCACCTGGGGGTGGAGGCCACAGAGGGCCGGGAGGGCGTGACGCTGAGGTGGGGCCTTGGGGGCAGCGCATTCCAGGCAGAGGGAAGGATTTGAGGGAAGCCCAGAACTAAATGCAGCCAAGTGTTACTGGAGTGTGAGGGACAGAACGCTGTGACTCCGACTGAAGTCGATCAAGGTACCAGCTGGATGGTTGATAAAACCTCCTGGAGAACGTAGCTTGATCCTCAGGCTGGCTCCCTAATAAATCCGCCCCGCCCCCAAAAAAAATTACCTCCCCAAACTGCTGGCCTCTTCCTCAGGGTAGAACCTGCCCAGGTGTCACACCACACGGGATGAGACAGATCCAGAGGGGCCACGTGAGCGTCACCCCTCTCCTTGTCCCATCCCTGCTGCCGCGTGGGAGAGACTTCTCTCTGGGAACTGCGGAGTGGAGACGTTGGCTCTGCACTGATGCGCCCACCACCACCCACCGTCTCCATGCTGCCCTCCCCGCTGCACGTGGAGCCCAGGGTTCACCCCTCTGTAGAAGCTCTGTCTACACTGGGAATTCTTGCCTGTCCTACCAACGCTGGGAGCCAGAATCCTGACTGCAGGGTCCACTGTTCTGTACCAGGAGCAGACACGAATGTGTAATGTTACTTGCACTAATTTCAGAGTCAGAACTTCATAAAGAAAACCAAAGGATGTATTGAAATATCATGTAGGCACCTCGAACTCACAGTCCTTCTCTATAACCAGGTCCTCTTTCAGTGTCGCCTGTTTCAATAAGTTGCTGCACCAGCCAAGCACGGCAGAGCCATCCTTAACCCTTCCTCTTCCATCCACTACCAGGTCCTGCCCATCCTACCTCCCAAACGTCTTCCCAATCCATGTGCACCTCTTCCTCTTCCTCGAAAACCCCAGTCCAAGCTACCACCACTTCCTTCCTGGACTCCTAAGAAAGCCACATGCCATCTTGAACATCCCCAATCCATTTTCCAGTCAAAACCAGGGTGATTGTTTTCAAACTAGAAACCTAGCGGTGTCTCCACCACCCATTCCCTCCTCTGCCTCTCTCTGCTCCTAGGATGGAGATCCAAGTTCTCACCAGGACCAATGGGGTTTGCATGGTCCCAGCCTCCTGCCTCTGCCTGTTCCTGTACAGAGGCTTCCTCTCTCCCTTCTCCTCCCCTATCCCCTGGACCTCTGCTCACCTTCTACCTGGGAGCTTCCTCACCCTCACTGTCAGGCCGATGCATCCCTCAGAACTCTGCCCATACGGAATTCCCTCAAGGAAGCTGCCCTGACATTCCCAGCGACCTCAGGTACCTGGTCACCTGTCCTTGGAGCCCCTGTTCCCGTCCAGCTCTCACCAGGTTTCCGTGATCATGCTGCAATCAGCATGATCTTTCCATCTCTCCCACCAGCTTGTAGGTTCCCTGAGGAGGGCTTTGCACCCCTCAGTCTCCCCAGGGCCTAGGACGGTAGCAGAGACACAATATAAATTAATGAACTCCTCACTGTGAATTTAGAGGCCATCAACAAGAGTCCTACCAGTGGGCTCCTTAAGTATGAAATCTAATGCCAAATCCCTATGTAATTTTAAACAGGTCTTTCACTAGAATTGGGGGAGAAATGTCATAATGAGAGCTACATGGAGGGTACATTTTGCATACATCTGCAGAAGTGGAGAGGTGTGTAAAATGATCTTCTCTGGAAAAATTCCCAGACTATTAATATTAACCCAAGGTTAAAACGAAAAGTTATTTCCCTGGTGAGTTGCACTGAACAGGAAAGTAACACATGAGGGTGGAGCATCATCTCACAGACCTCTGAGCTCTTCATGACTTTGGAGGAGGGAAAAGAAACTTCTCAGAGCAGGCAAGAGTGGGACAGTAAATGTCTTTGCAGCAACTGCTCTAACAGATTTCTTTGCGGTTGTAAGATGGTGCAATACAGACACGGAATTCGTCGTATCTATCATTAGGGTGCTAATGAGAAAACATCACACACGTATCACCTCAAAGCTGCAACTGAAAGAATCACTGTTTCACTGGAAGGAGCTAGAAATGGTGTAATCAACATCAACAAAATCTATTGTTCCCAGGGTGCAAAATTGAGGGATTATTTCTACTGCAAGTCAGAATGAAACCTGTTTACGTTTGTCGGCAAAATGATCACATTTTACACCATTAACATTTGGCAAGACTGAGCACCCTCCATTAGCTAATCTGCAGATGCCCCAACCACGGATTTGGGAAAACAAAGAGCCTGGCGGTGCTGACTGGTCCCCACCGAGCCGGAACGATGAGTGAGGGCTGCGTCTGGGTTACAACTCAGGTAAGGCGGCATCCTGGTGGGTAAAATGGAATGGTTCATTAGAACAATTCAGGATCTGGTGACTGCTGGGAAAAATGTCACCAGCATGCACTAAATGTCAGGAGGTACTCAGGCGCGGACCGCTGGCACATTCAGATATGCATGGGGTGGCCATAAAAGGCTTGGGACATAGCAGTAAATAAGATAAACACCCCTCATTAACTAACGTCCCAAGGATAGAGAGCAGGCTCCATGTATTTGGCTCTAAACATCGCCGCTTGAGCCCCCAGTGCCAAATGCTGAGCTGGGACCCCTCCCCATCCGCCACCCCGGCTTTCTCCTGGGGATGTGGCCACTTGACAATGTCCTCTGGTTTCAGTCCTTCTTGGGGGAATCTAGCAAATGACTTTCCCAGCTTCACCTGGCCTCCAGTCCCAGCTGTCCTTTTGTCATCTGGGAAGTAAGGTTCACAGGAACCACCCACCTGCGGGCCACTGGACACTCTCCCCAGGGAGAGAAGCCCTCACAAGATGCTGCAAAGCAGAACTTGCCTGGTGTGGGGATAGATGTGGCTGAACAGTGAGCACTTCATGGAACACAGAGGATACTTACTCCTAATGACTGCTGGAAATTATCCAACAGATCCATCAACAGTGCCAAGACTGAAAACTAACCATTGGTCCCCAAATTTTCCTTGATAAATGGATTTGTGGAGTTTTATACATGTGAATCTAAGAGAACATTTTGAAATAGAAACAAGATTTATTAAGAAAGAATCGTAACTCAGAATCTGTGCTGACACATAATGGGTGCTCAAGTATTTATTGAACAAACAAATGAACGAGTGAATCCTGATTCCAAGAACAGACGTGTTACCACGGAGTAAAGTAAAGCATTCCATCTTATTACGCAAACTGTTCTTAGCAGAAGTATGACAAAACCCAATACACATGAAGCAAATAAATGCAGGGCCCTGGGAGCAGGGCTGCCGCAGGTATTTTTATGCGGAAAGATTAGCAATTGTGGAAACTAAGAGCCATCGAGGTAAACGAACTTTAGTCAGCAAACGGGGCCATTTAATATGTACTAGCTGGACAGCTTACAATTGTCCATGGTTGGGCTAAAATCCAAACTGGAATCTTCTAGCACAGAAGACTCCACTAATGGATTTTTCCAATGTGATCCCTACTGCTGTGATGAAACATCAGATTGATGTGAGCTCTAGACAATGGTATCTCTACTTTGCATTTTGCATGGTGCTTTGAAAAAGTACTTCTATCCCTTATGTCATTTGCACACACAGTATCTCTGGGAGGAGAGTGAGGGAGATAGAGATGTAGAGATGGAAAACCGAAGCTCCAGGAAGCATCCCTTGCCCTTGGTGGCCCCGGGGTCAAGGGGGAGCTGGACAGAACCTCCACCCCTCCTCTCAGCTCTGTCTGTGTCACAGCAGGCAGGTAGCTACATATGAACAGAGAAAGGGGCACAGGGGCCAAACGGCAGGAAACCACACAGCTTGCAAACAGCAGGGGTCCATGGGCAAAGAAAAGCAGAAACTTCCAGACTGACAGGAAACCACACATGTTAGGGTAATAAGTGTCCTGGAGACAGACAAAGAAAGGTAGGAAAAGGGGGGAATCTCCAGCGCCTCAGTGTAACTTGTTGCTCATTATGCTTCATTACAATAAAATGAGCCTTGCAGATAATAAGCACCCATCAGGCACCGAAACCATGACACTTCCGATCAAAGCTAAATAAGGACGAAAATCCCTCCTCCCCTGGGGAAGGTGGCGGTGAGATGAAACCCAGGGAATACAACCCCCAAGCCCCTCCCTTTCCAGTGAACATTCTGCCCCTTCATTTCTATGCCCCACATACACAGCCTGCCAAAGAAACTCAGGGCAGCTATTCACCTGAAACTGCCTGCTCTCTTTTCAAGAGTGCACTATCACTTACATTTTCACTTTGCTTTCTTAACTTCCCTGTCTCGTCTCTGAATTCTTTCTGCCATGAGAGATAAGAACCTTTTACCAGGAACATCTGGACCTAGCAAGAGACCAAGTCCCACTGGGACACTAAATTCTTCCCACCTCTGGCTACTTGTCTGTGTTCCCTCTGCTTAGAAAACACCCTTCCCCACCCCATCCCCACATTCTGTAGGTGGAGAACTTCGCATCTCAGCTTAAACAAACTTTTCAGAGAGGCATTCACAGGTCACCCCATCCAAATTTGTCCTACTCTTCGTGTCCTTCTCAGAAGTCATCAAACTGTGTAATGACCTATTTATTTCTGTGTATAAATATCTGCCCACCTCAGGAGCCCTAAGCTGCACAAAGGGCAGAGACCCTTTCGGGTTTGTTCCCTGATATAACCTGCTTCACTGGCATCATCCCCACCTGCACTGTGTCTGTTATCAAGCTCTGTGTCTAAGCTCCAAACCCAGCCGCTATACTCCCCTTGGAGTCGGGGGCTGTTTCTGCAAACACCAGCTCTCCCTTGCCAGCTGGTCTCAATAGGGGGCGCTAGAGACAGCCTGGGCAGGTGGCAGATGGCAGGAGGAGGGAGGAGGGATTTGCTCCTTCTTGCTGGCTCTTCCTGCCAGAGTTTCCCAAGCAGTTTCCAGGTTTCGTTTTCTTTTCCTTTCTACATTCCCTGAGGTTTTCATCATGCCCTTAGGCATTCACTCCCCAACCCAGAGGTCTGAGTCCCAGCTCTGTAGGTTCTCTCCACCAAGGGCACAGGTCACATAATGTATATAATTACATATATATTACATGCATAATCATCTCAATGTTCCCCCAGCCCCAGTGGGTGGTGGCTGCTTCCTGCAGTTACTACCTGCATTCCCCTTCACTACTTCTGTCCACCAATCCTTGCTAGCCAGTTTCTCATATTAAATTCTTTCTGTTAAGATAACTAGTGTAGTTTCTGTTTCCCTGACTGGACCCCTGCTGATACAATCACCATAGTCATCATCATGGTCAATATTTACTGAGTGTTTATTACACACCAAACACTGTTCCAAGGGTTTCATGTGAATTCTTCTAATTTTCCCAATCAATTGAGGTAGGCACCAGTCCCTGAAACTTACAAAAAGAAATGGAGAAACAGATTCAGGAAGTTGCCTAAGATTTCACAGCCAGTAAAAAACAGAGCCAGGACTCTCCTGAATGAATGGATGAGGGAATGAAGCCCTCCGCGCGCCATGACCAAAGGCGCATTGCCGTGCAGTGAGCCATCCTGGGGTCCACTCCCCACACCCTTCCCACTTAGAAGCCCTTAATGTGGTTTGGTCTCCAGTCTGAACACTTCCAGGTACTGCTGTTTACCCCTTTCTTAGAGATTGGCCCGAACAAGACAAGAAAATCTCCTTCCCTAAACCTCAGTCTCTGTGTTCAGCCGCCTCGGTCAGGAAAGGTCAGGGAAGCGGTGAGCACCAGGCAGGTGATGGGAGGAGCAGCCAGGGGCCATCTCAGGTGGTACCTAAAGGGATGTGGTGTCCATCACATAACCCCTGCGCTGCTCTTGCTTCTGCCTCACAAAGTCCTGGAGGGCCACCCGGAAAGGCAGGGTGCTTACTGGGGGCATAATGTAGAGGGATGAAGCTTCAAAACATTGGTGGATGCCTAACGCTGAAGAGGAATTACACTTTGGAGTGAGGTTGTTAGGGGTTAGCTTGGCGCGCTTGGGCTGGGGGTGCGCTCTGGAGCAGAAGAGGCTTTCCTCCACTCTGCAAGATAATTATTTCAATTTCCTTCACTCACATGGATGTTTAATTTTATAATATTGCTATTGGGCCCAGGAAAAAACCCCTCAGAGCCCATTATTAACTTCCTGAAAATGGAAAGCATCATCTCAGAACAAATAGCTAAAATAATATTTTGCCAGCATTTTATTTTTGCGTTGTGAAGGGGAAAGCTAAGCAGTCTTTTGGAGTTTGGTGTGTTAGAACAAAGTGCTTTAGAAACAAAGGAAACTGAACCAAATGGTAAGGGAGATGGGGGGAGACTTTTCTCCTCCCAACAACCTTGGAGCCCAGTCATCACTCTTCAGAGAGGGAATAGTGGACCAAGGCAGAGGCGAGACCTGAGCCCGAGGAGATCCCGGCCTCCCGCGCCATGCCTGGTGCTCCTGTGTGGCAGTGTGGACGCTGGACTCTTCTCCATCCACTCTGCCTCTTGCATCCACAAGCTCAGAATTTGGCATCTCTGTTACACCCTCAAATAATCAACTCGTGTTAACACACGGCACTCTCAGCCACGGCTGGGCTGAGCAACTACCCACACTGTCCCGTTTTCTGGGCCTTTGGGCTGGCAAATGGGATTCCATTTCTCAACACTCAGACTGAGAGTTTAGATCAGGCTTACCCCAGGGCCAGGGGCAGCTCGGTTCACTAACCATCCTGAAAGCAGAGAGGATGACAGGGGCTTTCTTCCCGCCCGAGTTCCCTTACCACTCCACGCTCACTGCTTCACTGCTCACCCATCACCGATCACCGAGGATTTACTGTGGGGCTTCCTGGGCCCACCTTTGCCTCAGCAGGTGTGAGTGCGGGGCATCCTCTCCTGCAGCCTGAGCCCCTCAGTGCAGGACATGAGTGCTTGACACATGGCTGGCCTGGCGGTCATCCTGAAGAAATGCATTTATTAATTTACTGGTATAGGAAGCACTCACTCTGAGACGTATTCAGAAACATGTTTTAAAACTATAATCCAGAAATGTAATTTAAATTTTAAATAAATACACTAACCAGTGCAATCTGAACAAGGCTGCAATGTGGTGAATTTAGGAATCGATGCTGACATTGATCTTGGGATTCCAGTCCCCCCCACCCCCTCAAAATGCCTGGGTTGTGGGTTGGATGAACTGGAGGTTGTGCAGGAACATTCTAAGGATGCAGAAAGCTAGGCACAGAAGACTTTCCTTGGGGGCAGAGGCCAAGAGAAAGGACTGGACTGACCTGCCATGGGAACAAACTTGCTAATGCAGATGCTCATTTTAATTATACCTTCTGTGTTAGGCAGTAATATGTTAGATGCTGAGTTAAACGGTCCCCTCCGGAGAAACTTCCCTCCCTCCTCACCACCCTCCTCCCCACCTCCCACTCTCCCATCCCCAAAGCCTCTTCCACACACGCTTCAAGCTTTATTTCATCCACTTAATGCACTCTGCTCTGTGCTCAGGTACTTAAAAATCTCCCATTACTATCACTCTGGCTCTTTTATGGCTTTTTTTATTTGCTCTATCATTTCACAGTCCAGTTGCTCTTTTTGGTCAGGTGGACTATAAAATACTCCGATAACAAGTTCACACCAGGAGCCCATGGCGGGCTCAATCCATAATGGCCGCAGACTCTTCTGTTACTAGTGTGTCCCAAGTCAACACTTCCCAAAGGCTGCACATTCTCCTCCTACCCGGAGAACTGCTTTCCTCACTCTTCTGTTGGCTGCTCAGAGGGTATCTCCTTTCATACTAACAATTTTTCTTTCAAATAATCCAGCTTTTTCCAGCCTTACTTCTTAATTATCTCTCTTTTCTAAAGGTATTTTTATCTATTGCTATACACTTAATATTATTTCTCTCTACATTGACGCTGGTAACTATGAAATAAAATCGGTGATGTAGCTCGTCTCTGTGGAATGTCTTCACTGGCATGCTACCTTTGCCTCTATCTTCATAACACACCTTCGCAGGCTCAGTACCCACCTGGGGGGGGGACAATGGCTAAGAGCGCACCCCGCCCGGGGTTAAACCTCACACTACCTGTTCTGTGTGTCCTTGAGCCTAAGTCTGTTTTCCGTTTTATCTGTGAGATGAGAAGAATAATAGTTCCTCCCTTGGGGGTCGTCCTGAGGACAGGACTTGAGTAAGCACCTGGTACACATGGGGCTTATTACCAGGGGTTAGACAGAGCATGTCTCTCTCCTGGGGGCACATCTCGTAGAAGAACACAGTCCTTGCCGATCCCCTTCTTGCCTCAATCTCAACCAAGAATGGCCCAGCCAAAATTCTAAACCCCACATCACTGCTGCCCGGCCACGGCCAAACCCGCGTCAGCCAAATGCAGCTCGTCCTGAGTAATTATCCTCTGCATAAGGACGTGTGTTCACTTACTAATTCAGATCCAAGATGACTCTTAGGCTTCTATCACCTCATTTCATTAATCCAAATTTACTTTAAAGTTTATTTTCCAAAAGCATCTCCAAGGCTTAGAATATCAGTAGAAATCTTGTATTAACGAGGCCAAATTTGAGAGTATTATTATCGCTATCTTTCTTCAAAAGAATTTTTTTATTACACATTAACTGTATACCAGACTAAGGGTGAGGTGCTCAGCAAGTATCTTAACTTGTAAAATGCTTTGAGGTGGGTGTTATTTTCACCCATTTTACAGATAAGGAAACTGAGCCGGAGAGAGGCTAAAAGTCTTTCTTCGCAATGTCACATCGCTGGAAAGCTAGTGGCAGATGGGATGCAAGCTTAAGCTTGTCTGACTCCTGCTCTTGGACATTCCCTCCCAAATCCGCCCTCTGGAAGAGGACTGCATCTCTCGGGCCCCACCTGGTCTCACGTGGGCTCACATACGCTGGCCTCTCATTTCCCACAGTCACTTGGAATTCCGATATCAAGAGTTAGAAAGCGCCAGTGTATGAAAGTGTTGGTGGGTCCAGAACATCGGCTCTGTGTATGAAGGATGGAGTATTTATTACCTGCAATCATTCTTCACACTGAACCCCTGCCACACTGATTGCCGGCTGGAACATAATATGGATCTATCCAATGACAGCAGTACACTCATATCACACAAATATTTTACATAAAATTTGTGTACTTCTTCTATCAATTCATCCCATTACAAGTAATAACCTAAAATGGAGATTCTTGGGACTTCCCTGGTGGCAGAGTGGTTAAGAATCCGCCTGCTAATGCAGGGGACACGGGTTCGAACCCTGGTCTGGGAAGAGTCCACATGCCGCGGAGCAACTAAGCCCGTGCTCCACAACTACTGAGCCTGTGCTCTAGAGCCTGGGAGCCACAACTACTGAGCCTGCACGCCACAACTACAGAAGCCTGCGTGCCTAGAGCCCACGCTCTGTAACAAGAGAAGCCACCGCAATAAGAAGCCCATACAACACAACGAAGAGTAGCCCCCACTTGCTGCAACTAGAGAAGGCCTGTATGCGCAGCAAAGAAGACCCAACGCAGCCAAAAATAAAAAGATTAATTAATTAATTAAAACAAGAATAAAATTGAAATTCTTCTCTCTTCCATCTTATTTTTCTCCCAGATATTTTATCCTTTTCTGAATAGAAAACACCTTGAAAAAAAGATGAATGGATCAATTCATCAGTAGGACATGCAATCTACTTATTATCCCAGATAACTATATTTACTTACAACGTACCCCCATCCATTTCTAAAAATTATTTGAGGTGACTCATGGTAACAAATATACAGATGCCAAGTTCATTAAGACAAATTAAAAAAACTAAAGACTGCAGAGATGGAGAGGAACATATGGTAGTCAGCCAAGTGAGACCCTCACAAGAGTGTTACGTCCAGTGGAGATTAATTGTAACAGTATCAGTCATTACATCTGCCATTTGTTAGCACATCCTCTGTTTCACTTGCTTTATATACACTATTTCATTAAAGCCACCCAACCAGTCTCCTGGCAGGTATTATGGTCCCTGGTTTCAAGACAGAGTGACAGTCCAGGGGTTACGGTAATTTGCCCAACGTCCCAACTTCCGCAGGCCCCGGGAATGCTCTGATGGCCTTCCTGGCCTGGTCTGGTCCGAGAAGCTGGCGCTGCCTCCTCTGGCCACACAGCAGCTCTGTCCAGCACATCCAGCACTTCCCAAGCCTGTCTCTGAGCAGCACGTCCTCCCCGCACTCAAACAAGCCTCCATTGCCCTGAGCAAGCCTTGGTCTAGTCCTTAGCCCACTGACCAGCCACAGCCTGAGCTTCTGGACTGAATGTACTCTCCCCAAATTCGTATGTTGAAATACAGGCCTCTAGCGGAATTCCCTGGTGGTCCAATGGTTAGGACTCCACATTTTCACTGCCGAGGGCACAGGTTCAATCCCTGGTAGGGGAACTGAGATCCCACAAGTGGCACGGTGCAGTTAAAAAAAAAAAAAAAAAAAAAAAAGAAATACATCCAAGCCTCGAATGTGGTACTATTAGGAGGAGGGACCTTTGGGGTGATAAGTTCACGAGGATGGAGCCCTTAGGAATGGAATTAGTGTCCGTATAAAAGAGACCCCAGAGAGCTCCCTCACCCCTTCCTCCATGTAAGGATATGAGAAAAACGGCTGTCTGCAACCCAGAAGAGGGCCCTAACCTGACCATGATGGCACCCTGAGCACTTATGTACAGCCTCCAGAACTGTGAGAAATAAATTTCTGTTGTTTTCAAGTTACCCAGTCTGTAGTATTCTATAACGGCAGCCCAAACTGACTAAAACACGTGCCAATGCATCCTCCTTTCCACTGGGCCACCAGCTTTCCACAGCTGCCCCTGGGTGATTTGTGTATTGGGAGGACCCAGTGAACATGCACTGAATAACTGAATGAATCACTAAGCGAGGGAAAGATGAATGGATGACTGGAGAAGCCACAGGACCACACCCCTGGATCCAAACCCACGTGTGCCAGTGTCTCTAAGGTTCAGGCTCTTTCCTCTGTGCCCTGGCCTCCTTGGCATGCTGTGACCTCTCGGGCTGTACACAAATACGCCAGAGCTCTGAGTGCACTGCACAGCCTCAGGCCACTGTCCATTCTAGATTCCCTGGGGACCTGTCTCCTGCAGCTGTGTGTTGCTGCAGCCCTGCCCTCCCTTTGCCACCATCTCCACACTTTGCAGAGGCTCCTCGGCAGCAGAAAAGTCTAGCCACTGCAGTTCCAGGAGGCTGGACGTGCCCTGGTGCCCTGACACCTACAACAACATCATATCTTGCTAAAGCACTGCTAGCCACTCCAAAGGGAAGGCCACGGGGTTTAGAGCAGGACCAAACTCGACTGTCTCACAAGTTTCAGCCTCTGTCTTTGCCTTGGGAAGTAACAATGGAATATTCCATGAGAGTCACACGTGGCTTCCTTATAATGCCAGTTCAATATATTGTTTTGACGGAAACATCACAAATCCGTTTTGTGAAAATCCAATGATATTTGCACCCAAGAATTCAATACTAGGACATGAAACTCAGGGAAAGAAATAATCAAATTGTCCACCCAGAGTGGAGTTAAAACTGTCATAAACATTGATCCTTCATTGCAGGGAAAAGAAATAATAAACAGTTGCTGAAATTGCATAGCTGCAGAGATTTCATCCTCTAATTGTCAAAAAGCATTCAACACCAACTATTTATTCTGCAGCAGCAGAAGGGAAAACAGACCTCAGTGCATCCCTTCACCAGAGGTTGTCCCTAATTGTCATGCATAGATTGCAACAGAGGTTACTGAGAAAAATTGTTTGCACTTATTAATCAAAAGGTGTCAAAGGCACACAAGATATCATCAAGGCTCCCTTGTGCTGGGGGTAGGCTGACAACTAACATTCCTGATGAAGTGTTTGCAGAGTGTTTGCAATCTGTTCAGAACCTTTTTTCTTTGCAGGTGCAAATCTTTCTATCTGAAACATCAAAGAAACAATTGAAAATTAAACATAGTAAACATCGCGATACAGGTTTCAATCTTCCATTTTTTTAGGACAGTGGAAGAGGTATAATTAATTTCAAAGCATGTTTGTGTTCCTTCAAAATTCATTTGTGAACATTAGCATTTCATTAGTTGCCTGTTAAGCACCATTGCTCCTCTCCCCCTCTCTTTTGCTCCTTTTGTTTTTTAAAAATTAGAAAGTTGAACTGCTCCCAAGATGTCTTTTACACCAAAGCATCCATGCATAGATTATTATCTTGCTCAGTCTGTTTGATCAGTAGAATAAGTCACAACTGCTTGGGTAAAGTCAGGCAGCAGAAAGTAGATTAAGGGAGGAAGAATTCCTTTCTGGCGATGGTAAGGACTTCAGAAGCAAACACAGCCTCACTAAATTTTGCCACTGAATAATGTATTTACTACACTCATGGTAGGTGCCTTTTAATATGTTGATTTTCTTAAATTGCTTCTCCACACCCTCACTCCATTTAGTTTTAAACTCATCTCCACACAAGAAAACTAAATGAAAATACAACCAGCATATATTATTTTGTTTGACATCTAAATATTAAAAGTGTCTTTTTCTTATTTTGTATTTAACCAATATCTGGCTTTTGGACATTACATTCAACTGGTGATACTTCCTGCATCATATGAGTTAGATACTAATAACCTTCTCCCTTAAGGTCTATTAATTTTATACATCCTGGACAGGAGACAGACTTTCTTAAACAGATGCAAGGTCACTCGCGTTAATAAAAATATAACCCTTCATTATGCTCCATAAAATGGTACAAGTTAACATGAATTCTGTGGTTATTAATATTTTTTAGTAAATAAGAATAACGTAGGTTTCCCTGGTGGCACAGTGGTTGAGAATCCGCCTGCCAACGCAGGGGACATGGGTCCGAGCCCTGGTCCGGGAAGATCCCACGTGCCACGGAGCCTGCACTCTAGAGCCCTCATGCCACAACTACTAGGCCCGCGCGCCTGGAGCCCGTGCTCTGCAACGGGAGAAGCCCCTGCAATGAGAGGCCCGTGCAAGGCAATGAGGGGTGGCCCCTACTCGTCGCAACTAGGGAAAGCCCACGCGCACCAACAAAGACCCAATGCAGCCAAAAATAAATACATTTTTAAAATATTTTTAAAAAAAGAATAACGCTTAAGGTTTTGATTGAACATATTTATTAAGAGATAACGTGTTATTCAGTTACTTTGTCCATTATTCAAGTATAATACATAATTATTCTATTTGTATTTAAAATTCTTAATTTGTGTAGCTCCAGTGGGTGGGGAATAGAATATCTGTTAACAAAAATTCAGCATGGGAGACCAAACAGGCCTTAACCCTAGTGGGTTGCCTCAACCCCTGCCTCCTGGGAGAGCTGTATTTGACGAGTGTTCTGTGAACAACTGGTGCAACAGGACAGGTTGTGACCCGCGGTCTATCTAATCAGCGCCAATTCCACAAGTATTTATCGAATGGCTACTCTGTGTCCAGCAACAGCCTTGTAACAAGCTGGGATGCCACAGCATTGAAATGTGCTCATGAATACCGTGCCCACCTGCTGTAGCACCCCTTTCCAAAAGTAAGACTGGACGAAGAGAAATTTATTTTTAAATTGTCCTTGACCATCACAGAGTCTTTTAGAAGCACTGTAACCAGAAATTCATAAATATTTTACTTGGGTGACTTCAAAGCAATGATATAGGATGACTCTTGTGTCCCCCTACTCAGTACTGAAAATGACTGGAGGAACCGATATGGCAAAACACTCTACAAAGTGTTATCAAACTAAGAACAATCAAGATAGCCCATCGACAGCCTGGACAATTGGTCACAGGCTTCGAGACACAGCTGCACACATGCAGTTCCTTGACTTCATCTCAAAGAACTGGATTTGGGGATGTGCCGTTGTCTCTCCACTTGTGCCCCTCTGCTGGGCCAAGATACAGAGACCCTAACAACCACCAGCAGGGTTAGTTAGTTAGTTAGCCACGTGGTAGATCTGTAGTTAACCTCATCCCTAAGGGAGAGAGAAGGAAGGCTCAATTGGTGACTAGTCCACCTTGTCCTTGTTTTAAGTCTGGTCCATTTCTTTGGGAAGAGAATGCTAACCAAATCTGAATGGGAATAAGCCAAGGTGTTTTGGTCGTTAAACCAGGATGAGAAGTTTCTGGCTTCTCTGCCCTTAGCAATTTTGAGGAGTTTTCTTTTTAAAAACTGGAAACAAGCTTTGAGTTTTCCCAGGAGTTGTGTGAAATGCCCTCTCTTCTTCTGTGGCCTCTGCTCTCCCTGCTGTGATCTTGAACATTAAACCCCACGACATTCAAGTAGCATAAGGAAAAAGGAGAGGAAATCAGAATGGGACTGAAGAAGGTCACTTTTTTGAGAGCTCACTGTATCACTTTATTAAAAGTTCTGACTAGGAGCAATATTAACTTCTCAGATAAGAAAAGCCAGGGTTCTACACAATCGCAGACAAACCTAAAGGAAAAACCAGAAGAGCAATTTTCCATGCCGTGGGGCTCCCTTCAGGTGAGTGTCAGCCCCGTGCCCAGCATGGCTGCCCCGGGGGTCCTCGCACTCGCTCTGCAGGCTCCTCGGGCTCAGGGCGCTTACATCTTCAACCCATAGCGCGTTAAAACTCCTGATGAGGTCACTTGGAAACGCACCAGTTTAAAACTGTCAGCCTCTCTCAAGCAAGTAGTTATTAAAGAAGATACTCAAGCTCCCCAGTAATTTACTCATTCAAGATGTCCCAGAGGCTGTGTTTTGATGCTGGAGACGGTAGGCAGAAAGCACAGATTAACAGCTGAAGGCCTGCTCTCCAGAGGGCTCACAGCTGGAAGGGCATTTACATCCTGTGAGCCTTCACAGACAATAGGGTATGCAGGCTTCCTGCGTCCAGTAATGAAGGTTAAGTCTAGGGTAGCTCTGTTTATTTGCTAGGTCAGTAATTTCAGTGACTTATTTTCAAAGACTTCCTTCAGAGAGGAGAGAAGTGATTCCGCTCAGATGTAAAGTTAAAGCGTCTTCAGTGAGAGATGCTGTGTTTTTCTTTTGAGAGCCTAAGTCCCCATGCTGATCAAGAAATACAAATTCCATTCTACATGGAGCACGGTGATTTGAACTGTGATGAAAACTGAAAGTGCAGAGCTTCCAAAAATTTCATATGCCTACTGAGACTTGAAAACGATGAAATTCTGGAGAGATTAAAATTTTCTATTCAAGTCAAGTAAAAGAACATGGGATTGATTATTTTATTCCCTTTTCTTGGTTCCAAAATGACTTGCTGTGTGATCAAAGGGGAAAACATTCATTCATTCATTTTATAGGAAATATTTACTGAGTACCTACTATGTGACAAACCCTGAGCTAATTTCTGGACGTAAAGATGAAAACACAAGATGAGCATGCAATCAGGAAGACACTCATCTACAACAGCCATCAACCGAGTGTCAGTCAATGTCCCCATCATGCTAGGCACCAGGAGACTGTGGTGGACAAGACAGACCATCTCTGTCTTCATGGGTCACAGGTATCCTGCATGAGACACAGACATGAAACAAGTGACTCCACAGTTATTTACTGCTGAGTGTGGCCAGTGCTGTGAGCCCCTTGGATGGGGAGACAGTCCTCGTGCAAGGATCCAGGGGATGCTTCCTGAGGAACTGACACGAGTGCTGGCAAAACAGGGCCATCAAAGAAAGAATGTTTTTAAGAATTATATTTGAAAAAAAATTTTTTAAACCACCAAAGTGGTCATTGTGTGAAAAATGAGAATCTTATTGAATGGCCATGTGTTTATTGTGGGGTTTAGTACTGTCTTTGTGTTTCATCCCATTTTGTAGACAGGCACCATCATCACTCCTTCAAGCTTCTGAAAGTCTCGTTTTGGTTCTGGACTGGTTCTGGACAGGGACCAGAGAAGGTGCTGCCTCCGGGGCCAGTTTAAGGCCCCGGGGAGCCTTAAGAGCAAGGGGATTTTAGGCAGCTGAGTGGTACGGTCAGATGTGCATTTTTAGGACCCTTCTGTGTGTTTAGGGGGAGGAGAGTGGGAGAAGAGAGGAAATGTAAGGAGACTGGTGAGAAGGCACAACAACAAAAAAATGATAATAATTAACTACTACTTACCGAACACTTCCTTTAAACACGGTCCAGCGGGAGCAAACAGGAAGACCTGCTCCGTGCTGGCAGGAAAAGTTCCAGGGGGTGGGCTCAGGCAGGAGGCACTGCTCGGTTTGAAGGATAAATAATTGATTACTTTGCAGGCAGATGGTCTGGGGCAGGGCTTTCCAGGCAGAGAGAGAAGAATGTGAGCCTGAGTCTCAGTGGGGACCACAGGTGACTCGGGATGATGGCACAGGGGACACCCCTGGAGCATCATGGGAACTAAGCCTGCTCAGGCAGGGAACTGTGAAAGAGAGTTGAATCCGAAAGCTATGGGGAGTGATGGAGGATTCAAATTTGGTGAGAGGATTTGGATCACTAGAAAGCTCACTCTGGGGGTGATAAGGAGGAGAATAGGTGGTAGATAGAGCTGGACTGCTCCATTAGTTCTGCTGAGAGGCCATTTCAGTTGATAACCAGGGCAGTGGCCATGGGGCTGGAGCCAACGTGTCTGTCTTTTTAATTTCACCATCACAAATGTTTCCGATGGTAGGAAGGGAGGGGCACAGCAGATTTTAACAAATAGGACTAAGGCCTGGTTACGAAGCGGGGACAGACCACCTTCAGTAATGGACCACCCCCTTCCCTGGCCCTCTCTCGCTTGCCTCTGGGCCTCTTGAGAGGAGGAGTGTGTCATGTTCACTGCTGCATCCCCAACACCTAGTACAGGGAGGCTCAGCCATATAGTTTTTATTTAAGAAAGTGAAGCTCAGTCGTGCTGACGGGAAGACGATGATGTTCCTAATGAAATAGAAGTAATGCTTCCAACTGGTCATGACAGCACTGCATAAACGTTTCTACCCATGGCCATATTTCAGCCCAGAAGACTTCTGCATGATGGTTCCGGGGGACTGCTGCTCTCTAGCGACTGACAGCCCCCGTCCCTCTTTAGTCCTCCCCTTCAGAACAAAGATGAGTAAAATACCAGCTGCTGTCTGCCCCACATCCTGACAGTGAGCAACTGAAGCTGCCCCCCTTTTCTAATCCATCTTTAGAATCATCCAGCATAAACTCATCTTTCCCTGTTGAGATACTCCCCAAATTTTGGGGGGGTTACATCCTCCCTTGCCACCTCAGGATAAATAGACCTAGACCTAATTTTGTTGACTACAGATGTGCCCTTGGTCGTCTAGGGCTCATGGCTCCCTCGCACTCATGGGATGGATGCTGAGGAAGCAGGGCAGCACACAGGGTTTGGGGGTCTGCCAGACCTGGGTCCACTTCTGTTACTTACTAGCTGGTGAGCTTTTAGTGAGTTATTTGACCTCTCTAAATTTCAGCCTCCTCATCCATAAAATGGGGATAATACCTTCCACACAGGGTGGTAAATGAGGGCAAAATACTGTAACTCATAAGAAGAGTTCAGCATGTGGTGCACAGCAAGGAAGCTCTGCTCAATAAGTGGCAGTTATGTAGGCGTGGTGCTGGAAGCTCCTTCAGACCCACTGTGGTTCTGAAATAAGGCTGTACACAATCAATAACAGCGGTAATTTTCCCAAGTGTTAGTGTGGAGTCTGCATGAATGGAAATTTCTGGAAGCATAGGCACCTTTCACCCAAAGAGACTTACTCCTTAAGACTGATACAGAAAAGAAAGGCACATCACAGACACAATGAGGGGTACTGTCAAGCATGAGAGACAGAGTTAAACAGTAAAGCAATGTCTTTTTTTTTAATAGTTGAATTCCTGAGTGACCAGCTACTACTGCCTGGAAAAACCCTTCCAGATGGTATCATGTGCCTTCAAATAAGTGGCTGTAATAATAAAAAGTTACATCCACTCTAACGTATGTGGCATGGAACAAGTTATGAGAGCTCAGTACTGCTGACAGGCTCAGACTGTCCCCCAACACCCAATGTGAAAAGAGGTTTGAACCACCTGGAGACTTGAGGTTTCTGGGAATCTGCAGAGTAAATTGCGTTGGGTTTCCTGGAGTTGGTATGTTCCCTTAGCCTGTAAAAAGCTGATAGGTTAAGAAGGAGCCCACTTCCTGCTGTTCCACATGTGACTGACTTGGTGCTTCTTGAAAGAAAGTCTCTTATGGACTGAATGTTTGTGTCCCCCCCAAAATTCGTATGTTGAAACCTAAACCCCAGTGAGATGGTATTAGAAGGTGGGGACTTTGGGAGGTGATTAGGCCACCTAATCATTAATAGGATTAGTGTCCTGATTAAAGGGCCCGTGAGAGCTCCCTCACCTCTTCTGCCATGTGAAGACACAGCAAGAATATACCAGCTATGAACCAGGAAGAAAATTCTCACCTGACACCAAATCTGCCAGTGCCTTGATCTTGGACTTCGGAGAACAGTGAGACATAAACGTCTGTTGTTTATAAGCCAGCCAGTACATGGTATTCTGTTCTAACAGCCTGAACTAACTAAGCGAGTCTCTTCTAGAATCAAGACCCAACAGAGATAGTTTTAAAAACAGGCCAAACATCCCATCCCTGTTTCATCTCATATTAGGTCATATTTTAAATACGCAGCGGCATTATCTGCTGAAACTCATGAACGTGGATATCACCTACTTTAATGGCTGACTAAATTCTTCTAGATTTTTCACTAGATGTTACCATATTGTGGTGGACATGTTTGGAGCTACAAACTGTTGGAATCTCAAGTGTCAAATACTATTTCAACCAAGTTCTAATGCATATGAGACAGCTTTCTGAATTGAAATCCTAGGTACAAAAATACGAGGTATATACACAAGCAATGGAGGCAGGGAGAGAAAATGCTGGAAGAGTCCCATTTGCCAAATTCCATGGACACTTTTGCAAAAGGTGTCATTACTTCCTGATTCCCATTGGTTCCTTCAGGATATATTCTTAGAATAAAATTATTGAAGATTTGAAATATACAGTAAAACAGAAAAAAAGAAAAGGGAAAAGATTTACACAATCTCAGTTTTGTGGGGTTTTCTCCACTCCATCTCTTGTATACACAATTTTTGCCTTTTTTCCTCCATAATTTAGGTTTTCTGTATGCAAGTTTGCATCGTGGGTAAACATCCCAGGATATACTTTTACTGTTGTTATTATACATCTTTCATAAATATCATTTACACATTTCCAGAAATTCCATTTAGTGGGTGTTCCACAGTTTACATGGCCGTCCTCCTGTTGCTTTAGACAGGGTGTTTGCTATTTTTTTTTCCTTTTACAACTTACATGGCAACTTGTGCATTAAGTGGTTTTAATTAAATATATGCTTTAGATTATTCACTTGATGCAAGTATGAGATATGAGATTATTGGGTTTAAAGTAGGTAAGAACTCAGGGCTCTTGAGACTTACAGTGTATTTAGAGGATGTTTATCTCGTAAATCACTAACCATAGGTAGTTGAGGTAGCCAGAGCACTTAATCACATCAACCACCTGATTGGGTGCAACATTTGCTGGGTCTTTACATGAAGTGCCCTGTGCTAAACTTTGTGGGAGGAAAAGAACTGACGACACTGCTCTCAGCCTCAAGCAGCACATCTTCTATTAGCTGGGAGTTGTCACTAGAATATTTGTGCATCATCCATCATCTTCCTCATGCCCGTTCTCTCCTCCTGGGCTGGTTCCTTCCGTATGCTCTCCCCCACCTCCTGCTCTGTGGACCACATGCCTGGTTTCCTTGCCCTCTGATTTTCAGCTGGGTCGATGGACAGCATGGACAGGAGATTAGAGAGAGGTAGGTGGTAGGAGAAGTCTTACCCCATCCCCTGCCTCATCGCGGTTCTGGTGGCTTCTGCGGTGGCAGCTGCTGCTGCTCTTCCTCCAACTGCTCACTGCCCCGCTCCCGCACCTTCTCACCTGCCTGGCCAAGCACAGACTGCAGGGATGCTTACCATCCGCTCACCCCAGGCCAACAGCCAAATAGCTGCAATGTGCTCTTGGATTGAGTCCATCCTCAAAATCAGCACATAACACTACTTGATGATTCTTCTAAACTTCTTCGGCATTTTTCCCTTCCTCATCTCCAAAATAACTTTCATACAGTTCCTCTTTTCTCAAACCCCTCAGTACTCTTCCGTGTTCACTATCAACAATTCACTATTCACTATCTGCTATCTGCTATCCTCCACATCTTTGACCTCAGCTACCAACGCTCTCCCACTTGCTGACCATACTCTGGCTGTACTGGTTTTTCTTCTGTTCCTTAAATGCATTAAGCTCCTAATTGCCTCCTACCTCCCTGAGAAAAGAGACACCCTCCTGTTCCCATCAGCCAATTTACCCAGTTACCTGCACTGGGACCCACACTCTGCACCAACCCTCTTACACTGTGAAAGAAGTGCCCTTGCTTCTATGGAAAGCAACTCTCCTCCTCATGTTCTGCCTTCCAGCCCCTCTTGCCTCATCATGCAATTCCACACCCTCACTCCTGTAGGACCAGTTTCTCTCTCCATCAGATCATCTCCATGAGCACTTAGGCATGTTTGATGAGTATCTCCCACCACCACCTAAACCCCTCCCTTGACTCCCCAGGCCCCTTGCTCTGCTCCCGTCACATTAAAGCTTTTTGGAAGTGTTGATGCGTGCGTCCACCTCCTCCCATCCCATCCTCTCCTCAGCCATCTCCCCAATTGGGCTGGTGCCCCAATGGTCCCCTAAGGCTGCTCTCATCAGGGTGCCCAAGGTTCCTCCAAACCGTCTAACACAATGGTCTTTTTTTGTCCTCATTTCATCTAACCTGTTAGCAGCATCTAACAGTTAACCACTCTCTCCTTGAAAGTATCTTTTTTCTCCACGTGGCTTCAGGGTCACCTAAATCATTGATGGCTTCCTCCCAGTCTCCTTTGCTAGTTCCCCCTCCTCCACGAGAGACCCTAGTCTCAGCAGGCTGTCTTCTTTACCTCCCTCCCCCTTGCTAATTTCATCTAGCTTCGTGGCTTTCAGTGCTACCTAGGGGTGATGAGATACCAGGTTTATACCTCCAGTCCTGATCTCGCCCTTGGGCTTATGCATCGGGCTTGGCATCTCCAGGCACCTCAGACTTAACATGGTCACACAGAACTCTTGAATTTGCACTGTCCTTCCTCAGCTCACACACCAATCACATATGAGGGAAGAAATACAGGTGCTTCTTCTCCTGCCTTCACCACCGCAGAGAATCGCTCCACCATCTGCCACCAGCTCAAGCTAAACCCAACTCACTCTCTCTCTACTCAGCTTGCACCTGTCTCTCCCACACAAATGGCTCCACCTCCAAACTACACCCTCAATCCACGCATGTCGTTCCATCTTGCTGCTCCCAACTGGTCCCGGCTACCTCTATTTCTTACCTAGACTGGGGAAATAGCCTCCTAACTAGTCCTCCCGTGTCCACACTTGCCCCTTGCAGTACTGTGCGACACACTGGCTAGTGTGATCTTTTAAAAATCTTTCTGCATCACTTCCTTGCTTTAAACCCTCCATCAAACTAAGTCTCAGTGTACTGGGAATAAAACCCAACCCTTTAGTCTGACCTACAAGATCCTACATGAGCTGCCAGCCTCCCCCCGTCTCTACGACACCCATGTCTCTGACCTCAGCTACCAACACTCTCCCGCTAGCTGACCATATTCCAGCCTCCACACTGGTCTTTCTTCTCTTCCTGCTGTCCACTGACCTCCTCAGGACCTCTGTACCTGTGGCCCCCTCTACTGGGAATGCAGCCCCTGGAGCATCTCAAGGCTGGCTCCTCCCTGCTGTTCACAGGACAGCTCAGATGTCACCTCTTCCCTGAGGCGCCCCCCCAACCAGCTCACCTGCTCTTGCCTCTATTCCACTGCCTTGAGGCAGTTTCTTTATGGCACTGATCTCTTTAATCTATTTTGTTTACTTGTTTGTTGTTTGCCTTGTCTGCCCTTCCCCATCCCACCGGAAGGTATGCTGCAGAGAGTGGAGCTCTGCTTTGTTTATTCACAATACTAGGTCCCCCATCCAGAACAGCGCCTGGCACATACTATGTGCTCAAAACTATGAGTTTAATAGCAAATGAATTCAGCAGAAACCGAAATAACTGTAACAACTATAACTTAAATAACTGCAACAGTCAGACGGGAAAACACATGCTCTGTGCCCTGAAAAGGAACTCAAATGTATTTCAGCTCTGAGTCAGCTGTATTATATAAGGATCTCAATGACTCTGGGAAGTAGGGATTGTTACCCCCATTTAAAAAATGAGGAAATTGAGGCACACAGTAATTGAGCAACTTGCCCAGGGTCACACAGGGCAGCTGTACTGGTTGGTTATGGCCTGAGTCCAGTTCTGACTTGAGATGCCTGTGACATCTCAGTTATCACCCCATGGTGGTTAATTTTATGTGACAAGTTGGCTGGGCCACAGTGCCCAGACAATTGGTAAAACATTATTCTGGATGTTTCTGTGAATGTGATTTTTGGACGAAATTAACATTTAACTTGGTAGACACTGAATAAAGCAGATTGCCCTCCATAATGTGGAGGGCCTCGTCTAATCAGTCGAAGGCCTGAATAGAACAAAGACTGATGTCCCCCAGACAGGGGGGAATTCTGCCAGCTGACTGCCTTTGGACTCGACTTGCAACTCTCCCCCGAGTCTCCAGCTTGTTGGCCTGCCCCATCTGAAGGGAAACAGGCTTTGAAGCTGGCTTATAGGATTTCAGAACCTATTCTTTCCACTGGGCTACGGTGCTTCCCAGAAAAAAAGAAAAAGGAGGAATTGGGCACATGAGCAAGAGAGATATAAAGATGTGTAAGGTGCAAACATGGAGTGAATCTATCTTGCCATAGGAGCAGTGACTGGGGACCAGGCTCAGCCCTCCCTTGGGCCTGATATGCTGGTCAGGTTCCTGACAAGAGAATTCCTGGGCCTGCTGAGGGCTGATGGTGTCAAGAGAGGGATGATTTCTGGCAAGGGTACAAGTGGGTTAAAAAAATCTTGCCAAAACCTGAGTGTTTTAAAACTCCAAATTACAAGTTGATGAAATCTGGCATCAATATACCCTGCGATTTCCCAGCACAACCTGTGAAGCCTCCGCCTTAGGACTCTAATGTGCAGATAAGGCCTTATCCCAAGACAGGCAAAGGGGGTTTGATGAGGTTCTTGTCACTCAAACTCCCCCATTATTTCTGTGAAGATATAAGACATGGCCAAGAGATGCTTGGTTGAAAAATTCGGAGTGCTTAATCCAATTAGTAATTCAAGCCCTTAATGTGCTATTATGTCCAAAAATGCTTTTAAATTGCCATGTTTTAAATAGAAAGATGAAACAGATTACTTTATTGAATATTTATCTCATTAATAAACACAAGATAATCATTGCTTTTTATTTTGAATTAACTTTTCCATTTGGGTTCAATGCACATTTCATAGATGTATTCTTTTCTCTTCATATGAGGGAACTTAGTCACAAAAGCACAATTGGGCTTCTACTCTGTATGAAAATGAAGCAAATGAAATTGCTTTATGCCCTCCAAAGGTTGCTGTGATGAAGAAACACAATTGAATGTGACAGTTCTCTGCTACCCAGGAATTCTTTTTGGATGAAGTTTGGGGATTATATGCAATTATACTAGAGTAAATTTTCCACGACCATTCATGTTCAAGGACCTATTTTAAAAATGAAAGGAAAGGCTAAGTACAGAATCAACAGGACCATGATGTAAAGTGCCCTTTTTGCCTGTTGTGTCAGTTTTACAATGTTATCCTGTGTATCAGAAATCAGTATAGTGAAAAGCGTGCAGCAGAAAACTGCTGACTCAATCTGTGGGAAATCACGTTGGCAAGGCATGGCATCTTTCTATACGTCCTTTCCATGTCCCCAGTATTCACTCTTTCTCCTCGTTACATAGTTCTTCCTTCCTCACTCTATGGCCAGATAAGACAAAGTGAAAGATGAGTGAATATGGTATCTGGCAACTTGGCACTGCACGGCACCTGTGGATGGATGGACAGTGCTGGCTGCTGGCTTACTCCCCCATTTGCCAGCAATTAGGTTTGCAGATGGCTTCCCCCAGAGAGAACCACAGCCCAGGAATGCTGCCTGAAGCCTAGCAGGCTGGGCACTGCACGACGGCAGGGGTTGGGCGGGAGAGAAGAGGACAAAATTCACACAGACTGCAGTGAGAATGGGGCCTTGGAGTTGTGCAATGTGGTGGCACACCCCACCCTCCAAACCAACCCCCTCAGAGGCAAATCATCCCTTCTCTGGCTGGCCTCTGGCAGCTGGCCTGCAGCTCCTTATCCCTACTGATACCACTGGTACAGAGGGGCCTTTATGGTATCCAGCCCCAGAGCCCTTTGCCCCTGGGTTGAACTCTGGGTTCATGCAGATTCTGAGCCACAGCACTTGTTCCTCCGTCACTGTGGTCGGCTCAGGGCTCTCTGAATAGGCTACTGACTCAGTTTCCCTACTTGGTGACAGCTGGCTGCCCTGCTCCATAGCCCAGTTCCTCACTCTAGGGTGGCACTTTGGCACACTTGCCTCATATATCTCTTGCTAAACTCCCTTCCATGGGGCCTGCATCCTGCCCTAATCCTACTCCGGAGGTCATGGTCAGATCTGAACAATGACCCGCTCCCTGCCAGACTTCTGATTTGTCTCTGCTGGATCCCATCATCCTGGCTGGATACCCCAAAATTCCAAAATCTGAGGTGAGCAGGAATGGTTGCCCCCCAGACACACTGTTTGGGGTTGCTTGGCTGTTCTCTTTATGCATCCCCCCAAAGCCCCTCCCTCAGTGGTGATTGGGTCCTTCGACCTGGCTTCCATCTCATTCTGGGAAGTGAGTAAGTCTCCATCCAATTCAGCATGCTGCTCCATCTCTGACAAGTGTCCCTTGAGAAATATTTCAGGAAAGAATTTTATCTGATCACTACAGGCAATGATCAAAGAAAACTAATTCCACTGTGTTTGTTACAACATCAGTGAAAGAAGTCAAGAGTACAGTCTCAGAAGGAGCATAAAGTATATGCAATAAAGGCTAATACATCATTAATGAATAGCATGTCCCTAACATGGTGCTCTTCAAAACCAGGCACACAATGTGTAATTATTCTTCACATCATCATAAAGTAGGGACTGGGCAGATGCTAGTTGCCTTTTATAAATAAGGAAACGGGAAAAAAGCCAAATAATTTTTCCAGAGGAAACCACCACTGGAAAGTAGAATGAAACCCAATAATCTCGAAACCCAGTTGTGATGCACTTAAAATGTCAGTATAAATCTCCATCTCAAATCTCCACTAATCTAAGGCAATCACTTGGCATCTCTGTTTTATGGTATCTGGTGTTGAGAATCCCAGCGCTGTCACAAGGTTGAACCAGTTTACGAGTCACACAAGAAAATCAGTCTAATAAACTTACAAACGGCCACACAGTACCGTGGGTAAGAGCACAGAATCTGTGTCATGTTGCTTCTGTTTTAATCCCAGTTCTACTGCTCACTCACATAGCTCTTTTGTAAAAATGAATTAAATTAGTAGTTGGATAACTGATGATGTTTTGATTACTATATATGCTTAGTATATATGGTGAGCACTATATAAGCAGAAGATCTTACGATCACATTATGTTTATGTTTCATTCTGACCCCAAAATGGAATTAATTACTTTCTTGATCATGCTTGTTATTCATCACAATTGATTTGAAAGATCTCTGGTTTTAAAAAAAATTAAAGGGAATTCCCCGGCAGTCCAGTGGTTAGGACTTGGCACTTTCACTGCTGGGGCCTGGGTTCGATCCCTGGTTGGAGAACTAAAATCCTGCAAGCAGAGCAGCCAAAAATAAACAAACAAACAAACAAAATCCTCTAAGATAAGTTGAATATATTCAACAGAATGATTCTACAATTTCTGAAGGGAATGGAGGCATCTTTAGAATGTTGTGAAGGGGCCACAGATTCAAATGTCTCCAGGCAGCTTCAATGAAATTGAGAGGCTACCTCCTGTAAGACAATAGGAAAACCTTTTAAAGTAAAAATTGGCTAAACAAAGCATGCCTTCAGGCAATGTTTAGTGAGCACTGGTTCATGATGAAATTGTTCTAATATATTTATTTCCACCTTTCTGGTGACTTCTCTCTCACAACTCACAAAAGAAAGTTTTGAATAAACATACACATTAAATTACATTCCATGTGCAGGCCTTCTTTCATCTTCATACTTCAAAAGAACCTATAACTGATTCTAGGTTGGAGGTGAATTTACAGAACCAATCCTTTTTTGTTTGGATGATTCTAATTATTCTAGCAACCCCTCAGCCTGCAATTGGTGAGATATATTTGTGCCTTTTTATGTAAATCTAATTTGTGTTCTTGGGAATTTGGGTTTTTGTTTGTTCTCTTTTCTCCATTAGAGTGGAAACTCCTCAAGTGTAAGAAGGATGTTTCAACCCAGCCTAATAATCAAACATATCTATTAAGCACCTAATTGTATTCAGCGCAGAGCTAGGCAAATACAAAGAGATTTCAGAGCTCAACCTTGCCTCTTGTTCTTTTAGTCTCAGAGGTGGCTGAGCTCAGTGAAATGCTCTGTAGACCCATGACTGTCTCTCTGAAGTATTTGCTGAGGGGTTCCACTGTGCCAGATCTCTTCTAAGTGCCTCATACCTATTATTTCATGTAATGTCACAACAACCCTGTAAGGCCATTCCTATTATTATCCCCATTTTACAGACCAGGAAACTGAGCGGAGGAGATGAAATACCTTGCTAAGGTGACACAGCTGGTAAATGCAGACCTAGGCTAAGAACCATGCTTTAGACCCCAGTCTGCCTTCTACACATCAACACTTGTGCACAGAGGACCTGCAGTGGATGTAGCACTTCTGGAACGCTTGTTCAGACCTCCTCAACCCCCAACACAGGCACCTTCTAGAATATGAATTTCAGACACATAAAATAATAATAGAAAAGCAGGTTCATTGGGTATAGGTATCTATTTTTACTCCTGCCCCCAAGCTCTAGACATAGTAGGTAAAATAATTTTTTAAATATTAACTCTATAACATTGAGAAGAAAAAGAAATGTTAGTGATTTCTTGGATAAAAGGAAGCAAATGGGATAGGATTTATGGAAAACTGAGACTAGAGGAATTCATGGCTGCAGGAGACATTTCTCAGAAATTTACAGGGGCTTCCCTGGTGGCGCAGTGGTTGAGAGTCCGCCTGCCGATGCAGGGGACACGGGTTCCTGCCCCGGTCCGGGAGGGTCCCACATGCCGCGGAGCGGCTCGTCCCATGAGCCATGACCGCCAAGCCTGCGCGTCCGGAGCCTGTGCTCCGCAACGCGAAAAGCCACATCGGTGAGAGGCCCGCGTACCGCAAAAAAAAACAAAAAAACAAAAAAACAAAACAAAACAAAAAAAGAAATTTACAGATCAAGTTGACAAAAATAAAAGTGAGCCCAAATGTTACTGGAATAGCACAACTTATAAGCTTGGTCTAGTAGCTATATAGAATTTTCTAAACAAAAATAGAGAACTGTCATTCTCTTCAAACATCCAAAAAGCATTCACAAAAATTAAACATGAATTATGCTAAAAATAAAATCGAAAAAAATTCCAAAAAGCATAAATCTCAGAGGCCACCTTTGTTACCCATACTGCATTAAAATCTGACTAGCAATAAAAAAAAGAAAACACTTTGGAAATGAGGGTAAAAATACACCTTTTAGACTTCCCTGGTGGCGCAGGGGTTACGAATCCGCCTGCCAATGCAGCGGACATGGGTTTGATCCCTGGCCGGGGAAGATCCCACATGCTGCAGAGCAACTAAGCCTGTGTGCCACAACTACTGAGCCTGCGCTCTAGAGCCCGCAAGCCACAACTACTGAGCCCACGTGCCACAACTACTGAAGCCCGAGTGCCCTAGAGCCCGCGTGCTGCAACAACTGAAGCCCGCGCACTCTAGGGCCCATGTGCCGCAACTACTGAGCCCGCGTGCTGCAAGTACTGAAGCCTGCGCACCTAGAGCCCACGCTCTGCAACAAGAGAAGCCACTGCAATGAGAAGCCCGCACCCCACAACAAAGAGTAGCCTCCACTCGCCGCAACTAGAGAAAGCGCACACACAGCAATGAAGACCCAATGCAGCCAAAAACAAATAAATAAAATTTAAAAAAACACACAACCTTTTAATTTGTTATTATTCATAATTATTATTTAGAAATGAACAGCAAGTGCCATGTATATAAATAGTAGCAAAGATATACAGTGAGGGCAATTTTACTACGGTAGTGGATGGAGATGAAAAGAACAGAATGGACTGAGGAGTTACTTAGAAGCAAAAGCAACAGAACTTGGAAACAGATTTGACTGGTCCCTGCCCCCTGCCTCTCCGGGCCCTTTGCTGCCTGGGTCCACAGCCTTGCTTTCTCTGAGCAAGATTTTGTTGGCTTGTTCAGCACTGGATCCTAGGGCCTAGCACAGACCCAGACCCAAGCTAAGTTATTCATATATTTTTGGTGAAAATCTTTTTTTTTAGGCCTGTCCACTCAGTATGGAATCCTACCCAGTGAGGCCACTGATATTTAGTTACAACACTTTCCCATCTCCAGCAAATACCATGCCTGGCCAAAGCTTTGAGAGATAAAGCCCATCTCACCTTTACAAATACTCTGCAACTGACAAAACTCTTCAATATAAATTATCTAGTTTTGATCCTTAAAACAAGATTATTCTCATTTTTCAGATGCTGAAACCAAGACCCAGCTTATCTAAAGTCACAGCTAGCAAGTGGCAGAGCTAATATTACTTGCTGCTCTAAATGAAAATTGAATAGTCTATGAAAATAATAAGCTAACATTTACTGATCTGTTGAGTACATACTATGTATTAAGCACCATGCTGGTGTTTTGGGTTTTTTTTTTTTTAATAATTGTTATCTTATTTTGTCCTCAAAAGAACTTTGCAAGGTATTTGTAATATACATTCACTGTCTAAACTAATGAGAAAAGCAGATAGGGATCTGTCCAAGGTCACAAGTAGAGCAGCCAGACTTTGAACCCAGGTCATGAGTTCAAGGCTCCTGCTCTTTTCTAAAGGCACACTGCCTCTCATCGGACCCCATGGATTCAACTTCACCATTATCAGAGCACTGACAAGTAAAAATTTCAATGCAATTTAATTATGGTCTGGATCTTTTCTTAAGGAGGATGCTGTTTTTGTAGTATGAAAGTGATGCTTTATGAAACTAACTAAGCTAAGGGACTGTTTGAGAAATTGAAATACTACTGATTGCTTAATAGCTGCTGCATAAATTATCTGGGACACAAATCACCTATTACTCTTTGAAGAGCAAGAGCCCAACATCTGGAAGAAGCTGGACATTTGATAGCGCATGCATATCAGAATCCAGTAGAAAGGACCCACAATAAAAGAGGTTTATAAATATTGCATAGGTTCAATAGCTATTTCCCCTAGAGTTCTAGTTTTTATAACCATCATAATCAGTTATTTTTAAGAGAATATCTGGAATAGAACCTTAAATTCTGATAGGTAACTACAGCAATATTACAAAAGCACAAATCACCTAGATTAATTTTATGTGAACTGTAGTCTAAAAGATATCAATTTATTGATTTAAGAAATAGGTTTGCAGGCAGAAGCAATTCTTGGATACCTTAATACGGTAAAATGAATAACTCTAATTACTGAGTGTGACACCCACTTTGTGTTTGCTATAAATTTTAGAGCCATAAATTGTAAAGCTACTTCATGGCCCATATTTTAAGTGTTCTGAAATTGGGATCAATGTCCAGCTACACATGAAAATTGTCCTGAAAGAATAAACTGCATGTTCACATTTTTTCCGTGGGAAATGAAAATACTGAGGAATTTACATTAGGATAAATAACAGCTTGGTAACTGGGCTCATTTATTCATTCTTTTACTCATTCACAAGTTCAAGGAGCATTTATGGGATTGCTACTAGGTACCTTTAGGTTAATTGTTTTGGGGAAGGAGAAAGGTGTAGGTAAGCTGGAGCAGTATACTTCATTGATTAGTATTCCTTTCAAAAAAAACTTTGATATATAACTGACTTACAATAAACATGTCTAGAGAGGACAATTTGATACATTCTGACATTTATATCAACTGTGAAATCATCATCACAATTAAGATAATGAACATATCCATTACCCCAAAACTTTCCTTATGCCCCTTTGTAATCTTTCTCTCCCACCTCTCTCCACCAGCCCAGCCCCTCAATTCCTCCGGCAACCACTGATCTACTTCTGTCACTACAGATTAGTGTGCATTTTGTATAATTTCACATAATTGGAATCACACAGTATGTACCCTTTTTTTCTTTTTTTTTGGTCTGGCTCCCTTAACTTGGTATAGTTATCTTAAGATTCATCCATGTTTGTTACATGTATCAGTAATTTATTCCTTTTATTTCTGAGTAGTATTTCATGGTGAGGATATACAACTTATTTTTCCATTCACCTGTTGATAGACATTTGTGCTGTTTCCAGTTGAGTCTACTACAAATAAAGCTGTGAACATTTGTGTATAAGTTTTTGTGTAAATTTAAGTTTTCATTTCTCTTAGATAAATATATAGTAGTGTAATGACTGATTTATATGGTAGATGTATGTTTAACTTTGTAAGAAACTGCTGAAATGTTTTCCAAACTGGTTGTACCATGTTACATTCCTACCAGCAGTGAGAGTTCCAGTTGTTCCTTATCCTGTCCAACACTTCTTACCATCAGTCTTTTTAATTTTAGCCATTTGTGATTTGCAAATGTTTTTTCCAAGTCCAAAGTTTATTTTTTCATTCTCTTACCAGTGTCTTTTGAAGAGCAGAAAGACATAAATAGCTGGATCTTGTTTTTTTGTTTTTGTACTTGCTTTTAATCCAGTCAGATAATCTGTCTTTTGATTGGAGTGTTTAACCCATTTATATTTAATGTAATTATTGATGTGGTTGAATTTACATCTGCCATTTTGCTATTTGCTTTCTATATGTCTCATAGCCTTTTTGTTCCTGTTTCTTCTTCACTGCATTCTTCTATATTAAATATAAAATACATTCTTTTGTATTAAATAGGTATTTCCTAGTGTACCATATTAATTCCTTCGCTGGTTTTTTTAACTCTTTTTGAATTATTTTCTTAGTGGTTTCTCTGAGGATTATAATGCACACCTTAATTTATCATAATATACTTCAGATTAATACTAACTTAATTTCATGAAAATAGAAAAACTTTTCTCCAATTAGCTCCATTTCTTTCTCCCTTCTTTATGCAACTGTCAGCATATAATTTCATCTATATATGTTACAGATTCAACAATACAGTTTTGTAAATATTGCTTTTTATAATCATATCTTTCAAAGAAGTTAACAGAAGAAAGACAAATGTATGCATAAAGTCTTTTATATTAACCTACATATTTATCATGTAGGTACTCTTCATTTCTTCATATGGATTTGAGTTACCATTTGGAGTTATTTCCTTGCTCCAGTACACCTCCATTCCCTAGCCCCTCCATTGTGCTATTATTGTCACATATGTCACATAATTATATGTTGCAAGCTCAATAATACAGTTTTATAACTGTTGTTTGTGTAATTCTCTTTTAAATCAATTAATAAGAGAAAATATATACTTATATAATTATCTTTACTGGTTCTCTTTATTCCTTTGTGTGGATTTGAGTTATAGTTGTCATTATTTCCTTTCAGCTTGAAGAACTTCCTTCAGCATTTCTTGAGCATGGATTTTCTGCACTTTGCTGGAAGTAAAGGCAGCCTCTCTCCCACATCCTGGTAGAACTACCACACAGTGGAGCTGGCGGGAAGGGGAGGAAGGCAGTAGCTGTAGGCTAAAATTCCACAGGCTCCCACTGTTCCTTTCAAGATTCAGTAGTTTCAATGAATAACTTCTCAATCTGTTGTCTGTCGTTGGTCAATTCCTAGAGTCCTGAAATGATTATCTGTGACCATTTTCTAGTTTTATGTTGCTTTTGGGGAGGAGAGGATTTGCTAAGACTCTCACTCAACCATTTAGGAGTCTAAAGCTACCATCTAGACGCTTTTTGGTTTTGTTTTTTGTTGTCCCATCAGTTCTTGGTTCTCTTTTTCCTCTTTTTGTGCCTTCTTCTGGATTAAGTAATTGTTTTTTTAAAATTCAATTTTATCTGCTTTGTTGGTTTATTAGCTATTGCTCTTTATTATGTTATTTTACTGTTTGCTTTAGGGTTTATAGTATATATATTTAACTTTTTACAGTCAACCTTCAAATGCTATTACACCACATCACATTTGTCATAGGAAGCTTACAAGAATATACTTCCATTTCTCTCTTCCTGGCCTTTGTGCTACCGTTATATATTTCACATATGTTATATACTATCAACCCATCATACTTTGCTATTTTTTATTTAAGTAGTAGATTATCTTTTAAAGAGATTAAAACAATATGAAAAAAATCTTTATATTTAACTTTGTAGTTACCATTTCTGGTACTCTTCATTTCCGTGTGTATTTCCATCTTGTATCATTTTCCTTCTGCCTGAAGGACATCCTTTAATATTTCTTGTTGCTCAGGTCTGCTGGTGATGAACTGTTCCAGCTTTTGTATGTATATGTACATATTGCCTTTATTTTGAAAGATATTTTTGCTGGGTAAAGATTCTAGATTGAGACTTTTTTTCTCTTTTCCCCCCAGTACTTTAAAGATTTTGCTTCATTGTCTTATAGCTTGCATTATTTCCACCAAGAAATCTGCTGTCATCCATCTTTGTTCCTCTGTGTGTGATATGTTTTTCTTCTGTTTCTTATTTAAGATTTCTTCTTATCACTTGTGTTAAGTGATTTGGTTATGATGTGCACTGGTACAGTTTTGTTGTTTCTTGAGCTTGGGTTTGTTGAGCTTCTTCTATCTATGGGTTTATAGCTTTCATCAAATTCGGAAAGATTCTAGTTATTGCTGTTCAAATATTTTTCCTTCCCTGCTCTTTCCTCTCCTTTAGAGACTCCAGTTATAGGAAAATTAAGCCTATTGAGATTGTCCCACAGCTCACTGATGCTCATTCATTTTACTGTCAGTTTTTTTCTGTATATTTCCTTTTTGATAGTTTCTATTGCCATGTCTTCAAGTTTACTAAGCTTTTCTTTTGATGTTTAACCTGCATTAATCCCATCTAGTGTATTTTTAAGTCTTTGATGTTGTAGTTTTCAACCCTAGAAGTTCGACTTGTGTCTTTTATTTGTCTTCCATGTTTATGCTTAACATATTCAGTCTTTCTCTAGCTTCTTTGTATAGAATATAGTCACAATAATTGTTTTAATGTCCTTGCCTACTAATTCTATCATTGATGTCATTTATCCATCAGTTTCAATTGACTGAATTGTATTTTTCGGCTTCTTTGTATGCTTGGTAATTTTTAAATTATTTATTCATTCATTCCTAAAAATATTTTTGAGCTTTGATCTGGGACCCAGTTAAATTATTTGGAAACAGTTTGATCTTTTTGGGTCTTGCTTTTAAGCTTTGTTAGGTGGAACCAGAGATGTGTTTAGTCCAGGATTGATAACCCCACTTCTGAGTCAAGACCCTTCACAGTGCTCTAATATGCCATGAATTATGAGGTTTTCCACTGTGGCTGTTGGAAACAGGCACTATTCTCTGCCCTCCATGAACTTCAGGCACTATTCTCTCTAACCCTTTTGGGTGACTCCTTCCCTGGCCTTGAATAATTTCCTCATATGGATGCACTGATCAGTTCTCATTTGAATATTCTAGTGGGACACTCTGTAGAGCTCCAGAACTCTTTTTGTGCAGCTCTGTCTTCTACAGTATTCCTTTCTGTCTCTTAGTTGCCTTGTCATCCCAGGACTCCCTGCCCCGTCTCCTCAATTCAGGGAATCCACTGCACTCTGCCTAGATTTCCCCCTCCTTTGCTGTGGCCTGGAAACTTTCTCCAGGCAGAAATCTGGGGCAATTATAGAACTCATCTCATTAGTTCTTCACCTCTCAGGAATCTCTTTTCTTAACTGCTTGATGTCCAATGCCTTGAAAGTCATTGTTTCTAATAATTTGCCTTGCTTTTTAGTTGTTCTGGTGGAATAGTAAATCTGTAAAACCTGTTACTTCATCTTGGCCAGAAGCAGAAGTCTGATTAATATTCTTTTGAAAACACTCTTATTACAACATTTTATTCAACATCCACTGTGTACCAGGCATCCTGCCTACTATGTTCATGGTCCCATGAGGTTATGTTTTTGTTTCTTTTTTTATTTTTCAGGAGGAGCAGGGGGGAAGGAAAAGGGGGTAGAACACAAAAGTGGTAAGACATGATCACCCTACCCCCACCCCCCCTGCAAAGGAACTCACAATCTAGACAAGATATATTCACAGTTCAGTGTAAAGACACCTAACACTACAAAGAAGATAAGGACCTAGAAACATTTATTCAACAAATACATTTGAGGGCCTATTCTAGTTGCTGTGAAGCTGAGTGGTGAACCAGACAGACACAGGCCCTCCCCTCATGAAGCTTACTTTTTAGTGGAAGATTAAATAGGGTAAAGGGACAGAGAATGGCTGGGGTGCTACTTTAAAAGGGAAAGGCTTTCTGAAGCAGGACCATTGGAGGAGAGACCTGAATTCAATGAAACAAGTAGTAAGAACAAGTGACCTATAAATTAATTTCAAAGGAAGAGACTTCCCCTTTTAACTGGGGTGATCAAGGGAAGCTCATGAAGGTTACATCTGAATTTCCACAGGATTTTCAAAAAGAATGACTCATTGCTGGTGAGGGGGGCAATGATGAGAAAGGGAAAGGCATTTTTGTAAGACGGAGAATAAAGCTGCTTGCCTGGAACTCAGTATTCCAGGACGGGGGTAAGTGTAATGTGGAGGAGAGAATCAATCTTAGGGCCCAACTGCAGAAGGCCTGAATGGACAGGCTAGAGAACTTCTGGTCTTTGCTCTTCTGAAATGGTGCAGGAAGTGAGGCAACCGAAGTTTTAGGATGACTACTCAAGCCTACACGTATACAGGATAAATTAGAAGCACGGCACAAGGATGGAAGACGAGGCAGGAGCCGGCCCACCAATGGCTGTGTGGGAAGGTGTGTTGGACCTGGAGGGGGATGGGAAGATGGCATCACAGCTCAGAAGAAGAATCAGCAGCTCTTGGACACTCAGTGTGGTGTTGGGCAGCCAGGGTGTGAGGGGTCTGCGATGCCACCAGTGTCCAAATTCACTGTAAAGGCTTAAACTCAGTGACCACAGAGTAAGATGGCAATAGAGCCTTTCTGCAAAGAAAGACCCAACTTAAAAATATCAGACTGTTTTAGTTTAGTTTTTTGCTGTGCCTTTTCTTAATCCACAGATAGGACAGTGATGCCAATGGGCTCTTGTGCTGTAACAGACTTGATTTTCAAGTGAACAGCTCCAATACAGCATCTCTGAAAATCTGAAATGTCCCACTTTCCCTGCCAACTGAAAGTACTGCACTAAAAAAAAAAAAAAAAAAAAGAAAAAAAATCACCATTTTCAGAAAGTCTTTTTAGCTTTCCTATCAGGACAAAGATTTCTGAAAAGACAGAGGCAAGCTCCTTTAGACATCACATAAAGCTAACTACGCTCGAGGGACAATTGCAAATGAACTAAGGGAAGCTGCGGCCCAACAAAATGCGACAAACAACTGTCATATTCCAAATGGTCAATCAGAAGCTGGGACAACTTGAATGTAACAGAAGTTTATTATGATGAAAATGATGATCTCAGGACAAGGGATAGTTAATGCTTTGCAGATTTAAGTATGAAATAAATATTCATCCATGTCCAACGGTAACTTTCAAGCTCTAACCATTTTGTGTGGCTGAGAGTAACACCTGGAACTGTGGGGGCACTTTTAAAGTGAAAGGGGAAGCAAATGATTCATCTTCATTTTAATTTCAATACAACCGCAGAATACACTGCTACACTAGAAGCATGAATGATACACTGAGGGGTATCTTTTTTACATTCCAGAGTATCTCACTGTTTGGGCAGAATGGTTCTCTTACTGGAATTGTTCACAAAGCAACCTATTATATGGTGAGAGGTACCCTCCGGGCACCATTGAAATTAATATGAAAGGAACAATCAAGAATGCCAAGTGCAGTGCATAAAACGCAGGTAGGTGGTGGAAGACAGATAAGCAGCCTAGGTGGTTTAAGTTGCAGAATCTGAAGCTGCAGAGAGATGTGTTATACAATTTACATTACAACTAGTCACAATTTTAGAATGGGCAATGAAAAGCTCATATAGTTAAGTACTGAGTCCATAAAAAAACACAAAAAGCTTTACAACACAAGGGAACTAAATGATGGATAAATAGACAAAGAAGATAATCAGAGAGCAGGAGGAGAAAGCTTTCACAAAATTCCTCTGGTTTTGGCAACTTAACCCACATGTCACAGGTAGCACTGTCTCTACAGTGGGATTATGTTAAAAGAGGCTTTCTCAGCCTTGGAACTATTGACATTTGGGGCCAGATAATCCTTTGTTGTGTGGACCTGTCCTGTATATCATGGGATGTTTAGCAGCATCCCTGGCCTCTCTCTGTCCATTAGTTGCCAATAGCACCTCCTCCCTCAGTTGTGACAACCAAAAATGTCTCCAGACATTGCCAAAGTCCCCTGGGGAAGGGGGAATTGCCCCCATTTGAGAACCACTACCTTAGAGAAAGCAACAGTATAAACTACTCCAGTGAATTATTTCCCCCTGGAATCATACGCACTTTGCCCTTTAAAGAGTATTAATTATAACCAAATGCTAATTTTAGTCAAAAAGTCCCATTGCACACCAAATGAATATTAAGGGTAACCTAATAGTAGTTTAAAATAACCAGTTTCCATGAGGTTTAGAAAATCTCTTTGCTGCTTTCTCCCTCAATCTATCTTAAAACACTGGGAAAGTGTTCGGTTTCCTATCCATTTGTGTAGTGAGCAATATTTTTTGTAGCAAAATAAAACCACAGACCGGCACCCTCCTAGGATATAGCAGCTAAATAGTAGTTCAACACTTTCTCCACTTGATGAGATATAAAGGGAAAGCCAGGTGTATTTTGTAAATGAGAGGGTGAGGGAGAGAGGTGTGCATTTACCCTGAGACACTGAAGCAGCAGCAAGTCTCGTGGTCGTCAGGCTATCAGAGATTTCAAGAAGCCATTTTGATTTATCCTTGAAGGTTACTTTCTATTCATTTATTTTTTATTTTAAATATTACCGTATCTTTTATTCGTCTCATTGACGGATGTTCCTCCGTTGCAGCGGCAGCGAGGGGAAAGAGGACAGTGGGGAAAAAAGGAAAACAAAACCAAATGTCACCTTTCTTCACGCACGCACAAGGGTGGTGATATTGGCGGAAGGTGATGGCGAAAATTTGTCGACGTGCTCGCGCCGGCTGAGGCCAGCCTGCTGTAAACCTTGGATGGAAGCGCATTCCGGTGCCTGGAACTGGCCCAGCATGGGGAGTGAGGAAGCCGTTCCCTCCCCGGCAGTCAGTCGTACCTCGCCCAGGGACGGTCCCGGTCCCCTGTCTCCGGCCGTGACTGAGCGGAGAACACAGCACCAGGAGGATGGGGTCTGGCAACGAGTCCCCGCCGCCCTGCTCTCCCGATGCGGCCCGCTCACTGGACTGCCGGTTGTTGAAGGTTACTTTTTAAAATTGCATGCTGTCTGCATGGTTATTGCTGTAAGTTAAGCTAGTTTCTCCGGGTCTTTTTTCTAACCTAGAAATAGGGCTAGATTTTAACTCTACGAGGGCAGGAATGATGTCTTGTGCGCCTTGCTCACCCCTCTATCCATAACACCTAGCCCAGTGCCTGCACTAGAGCAAGCATACAACGCACATTTCTTGAATGAATGAGGACAGAAATGCCAATTCTGAAGCAAACAGATTAGGATGCCAGCTCCTTAACAACAGGGGCCTTTTCTTATTTCTGTGCCACCGCCAGCTCTGTGGTTGGCGGTTGGTGCATAGTAGATGGTCAGGAATGTTTGTCGAACTCGTCTGAATGTCAGGTCTCTGCCTGTATCTTTTGGGCAGCAAAGCACATCAGGGCGGCACAAAGCCGAGGCAGGTGTGCTGCCTGAATCTGAGCACGCTCATCCATTTGGTTCTGTCCAAGTACAACACAAAGACATGTTCCACCATGAGGAAACAAATCAAGACATCTGAGCGGAAAGATTTCAATACGCGCTTTGCAAAACGACACTGTCACCCTTCTGACAGATGAGGAGGTGGATCTGGTGCCTCAGCATCATGGTCTCGCTCCTGGAGAGTTTCTCAAGGGCCATAATAGCCACCCATAGGGGATGTGCTATCATTGGTCGTGCTGCAGTCTAGGCAAAGGCTGAGAACATACTATGCAAATTATATCACCACAGGCGTCAAGGAGCTTATCCTCATCTTAAAAGGCATTATCTCTCATGTTGAAACTTTAACAACACATGTACAATGAAAAATCAAAAGTGTGCCGAAACGCAGAGGTGCTGGAGGAATAAGATGTGGCTCTTGGGCAAGGCATGAGATTCTCTCTAAGCACAGAGGGCCGGGCCAGTGGCAATGGGGTACGCACTAGGCTGCTGGAATGACAGTGTCCAGAAGCTACCGTGAATGGTAATGACAGGCAATAAAATACCCCTTTAAAAATCCAGCCAAAGATAAAGACATTAGATCGTAGCAATGCTTCCAAAACCAACCATTAGTACGTTAGCACAGACACAATGAGAAAATGCAACTAAAAATTATTTTCAGTCTTACCAAATACTTGCAGGGAAACTAGGCCAAGAAAGCCATCAAAATCAAATAGAAGCAACGTGAGTTTATATAATCCAGAAGTTCAAAAAACTCAAGAAATGCATCGCAGAGATACTTCCAGAAAAACAATTAATGAAAGCTTCATTAAGATGAAGAAAGAAGAACACAATTCTTCTCTATTCCCCCCAACCCAACCACTGTTACTAGGAACAGTGTCATATTTTGTGTGGGAGTTCCAGGACGCGACCATAAAGTACAGCACCAATTTATGCAATTTGAGTTAAGTTTGATTATACAACATATGTGACAGACCTCTTGAATTAATTGCCTTAAACGTTTTCAGTTATAGAAAGAAGACCCATGAGTCACAGGGGCCTTTATAAATGAAATACGGCACAGGTAGTAATGACTCGAATTGCATTCTTGAGTCTTTAAAGATAAATTAGCCAACAATGAGAATCTGATAGCTAACGTCGCAATTAGTTACAGGGATAACGCGGTGACCTACATAACTTACTATTTTTAAAAATTTAAAATTTACACAGGTTAATAGCATAAAAGATTCTTCACTCTCATGGCAGCAATGCAGTTCTATTAACGCACTAGTGTGGCCTTCTTACAATTGCTTAACTCTTCACGCGCAAGTAGGATTACTCATGTTAATTCTTTGACCAGGAAAGGCGCAGATCAAGCTAACGTTCACTGAACATCGCCTCATCCTAGGCACTGACGACTGACATCACATTCGATCTTTCCATTGCTCCTTTGGGGTTATGTCACCGGCAAAGCCCATTAACAATTCTCAGGAAATAAAAATAGAATCTGGGTAATAAAATAAAGTCTAACCTTTTTTTCCTCCTTATGCTTAGTCTGGTATCACTTGCTCACAGGGGGTCGCGTACAGAGGCCTTGCTTGCACTCGGCGCTTCAAACCAGAGTTCCCAGTGCGAAACGGCTGCGCCGACACCTCAGAAGGCGCCACACGACACTCGATTCAAGATGGCGGCGGCGGGCCGGGCGCACAGACGCTGCGCCTGCCGGGCACTGGATCCGGAGCGTGAGCCGCGCACCGCCTCGCGAGAACCCCGCCCCCTCCCCTCCCCACTGACAAGATCCCTGTACAGCAGCCCCGCCCACGGCCTGTCGGCAGCACGCGTGTGCCAGAGCCCTGCTCGAAGCAAATTTGCTCTCGTTCTGCTGACACGAGCAATACCAGGCAGAAGGACCCTTGTTGGGGACTGACTCGTTTAAAGACCCTCCCATCCTGCAGATGAAGCAACGGGGGTGGTGGTGGTGATGTGGCTTTCCCGAAGCCACGTGTAGCTGCCCTTCAAGCCCTCTTGTCACTGGGCTAGATTGGGGTTGTGTCATACTGTGTCCCTTCTTCTGGGGAACCAGCTGCCCTCAGTCTCCAATAATCTTCCTGGTCTATGGGGTTTGTGTGTAACTGACGGCTGAATCTTAGTGCAGGAAGAAACAGTCGGCCCAGGCAGGATGAGGTAGGGTCAACTGGAGAATCTCTTCTGGGTTCTCAATCTGACATGGACCACGTGTGCCTAAGCTGTGGCAGCCTCATTGCTTTGAGTAAGATAAGTCTGCCCGAGAAATGACCAACACGGTGAAACGATGGAGAGATGGGGAGAGAAACATTATCAACATCATTTTAATTGTACCCCGATGGCAGCTCTATCTCAAAAAAAGAAAATTTTGTTGTTGTTAACTAAATTCTATTCTCTATTACAATTTCGTTAGTTTTCCTCTAATACCCCTTTTCTGTTCTATGATCCCATCCAAGATTCCACATTACGTTTAGCCTTCAGGTTTTGCACCTCTCTGGGGCTGTGATAGCTTCCCAGACTTTCCTTGGTTTTTGTTGACCTTGGCAGTGTTGAGGAGGACTGGTCAGGTATTTTGCAGTATGTCCCTCAGTGTTGGTTTGTCTGATCCTTTTCCCATGCTTAATCTGGGGTTGTGAGGTTTGGGGAAGGAAGACAACAGACTCATCATATTTTATCAAGGGTACATGATTGTCACTGATGATGCTGTGAATGCCCTTCAATCAGCAACCACCAAGAACACCGCTGCAGTTAAACGAGTTAGGTGTGTCACTCCCTGCACTGAGGGAGCACACACCGTGGAGAGCTGTGGGGGTCTCAGCAGAGGGTGCTAGAAAGAACCTACCACAGATTTTGGGCTTTGATTGGATGGTTTGGGGGCCGGTCTAAGGAACTGAGGGTTTCCTGGGCACTGTAAGCTCTAGATGGTCAGAGGGCAGGGCAATTCTGTGATTGGTGTCTATAGGGAAAGGATTCTAGCACAAAATTTTTCCTCAAAAATAGAAGATCATGGCTGTAAAATAAAACTACACTATCTGGTTAGATTAACTAGAATTACTGAACTGATGAAGCTTTCTGCAACAGAACGCAGTCAGGAAGGTGTGTGGATGACTCGTGTTGCTTCTAAGTGAATATCCTTCCTTGAGCCTGGCTTTTCCTTCTGTCAGCCGGCACCAACACTGCTGGACATCCTGCAGAAAGAAGTGCTGTCTGAGCACGGCTGGACATGATGAATATAAGCTGTATTCATCTTGCAGCAGCCTGGACATTTTACATCTATAAAATCAGAATTTGGATTTTAAACTAGCTATTTCTTTTTATGTTTTTTTCTTTTCTAGAGATAGTAAATCTCTAGCCAAAGGCTATTGATCCTTATCTATATTTATCTACCTACATAGACAGATATAGCTATATCTACATCTTATCTATGGGGAGGCTGCACGCGGAAAAAGCTGTCGTGGTGAAGAGGTGCAGTCACTCACTCTGGCTGAGAGAGGCCAGTGTGTGGTATTTTGTGGGTGGCACAGTGACCTCGTTTTTGCCTGTGCTTAGATAAAAGTATAAAGCGGCCTTGCTTTGTCTCACTTAATCATGGTCTCATAAAAACTGAGTTTGGTATCTGTGAGACTGCATCTCATCAGAGAAGAGCATGGTCTAACTGTGAGAGCCAGACCATCTTCTGAATGTCAGGGGCGTCTTCTCTGGCAGTGGTAGCCTCCATCACCTCTTTGCCAAGTTCCTCTGCTGCATCATTCCTTCCCCACCCCAACCCCTTTCCATACTCTATTCTTTGGAAGGAAGTCACAAAGTGTAGGGGTGGGAGCTATGCTCCACCTCCTTGGGAGGAGGATGTCCTTGAACTTTGAAATCCTTTTCACTTAAGCTGGTTTGAGTCGGCTTTTGAGAACCCCGGACAGTTCTGGTGAGTGTTCTCAGGCCTCCGTGTTCTCATTATTAGGCCTGTTGTGCTTACTTCAGGTCCTCTTCTTTATGAAACTTTACAATGAAGTCACCCAGGGGATTTCTTTGCAAACAGATTAAGGAAGACGATATGTCTGGGCTGATGAATTGGGTTCTAGGTCTTTCCAAGGTTTTCTGTTGGCAGGTCCCCTGTATCAACTAAGAACCAAATGTGCTCCTGGGAGCCTGGGTTGTCCATCACGCTCCAGACGGAAACTTACTTCGAAAATTCAACTTGAACAGAAAACCAAGTGCTACTCAATGTGTGTCTGTCTAGAAACAACAAGATGCCATACTAATGGGAGAAGAGTTTCGAACAAATGAATGAAGCAGCATTCTGGCCCTGAGCTGGAATGATCTGAAGAAAACAGATTGCTCTTGAAAAAAAAAAAAAAAAAAAAAGACGCTTTTGTTCTGCACTAGAAAAGATAGAGTTCTTTCACTTCAGCAGTCAGTTTCTATTCACCACCAGTGTTCTCCTGTGTAGGAAAATCAATAAGGACAATAAATAAGTGGCAATCTTATTGAGGGCTACTTACTAAGTGATTAAATGTTTCAAACCCCAAATACTTGCATGCTTCAGGGATACAAATCTAAATGAACATATGTAAATAGAATTAATGCTCAAATAATTTTCTAGTTACTTAGCACAAATGTGCGGTTATTAATACTGCCATAATTTATGTTTGAATATTTCTCGCCATTTTCCTAAGCATCAAATCTTTAATCTGCTTTTCTGACATAATTTGAAAATAGATCTAGGAATCTTTTTAATTATCTTTTCCTTTGTAGTGGAGAGAGAAAAAAGACCAAGAAAAGGAAGCCTGGCAGGAACGCTCGTTCTGAGGCGAGGGGGGATCATTTCTGATGTCTCCATTCCCCCCACCAGAAAGGGAAGCATACGGTCTTCCCAAATCCATGATGAATTTGATACCGGGATGTCAGTTTATACTTCACTCTTTGTTGCAAAGACCACGCAAATAAGGGTTTTACAGGTTATTTTTAAGAAAGGTTATTTGAGTTATAATGAGGTGCCTGCAGGAGGGATACAGTATGAGTCTTCCAACACATTGACATTGAGAGGAGGGTTTACACCTGAGCCAGAAAGGTGTTTTCTATCTGCTCTTACCACCTCCCACCCCCCAACTCCCGCCTCGTGCTCCATGGTGAGCGTGACACCGAGCAACACCCTGTGGGGCTCCCGGCATGGAAGGCTTTCTGTGTCCCTCATTCCTTGTTCGTAGGGAACAGACTCCAGCCTCCATGACCTTTCCTGAGTTCCATAGGGCAGATTCATAGGACAGTTGCTAATCAGGGAAGGGAGGGGATGCAGAGACAAGGGAGGTACAGCCTTGGGGTAGGGTCCTGGTTCCTCCTCAAGGGATACACAGAACAATATCTTTGAGCTCTTTATAGAACTAAAACCCCCCAAAAATGGAAGATGTCAGCATTCTTCATTCCAGAGAAGACCACCTGAGGCCAGATTATAGGAACTAGAGAAGCTCATCAAGAGATTACCCGAGACAAGATTAAAGGAGTGCAGGCCCTGCACACACCCTGATCTTATCAGCAACCCTGCCCTTGACCAATTGCTATAAAAACTCCTCATCAACACACACAGTTTTCAGGGGCAGGAGCTCACTGTCTCCCCCTCTGCCTGGCAAAGCAATAAAGCTATTCTCTTCTACTTCAACCAAAACTCCGAGATTCAATTCGGCACCAGTACACAGAGGCCACGTTTTTGGCATCAAGCACAGGTGGACCCTGAAGCCTACCTTCTTGGTCAGTCTGCATCATACCTAATGCCAGCAGGGGCTCATGCCCTGTTTATCACTCCCAGCCTGCAGTCACATTGCCTCAGCTTGAAAACTAGGGTCCTTTCGATGCTCTCCAACTGTTTTCTAGACTTTGATGCAGGACAGAAAAGCCTCCATGCCCACCCTCTTCACCTACACTTCCCTGCCTGCCATCTCCACCGGAAGGGAAATTGCTAAGCAGACACTGAGAAAGGTCGAGAAGACAGGGGAATAGCCTCTTATATCTGCATCCTTTTTCTGGGAAAGAAGACTTGGGTCTGCAGTCCCACTCACTTGCTGGATGATGTTGGAGAAAGTTATCTTTGAACTTCTGTTTCATCATCTCCTAAGGAAGGAGGGAGGGAAGGGAGAGGGAGAGGATGGAAGGACAGAAGAGGGAAGCAGGGAGGTGGGAGGAGAAAAGAGGAGCAAGCTAGATAGTCTCTAAAGCTTCCTTCCAATGAGATTCTATGGTCCTGAAATTCCAAGATACTTCAATCCGTGTTTGCTATGCCTTCTACACTTCTCATGTGTTCTGCCAGCCTCATCTCTCCCATGTACTGGCTGCACGGTGGCCATGGTCCTACTCTTTAGGAAAGTCCAACAAGTTTAGTATGCAGAATTTTCAATGTCTACAAGCCTCCAAAGTCCAGGCACCTAAGGACTGGGGGAAGTGAGCTGGGTTTGGATGTCAATGAGATAAATGTAGTTCTAGTTTAATGAAAATTAAACTATACGGGATCAGGAAATATTGTTGACATTGACTTTAATAATAGAGAATGGAGAACCAGGTAAGAAGAGAAAAACCACAGAGTGTTGGTTTGGTTATAAAACGTAAATAATACTGTCATTTACGGAAATTCTCATCATATCTCATTACGACACAGATACTTGTTATCTTGAAGTATATGTTAAATGGTTTAAATTTTAAAATGTGTATTATTTATTTTGAATTAGGCATTTCATTCACTTTGTTCAAAGCACCAAAGTTTCAAAGTGTGTACAATGAAGAGTCCTCCTCTGACGCTCTCCCTCAGGGAGGCAGTGCCCCTTTTCAGGGGCAAACAACATTACTAATTTCTTATGTATCCTTGTTTATAAATGCAAATATATAGATTAAATAGATAGATTTTGTTTCCTCTCTTTTTACACAAATGATGACACACCATAAGTTGTGTACATTTTAAACCATTAAAAACATCAGCAGGTCACATGGGCTCAGCCTTCATAATTGCTCATTTGCTTAAGAAAAACTTGGCATATTTTGATTGTCATTGACTCTATTTGTCTATGTATATAATAAGTACAGGTACAGAGCTTACAACATGCCATGCATTGTTCTCAACTCTTTATAAATATTAACTCATTTGATGCTCGTCTATCCCGTGATCTATTAAAGGTATCCTAAAGAAGGACTCAGTTTATTTAATCAGTAGCTCTTGAGGGAGCTGTCCCACCCCCTAGGGGGCATCTTGGAAATTTCCAGTGGTGATTTTTGGCCATTACAGTGATTGGTTGGCATGACTGGCAGGTATTTGGTTAAGAGGTCCTGCAATGGATGGGATTTCCCACTTGATGATGTCCCATCATCCTATCCTTCGTATGACCTCTAAATGTCCTACTGCACATTCAGGTAGGTAAACACACCACTCATGATGATCTAATCTTAGAATCCAGCACTGTTCAACGCATAAGCACAAAATACTTTGTGCACGGTTTTCACATACAAAGCAATGTCCAGGAATGCAACCATGATGAAAATCGAGGGAAGATTGTATTTTGTTTCATTGTTCACTTTATCACAAGTGTTCCTCTATTTCAGAAAATCATATCACTGACCGCAATTCATCTTATGAGATCTGAGTCCTCAATGCAGTGTATCAGAGCAGACCATGTCCTTGCTAAACAGTCTACATCACCAAGTGGCTTGGGTGCACTTTTCCTCTCTAACCATGGTTCGGAATCAAGATACCTAGAGGTAAGTGTGAGGATATGCTTTCAAACACTGGTCAAACGTTTTCAATTCAACAGACCGTGACAACACCAAAACCAAGAGTCACCCAAGAATTGCAGAATGCGCGTGGCTGTTGTCTTAGGGTTCGCAGTGCGCCTCGCGTTGCTCCGGAGACAGCACCTCACCTCTGGGCAAGTGGGAGCCTGGGACTTGGTGCAGGCAGGACTTATAAAAGCCAGGGTGTGGGAGGGGGCAGGACCAATTATGTTTACCTCCCTGGCAAGAGTTGGCCCTGGAAGAAAAGAAGGACCCAAACATCTAGAGTGAGTGGACTGAAAAAGGGAACAGAAACCGTGGAATCAGGAAGCAGAGCTGAAAATACTCCCGGAGAAAGCGAAGGTAGAGTGACCTTTGTGATAACCTGAGGGGGAACCAAGGAACAAGAGGGAGCTGCAAGGACCCCGGGGGTGGTTTCCCTTCTGGAATTAGCCTGGGATGTCAACCAACCATGAGGATGCACACGGCCACTTGCTCTAGCTAGCTAAAGCCAAGGTTTAAGACTTCACAGTCTGTTTTTGCAGAGGTGCTGGTGGTTTAATTATCATCCTCTACATGGACAATACTACTGCTTGAATTTGACAAAGCACTGGAGATAATGGAAATGAACATTTAACTTAAAAAGACTCAGACAACTTTTTAATCGACTCTTTAGGGATTTAAACGCAGTATGAGCTATTTAGCCAGTAGTGTGTGTACATCTCTTGTAAATGTAACCTAAAAACGCTGGACTATTCTCCTTTAGTGTAAGATTGAAGATGAGGTTAACGTTCCTGGTATTTGCATCCCTACTGGGACCATCTCATTCTCACTTTCCTCTCCAATCCATCCTCAGCGTTCAGCAAGAGTGAATTTTTTTTTTACGTGTACATCATCATGTCCCTTGCTTAATACCATTCAGTGGTTCCCCAGTGAACTTAAAACCAAGACAAAACACAATTCCTTAGCATGATCTATAAGTCCCTGCACAATCTGTCCCCTGCTTCCCTCTCAAGCCTCAAATTATACTGTTCTTTCCCTCACTCACCATTTTCCTGTTATATAGGCAACCATCACCTCTATTCATATGTTCCATAAATGTTCCAAGCTTTCTTCCACCTTGTGCCTTCCCATGATCTGCCATCTACAAGCTGGAGAACCAAGAAAGCTGATGGTGTAATTTAGTCCAAAGGCCTGAGAATCAGGAGTACTGGTGTCCAAGGGCAGGAGAAAATGGATGTCCATTTCAAGCAAAGAGCAAATTTGCCCTTCTTCCACCTTTTTTTCTATTCAGGAACTAAGCAGATTGGGTGTTGCCCACTGGCATTGGTGAGGGTGGTCTGTCTTAGTCTGATTTAGATGCTAATATCCTTTGGAAAGACCCTCACAGACATACCCAGAAATGTTTTACCAGCTATCGGAGCATGCTTAGCCAGAGAAGTTGACACACAAAATTAACCATCATACTGTCCATCAAATCAGCTCACTAAATATAATGAAAACACAATGATCAACAACAGGAAGATATATCTGGGGGAATTTATTGAACTTTAGAAATCAAGAACACTCCACACAGAGAAAAAGACGGGACAAGTCTCTTTGAATGTAAAAAGTAAAGCTGGCCTCAGAGCTCAGGTCAGCAATATACAATGCCAACAGACAGTGGAGCATCCATTATAGATTCTGAGGAAAAAGATATGTGACCCAAGTCTCTATGTGCAGCCGAATTTTCATTCATATATTATGACAACATAAAGACAGTCACAAGTACACAAGGACTGGGAGATATATTGCCTTTCTATGTGAATCAAAAAAGTCTGCTTAATGAAGAGAGGATGTAAAATAGGAAGCTATAGTTCTAAATGATTAAAGGTGGGCATTGAATCCACATAAATAAAGTTAAATAACATGGCAGTGATGTTATTAAATACAGAATATAAATTTATATGTAAAAATTTTTAATTTTTTAATGAAAAATTTTACAAAAATTGTTACAAAGAGAATATAAATGTTTCATGCAAAAATAAAAACATAATGATAATAGACTGAGACTTAAAAATATATACCAATTAAATATACTAGAATGTACCAATTAAAATTAGGAAGAAAAGAAGTGAAGCAAGCAAAAGAAATGTAAGGGTACTAATTTCATCATAACGTTTTCATTTTCTAAATTGAGAAATGAAGAAAGATTTTAAGCTATTGTTTAAAGTTGCAAAGGTAGACATTTGTTAGAAATTGAAACAGACTGTGTCTTCTATATGCCTCCCAGGGCAATAAACAATCAAAAACAAGCCAAAATATATAGTGAAAGAAAGAACACAAAGAAAAAAATCAAGGAAACAAAACCCCCAGAAAACATTAAATAGAATTACAAAATTGAAATGAAACGTAGTTATTATAAAATTCAATGCAAATGGAATCAAAAACTAAAGCCAGCTATACGTCCTTAGTGACAAACTTTGAAAGTAAAAGAATGGCCAAGGATACACCAGGCAGCTGCAAACAAAATAAAAGAAAGCAGGGTTTGCAATATTAATATTAAGTTAAATTCAAGGAGAAAAGTATTATAATGCTGAGGTACAAAATTCAAAATGAAAATATATGTTTTATTCATTTTTATATACCAAAAATTATAGCATCTAAATAGATAAAGTAAAAATTGCAGGAAATAAAAGGATAAACTAATTGAAACAAAATAGTAAGGGGAGACTTTAACACACTTTTCTTACTTACTAGTGACTTCCATAGACTAAGTAAATAAACAGACACACACACACACACACAAACCACTGGATCTCATATAATTAATAGCAATTTCTTTTTTAGTGTCCATATATTTTTCAAAACTTGGGTAACAGATAAAACCTCAGCAAATTCTAAAAAAATAAAAGGTACTGACCATAATTCAATAACAGTAAACTTGAATAGCCAAGGAGAACAATAAAAATCTCTCTGTGGGATTTCCCTGGAGGTCCAGTGGTTAAGAATGTGCACTTCCACTGCCAAAGGTGAGGGTTCAATCCCTGGTCGGGGAACTAAGATCTTGCAGGCCTTGTGCCCCCCCCCCAAAAAAAAGCTCTCCGCTATTAGTAAATGTACAAACATCTCCTAAACTACTCTTAAGCCAAAGGATAAATCAAAACCATAAATGTAGAATAGCTAAAAATAATAACAACAGTGCAAAATAAATCCTAAAGCTGTACCCAGATGAAAACATCCATTTTAACTTCTTTCACTAACAATCATTAAAAAATGAAGCAAATGAATTAGGCACCCAAATCAAGAGTTTAGAAAAATAACAACAAAATACACACAAACAGCAAAAGGAATTAATAAAGATAAATGCAGATATAAATGAATTAGCAAACAAAACTCGAAGAATTGATACCTAAAATCAAGAGCTGTTTCTTTAAGTGGAAAGAGAAAAACTCCAGAGTAAAATAAATAAACTACTTGATAGACTAATCAACAAAAAAAGTGAGAGAGCATAAAAACACAAAATTAGAAATAAGAATAGAAAAATAACCATAGATACAAAGGGAGTTAAAAGAATTCAAAACAATATTTTGCACAACTCTGGCTAATACATTTGAAAACCTGAATGAAAAGTCAATCATTATATTTCTGGCCCCCAGGCTGCCAGCCTCCCTTGCCAAAGGGACATCTGCTGGGGGCTTTTGGGAAAGTGTCTGCATTCCAGATAAAGGATAAACATGGATGCCGTAGCCCTTCTTCTTTTTGAACACAGATGTACTCCCAGAGATGCTGCAGTTTCCTTGTAACCTTGAGAGAAAAGCGGAGGCTCAGACGCGGGGCAAGGTTGAGTCACTGAATGAACTAACACCTACCTCCAGGCTTCTAGTTGTTCATTTATCATTATGCTAGAAGTTTTAATCAATGTAATTAGACAAGTGAATTAAATAAGAAATATAAACAATAAATAGGAGAAGGAAAATTATCATTATTTTAGATGCTATGACTGATAGAGTACCTGAGGGAATGAACTAAAAAATATTATTAAAAATATAACTTAATAAGGTAGCTTGCTACAACATTAATACACAAAAATAAATGGCTTTATCACTTAAATATAATCACTAATTAGCAAATATAATGAAAGAAAATATTGGGACTTCCCAGGTGGTCCGGTGGTTAAGACTCTGCGCTTCCAATGTAGGGGGCGCAGTTCAATCCCTGGTCAGGGAACTAAAATCCCATATACCAGACAGTGCGGCCAAAAAAAAAAAAAAAAAAAAGAAAGAAAATATCCCATTTATAATAGCAACAAGCTGATAAAATAACTAGGAACACATTTGGAAAAACAGGACTTAAAACTGCAAAAATTTACTAGATATATGCAGAAGTATGTGCCCAACAAATGGAAAATTGTCATTCTACTCAAAACCATTTCAAATGTTCATGTATTATACCATAAAGAAATCTCATTCCTCAAAGGTAGAAATCATAAATTCCACTTTCTGACTATAATTGTTAAACGAGAAATTAGTAACTCTAAAACTTTCGACATAAAAAATTCTTTTCTAGATGACATAATTAAAAAAGAAAATTAAAATTAAATTATAGACTATTTAGAAACTGACAAAAATCAAGACACTACAAATCAGAGTTATTGAGATGTGGCCACAATACTATTGAAAAGAAATTGTATTGCCTTAAGTACATTTATTAGGAAACAGTGGAGACTAAAAATTGCAAATCAAAACTACCATGAGGTATCACCTCACACCGCTCAGAATGGGCTTCATCAGAAAATCTACAAATAACAAATGCTGGAGAGGGTGTGGAGAAAAGGGAACCCTCTTGCACTGTTGGTGGGAATGTCAATTGATACAGCCACTATGGAGAACAGTATGGAGGTTCCTTAAAAATCTAAAAATAGAATTACCATATGACCCAGGAATCCCACTACTAGGCATATACCCAGAGAAAACCATAATTCAAAAAGACATATACACCCCAGTGTTCATTGCAGCACTATTTACAATAGCCAGGTCATGGAAGCAACCTAAATGCCCATGAAGAGACGAATGGATAAAGAAGATGTGGTACGTATATACAATGGAATATTGTTCAGCCATAAAAAGGAATGAAATTGGGTCATTTGTAGAGACATGGATGGATCTAGAGACTGTCATACAGAGTGAAGTAAGTCGGAAAGAGAAAAACAAATATCGTATATTAACGAGTATATGTGGAACCTTGAAAAATGGCACAGATGAACCTGTTTGCAGGGCAGAAATGGAGACACTGATGCAGAGAACAAACATATGGACACCAAGGGGGGAAAGTGGCTGGGGCGGGGGCTGGTGAATTGGGAGATTGGGATTGACATATATATACTAATTTGTATAAAATAGATAACTAATAAGAACGTGATGTATAAAAAATAAATAAAATTCAAAAATTCAAAAAAAAAATTTATTTAGGTACTCTGCCCTCAAAACGGTGGAGCATAACTCCTTACTCCTTTAGTGTAAGCTAAGTAGGGTAACTTCCTTCCAAAACGTACAGAATGGAAAGGGGGCAAAAAAGAGTAGCTGTACAGTGGAGAGACCTCCCAAGTACTACCTCAGCCAGGTAGTCAAGAGCAGCATCCACGATCATAAATCATGTGGACAAGATGTACTCTCGACATGATGTGATGAACACGGCCCTTTACCTCTATGATCTTCCTCCCAGTAGCCCGTAACTCCAGTCCTATCATGAAAAAAAAATCACACAAATTTCCAGAGAGGGGCACCCAACAAGATGCCTGACCTACACTCCTCAAAACTGTAGAGGTCATCAAAAACAAAGAAGTCTGAGAAACTGCCACAGTCAAGAGGAGCTCAAGGAGACACAAGGATTAAATGTCATGTGATGTCCTGGATGGGATCTTGGAACAGAAAAAGGACATTGGGAAAAAAACTAAAGGAATCTAAATAAACTATGATCTTTAATAAAAAGGTATCAATATTGGTTCTTTAATTGCTACAAGTGTGCCATACTGTGTTAACGATAGGAGAAACTGGGAGCCAGGTATATGCGAACTCTCCATCTTTCTGAAAACCTAAACTGTAATTAAAAGTAAAGTCTATTTTTAAAAAACTGATAATTGAGGGAGCTAGGATATGGACAAAGCAGCTTGACTCCATTGCTTGTACTATTAACAGAAAATAATGTTCTAGAAAAATAAAAATTATCACAATTTTCTTAACAAAGAGAATTAAAAAACCTAGATAGAACACTAAGCTCAGATAAATGTAACAGGCTGTCAAAATTGTATATCTCCCCTTTTCCCCCTCCCTACAAAAAAAGGCAACAGGACCAAATAGTTTAACAAACAAGTTTTTTCCAAAAGAACCAATGACTCCTGTGACATTTACGTTGTTCCGAAAAAAAAAAAAAAAAAAAAAAAAAAAAAGGATGGAAGTTTTCCCAACTCATCAGGAGAGCCAGTATAATCCTCACACCAAACAGGACAAAAATAGCGGACACACATACAATAAACCAATGCTATTTGTGAACACATATGCAGAATTTGATGTAATAATCAATTTTATGCTGGGGAAGAGCAGAGGTAGGCCAGGGTGTTACCAGAGAGGCCTGGGGGCTGCTGCTATTTAGCAACTAGTATGGAACTAGTTCAATATTTAATAGCTCTCCTTATATTCTGGCTGTCAGCCCTGGTATCAGCCCCTTTATGTTGTATATCTGAGCACACCCGTGTTTTCAAGTCTGTAAGTACAAAGATCAGGGGCTGGAAGGACACAGACCAAACTGCTAACAGGGGTGAGAGGACTGAGACCAGAGCCATGGCTGGTAAAAGAGGGAACTTTTGTTTTAACTCAATAATCTTCTGTTATTTGGGGAGTACAAAACTTGCCCTAACAGATATTAAGATATATTATAGAACTCAGCATTTAAAAAAGTGTCACACTGACTCAGGAATAGGTAGAAATGTCAGTAGATCAGAATACAGTGTCCAGAATAGACTTGAGAATATACAGAAATTTAATGCATGATAAAAGTGGCATTTCAAATCAGGGAGGAAATGATGGATAACTCAGATGTCTAGCCATTTGGAAAACATAAAGTTAAATCTCTATCACATTGTTTACATTGAAATAGATTAGATGCTTCAAAGATTTAAATGTAGACATATAAAACCATGAAAGTACTAAAAGAAGTCATGAGTGACTTGTATAATATTGGCATGGGGAAAGTTTCTCTGATATGTCAAGGAAACTAAAAACCACACAAAACCAGACAGTTAGGCTCCCTAAAAATTAAACACATTTGCACAATAAAGAATACCATAAACAATCAAAGATAAAAGATAAGCTTGGGAACGTATTTGCCACACATGTAGGATAAAAATGTGTGTGCACTGTGAAAAATAAGAAGAAGTGAAAAATCCCAAGACAAACTGGAAAAAGGAAGCGGTGGAAGGAGAAACAGGCACAGTCCTGCTGGAGTGCCACTTAGCGATTCTTCCTCACATATAAAACGTGTGTGCTCTTTGGTCTAGGCATTCCACTTCTAGGAGTCGATTCTCTGGACACACTCACAGGAATTGTGGCACTGTTTGTAATAAGAAAAAATGTAGAAAAGCCAAATGTACACTATAGGGTATTGATTAAATAAGTTGTAGTATATCAATACAATGAAATACTCTGCGACCATCAAAAATAAAAAGGTAAATCTATGTGCACTGACATGAAAGTCTCCAAGATAATTATTTAAGTGAAAAAAAGTTACATAGCAAAGTGGCCACATTTTTATAAAATAATTAGAATACATACATTTCCATAATTATAGAAAAGGATCTTGGAGGAGTATATACCCATCTGGATACAAGGATGATTTCTGAGAAGTGAGAAAAAAGTGGAGCGGAGACATCTCTATTCTGCTTCTTACACTTATGCATAGTTTGAATATTTTTACAGTTTGCATTATACGATAATTAAAATTCAAAAATAATTTTAAAATTGTTAAGATTCTTTTCTCCCTTCCATCTTCTGCATTATTAGAAAAATAAAATTTCCAGAACAGAAAAAGGCAATCAACCTCATTGATTAGTCAGCTGAAGGAGTTCAGCGTCACAGCCAGTCTCAAATTTTCAGCCAGAGTGCTAGCTGGCTGAATGTTCGTAAAGGACATTCAGAAATGGGATTAGGAGAAGAGCCCCAGGGAAAACCATCACAATCTCCCCCACAAACTGGTCCCTAGTCCTTCACTCTCCAAGCAGACTGACGGCATTAGCCGGACAATGAGTGGAGAATAAACAGCTTTGGACAGGAAGCTGCCATTCTGAAAGGAAACTTGGCAGGAGAACTGAACGAATGGAAGCTTTGTGAAGTGAAGAAAGCCCACCAGCTGTGGAGCACTGCTGACGACTGTGGTGTACGAAAAAACACTGGACTTGAGAGTCATGACATTTGTGTTGAGGATCTCCACTGATGCTTGAGTTAGAAAATCAGATAATCTCTTTGAGCTTCGTTTTCTTCATCTGAAAAGTGGGATGAATGATACCCATCTCACAGGGCTGTGATGAAAGATTAAACTTAAATACGTGTATGGAACACTTTGTCAATAGAAAGTCAGTGTGCATGTGAAAATTGTTACTCCACTACGTGTGGAATGTGTAAGCCCGTAGAAGGCGGTGGTGGGACCATAACTTTCAGCTCATGGAGATAATACAGCATGGAAAAGCTAGGGCTGCTGGATAAAATACAGGACGCCCGGCTGAATCTGACTTTCAGATAAACAACAAATACCTTCTTAGTATAAGTATGTCCAATGCTAACTGAGCACAAGTTAGCATTTAGTTTTAACTGCTTTCTAGTGTTCTCTCCTCATTTCAGACAAATTAGACACATCTCCCCAAGCACTTTGAGAGCTCTGTGGGAATACAGATCGTATCATATATTTATCTTGGATCCTCCAGGATGCTTGAACACTGTCATGCACATAACTAGTGTGAAATAAATGACAATGAGAGCAAGGATTTGGTTTGGGTGTCATTAGTTCCACTGATACCTTCAGTGCTTGAAAACATATGCTAATATCCTCAGGGTCCCCCCCTCTCATCCAGCTGCCCCGAAACCTGTGAATCAGCTAGTGCTCACAGGCTCAAATACTGGCCCATTTCCGAGTTAAGGAAAGAAGGTTTCAGAAACTTAGTATGTTATAAATGGCACTAAGCTCATTCTCGTCTGCTCCCATACCACTGCATAACTTTGGTGTGACTTGAGTTACCCACACTTGGCTTAAAATCTTAAATTCCTCCTATACTCTGTTTTAGTGTTGCTACTTGGTCATGCTTCACTAAGAGATAAATAGAAAATTTTAGACTCTTTTTGCTTTATTAAAAAAGAAGAAAGATAATTTCTACCTTTAAACATGGAAACTCACTCAAGTTTGGCTGGGTTTTAGGCTACCAGATTTTGAAAAGAAGGCAGCCTTTCCAAACACTGGTCCCTGTCATTCTTCTTACTTGGCTCTTTCTTGCTGAAGTTTTCAATGAGGTTTTGGAGCTGTCACAAATGTCCCTGGGTTAAAAGAACATATTAAATCAGTGTTTGGTTAGAAGAAGGGAGGAAAAACCAAAGAATGTAAGAGTTACTCTATCCATAGACAAGATGATAATCTGGATGCACTTTGCATAACACGTGGTGTTTTTTTTGTTTAGTTTTGTTCTGTTTTTTTTATTTTTCTGTTTTTTGACAGAAGATACAGAACTTTCTATGGAATTCTTTGATGAAACATACACTTGAATCACACAAAAAGAAAATGTGACAAGGAATACTTTGCATACTGAGTTGTGGCCATGATTATGTAGGAGTGTACACCATTTCCAATTAAACAAAGAAATAGGCAGTGGAAAACACTTTGAAAACCAGAGAGTCTCTTTGAAAGAAGAGTGGAATTTGCACTCTACCTTATTCATTAAAGTTAGAAACTGCCATCCCTTTAATGAGCAGCCTGAGGGTGGAGAAAGTGTCTTGAATAGCTATATTCCAGGGAGTACTTGGCATCATCACTGAAACATAATGTGGGATTGCAATTGTGTGGGTTTTTTTCCCAGTGAATAGGAAGTGATCAAAGATAACATTGCCTGAGAAAGAATTAAAATAGTGTAACATTGCATCAAGTTATAGCCAATGCCAATCATTATATGGATGAATGAACAAGATCCTTTAAATAATGGTATAGACGTGCTGTGGCATTCAAAATATAATGACCAACTTCAGTGGGGTTTAAATAAAAATGCGAAAGCATGTGCCCACTCATCTGGCCAGAACATTGAAGTATAAGCACGTCTCTTTAAATAGATCCGTAAGCCACATCCTTCATTTACATCATCTATAAAACACTGGACTACAGGAAGTAAATTAATTCAAAAAAACTGCCTTAGGAATTTTATCTGAGCAATGGGAAATGTTATCTACTAGGAGACTGGAAAAAACTAGGGGCAGAATCAGAAAAAAATAAAGTAAAAAGGACTTCTATAATTACAGTGTGATCACCTTTCCCTCCATGAAAGGACAGGAAAGGAAAGCACAATACAGGAGTTGAATTCATCATTGTGTAGATGAGAGTTCCTGGCATACAATGCTAGACAGAGCTATTTACTGGAAGAAGTGCTGGTTTATTTACATGCTTAACAGCACCACCTTCTAGCTTCGGCCAACTGACAAATAACAGCACAGCCAGGAAGAGAAAGAAAAGGCCATCGTCCCTATTCCAGAGAGAATCAGAACAGAACAGACAGCGGCTGTCACAAATCCATCCATCTTGACCCGTCATTATAAAATGGAATGTCCAACTCCTCCAAACATCTCCAAAGAGATAATCTTTCCTTTTTCAGTAACAAGAATCATAGCAAGGAAACTTGACTCTGCATCCAAAAGGAGGGATGAGAGAGGGGGAAGAAAATCGATACTCGCCTAATCTCCATAGCACAACTCTTCCAAAAGATGAGAAAAATAAAATTTAATCTTTGTCAGAGGACTCATAAATAAGGCCAAATGCACCCTTGTGCACATGACTGAAACAAAGGTGCAAAATATCTGATGTGATAAACAAAGATTGGCTGATGAATGGAGTGAAGTGTTTTAATACAGTAAACAGCAGATCTGAATAAAGAGATCAAAGGAGACCAGAGAGCACAATGCACCCACAATTGCAATTGCTCCCCAGGGAGTGACAAGAATAAAATTGGAAGATTTTGCTCAGAGAGATACTACCACTGATTCTAAACCAGTTGTCTATGCTAATCAAGGCACAGCCTTTGAGCTTCCTCTAAAAGTTTCCACTTTTTTAACTCAGAAAATAATGCTTGAACTTTCAGTTGTTATATATAAATTCTGACAGATATCAAGAGAGGAAATGTGGGCACTGAGCAGGAAAACAGAACATTCAGGACATTGTTCTAGTCTTGCTATTCCTTGCTATGCAAGCTTTGGCAAGTGATTTTTATCTCTGGGCAACGATTTCTAAATTTTACCTGTTTACCTTATCCTAAATATTTGTATTTAGCAATAAAACACACTACCAAAAAAACCCCCCAAAGGCTCATTGTTTTTCCCCATTCAAAACAGACCTGGGTAGAGAGAAAATTCACACGAACTATGTTGACAGAGTATCTATATTTTTCTCTTCTCCTTTGACATTTAGTTTACTGAGTGGGATAAAGTCTGTAAAGAGGTTATCTGGGTAACAGTTACTTGTATTATTTTAAAATTTGTTAACAAGGCTATAGTTAATTGGACAGAGATAAAAAATGAATGTGCCCACAATTCTGTTTGAATCTCAGTTGAAGTGGCCCAAGGAATGATGATAAGCTCACAGTGAAGCTGCGCTTGGGAA